>NC_091476.1:121094829-121397612 GCF_036971445.1 Narcine bancroftii
CTGATTCCCCGCCTCTGTTTCCCCGCCTTTGATTCCCCGCCTCTGTTTCCCCATATCTGATTCCCCGCCTCTGTTTCCCCATATCTGATTCCCCGCCTCTGATTCCCAACTATGATTCCCCGCCTCTGATTCCCCAGCTCTGATTCCCCGCCTCTGATTCCCCGCGTTCTATTCCCTGCCTCTGATTCCCCGCCTGTGATACCCCATCTCTGATTCACCACCTCTGATTCCCCACCTCTGATTCCCCATATCTAATTCCCCGCCTCTGTTTGCCCGCCTCTGATTCCCCGCCTCTGTTTCCCCATATCTGATTCCCCGTGTCTGATTCCCTGCCTCTGATTCCCCGCCTCTGATTCCCCACCTCTGATTCCCTGCCACTGATTCCCTGCCCCTGATACCCCACCTCTGATTCCCCATATCTGATTCCCTGCCTCTGTTTCCCCGCCTCTGATTCCCCGCCTCTGATTCCCCATATCTGATACCCCGCCTCTGATTCCCCAACTCTGATTCCCCGCCTCTGATTCCCCAGCTCTGAATCCCCGCCTCTGATTCCCCGCGTCTGTTTCCCCGCCTCTGATTCCCCGCCTCTGTTTCCCCATATCTAAGTCCCCGACTCTGATTCCCCAACTCTGATTCCCCACCTCTGATTCCCCAGCTCTGATTCCCCGCCTCTGATTCCCCGCATCTGAATCCCTGCATCTGATTCCCAGCCTCTGATTCCCTGCCTCTGATTCCCAACCTCTGATTCCCCACCTCTGATTCCCCATATCTGATTCCCCGCCTCTGTTTCCCCGCCTCTGATTCCCCACCTCTGTTTCCCCATATCTGATTCCCGGCCTCTGATTTTCCGCCTCTGATTCCCCGCCTCTGATTCCCTGCCTCTGATTCCCCATCTCCGATTCCGCACATCGGATTCCCTGCCTCTGATTCCCCGCCTCTGATTCCCCGCCTCTGATTCCCTGCTTCTGATTCCCAACCTCTGATTCCCCACCTCTGATTCCCCATATCTGATTCCCCGCCTCTGTTTCCCCGCCTCTGATTCCCCAACTCTGAATCCCCGCCTCTGATTCCCCAGCTCTGATTCCCCGCCTCTGATTCCCCGTGTTTGATTCCCTGCCTCTGATTCCCTGCCCTGATTCCCCATCTCTGATGCACCGCCTTTAATTCGCCACCGCTGATTCCCCATATCTGATTCCCCGCCTCTGTTTCCCCGTCTCTGATTCCCCTCCTCTGTTTCGCCATATCTAATTCCACGCCTCTGATTCCCCAACTCTGATTCCCCGCCTCTTATTCCCCAGCTCTGATTCCCTGCCTCTGATTCCCCGCATCTGATTCCCTGCCTCTGATTCCCCGCCTCTGATTCCCTGCCTCTGATTCCCAACCTCTGATTCCCCACCTCTAAATCCCCATATCTGATTCCCCGCCTCTGTTTCCCCGCCTCTGATTCCCCGCCTCTGTTTCCCCATATCTGATTCCCCGCCTCTGATTCCCCAACTCTGATTCCCCTCCTCTGATTCGCCAGCTATGATTCCCCGCCTCTGATTCCCTGCATCTGATTCCCTGCATCTGATTCCCCGCCTCTGATTCCCCTTCTCTGATTCTCCACCTCTGATTCCCCACCTCCGATTCCCCATCTCTGATTCCGCTCATCCGATTCCCTGCCTCTGATTCCCCGCCTCTGATTCCCCGCCTCTGATTCCCTGCCTCTGATTCGCAACCTCTAATTCCCCACCTCTGATTCCCCATATCTGATTCCCCGCCTCTGTTTCCCTGCCTCTGATTCCCGGCCTCTGTTTCCCCATATCTGATTCCCCTCCTCTGATTCCCCAACTCTGATTCCCCGCCTCTGATACCCCGCCTCTGATTCCCCATCTCTAATTCATCACATCTGATTCCCCACCTCTGCTTCCCCATCTCTGATTCTCTACCTCTGATTCGCCACCTCTGATTGCCCATATCTGATTCACCGCCTCTGTTTCCCCGCATCTGATTCCCCGCCTCTGATTCCCCATATTTGATTCCCCGCCTCTGATTCCCCATCTCTGATTCCCGGACTCATTCCCCAACTCTGATTCCCCGCCTCTGATTCCCCATATTTGATTCCCCTCCTCTGATTTCCCATCTCTGATTCCCGGACTCTGATTCCCCAACTCTGATTTCCCCGCCTCTGAATCCCCAGCTCTGATTTCCCGCCTCTGATTCCCCACCTGTGATACAACATATCAGATTCCCGGCCTCTGTTTCCCCGCCTCTGATTCCCCACCTCTGATTCACCATATCTGATTCCCCGCCTCTGATTCCCTGCCACTGATTCCCTGCCCCTGATTCCCTACCTCTGATTCCCCATATCTGATTCCCCGCCTCTGTTTCCCCAACTCTGATTCCCTTCCTCTAATTCGCCAGCTATGATTCCCCGCCTCTGATTCCCTGCCACTGATTCCCTGCCCCTGATTCCCCACCTCTGATTCCCCATATATGATTCCCCGCCTCTGATTCCCCAACTCTGATACCCCTCCTCTAATTCGCCAGTTATGATTCCCCGCCTCTTATTCCCTGCGTCTGATTCCCTGCCTCTGATTCCCAGCCTCTGATTCCCCTTCTCTGATTCACCACCTCTGAATCCCCACCTCTGATTCACCATCTCTGATTCCGCACATCCGATTCCCTGCCTCTGATTCCCCGCCTCTGATTCCCCGCCTCTGATTCCCCGCCTCTGATTCCCCGCGTCTGATTCCCTGCCACTGATTCCCTGCCCCTGATTCCCCACCTCTGATTCCCCATCTCTGATTCCCCGCCTCTGTTTCGCCACCTCTGATTCCCCCCCTCTGTTTCCCCATATCTGATTCCCCGCCTCTGATTCCCCAACTCTGATTCCCCTCCTCTAATTCGCCAGCTATGATTCCCCGCCTCTGATTCCCTGCATCTGATTCCCTGCCTCTGATTCCCAGCCTCTGATTCCCCTTCTCTGATTCACCACCTCTGAATCCCCACCTCTGATTCCCCATCTCTGATTCCGCACATCCGATTCCCTGCCTCTGATTCCCCGCCTTTTATTCCCGGCCTCTGATTCCCTGCCACTGATTCCCTGCTTCTGATTCTGATTCCCTGCCTCTGATTCCCCATCTCTGATTCCGCACATCTGATTCCCTGCCTCTGATTCCCCACCTCTGATTCCCCATATCTGATTCCCCGCCTCTGTTTCCCCGCCTCTGATTCCCAGCCTCTGTTTCCCCATATCTGATTCCCCGCCTCTGATTCCCCAACTCTGATTCCCCTCCTCTAATTCGCAAGCTATGATTCTCCGCCTCTGATTCCCTGCGTCTGATTCCCTGCCTCTGATTCCCAGCCTCTGATTCCCCTTCTCTGATTCACCACCTCTGAATCCCCACCTCTGATTCCCCATCTCTGATTCCGCACATCCGATTCCCTGCCTCTGATTCCCCGCCTCTGATACCCCGCCTCTGATACGCAACCTCTAATTCCCCACCTCTGATTCCCCATATCTGATTCCCCGCCTCTGTTTCCCTGCCTCTGATTCCCGGCCTCTGTTTCCCCATATCTGATTCCCCTCCTCTGATTCCCCAACTCTGATTCCCCGCCTCTGATTCCCCAGCTCTGATTCCCCGCCTTTTATTCCCGGCCTCTGATTCCCTGCCACTGATTCCCAAACTCTGATTCCCCACCTCTGATTCCCCATATCTGATTCCCCGCCTCTGTTTCCCCAGCTCTGATTCCCCACCTCTGATTCCCCAGCTCTGATTCCCTGCCACTGATTCCCCGCCCCTGATTCCCCACCTCTGATTCCCCATATCTGATTCCCCGCCTCTGTTTCCCCAGCTCTGATTCCCTGCCTCTGATTCCCTGCCCTGATTCCCCATCTCTGTTTCACCGCCTTTGATTCACCACCTCTGATTCCCCATATCTGATTCCCCGCCTGTTTCCCCGCCTCTGATTCCCTGCCTCTGATTCCCAACCTCTGATTCCACACCTCTGATTCCCCATATCTGATTCCACGCCTCTATTTCCCCATATCTGATTCCCCGCCTCTGATTCCCCAACTCTGATTCCCCGCCTCTGATTCCCCAGCTCTGATTCCCCGCCTCTGATTCCCGGCGTCCGATTCCCTGCCTCTGATTCCCCGCCTCTGATTCGCCATCTCTGATTCCCTGCCACTGATTCCCTGCCCCTGATTCCCCACCTCTGATTCCCCATATCTGATTCCCCGCCTCTGTTTCTCCGCCTCTGATTCCCCGCCTCTGATTCCCCATATCTGATTCCCTGCCTCTGATTCCACAACTCTGATTCCCCGCCTCTGATTCCCCAGCTCTGAATCCCCGCCTCTGATTCCCCGCGTCTGATTCCCTCCCTCTGATTCACAACCTCTGATTCCCCACCTCTGATTCCCCATATCTGATTCCCCGCCTCTGTTTCCCCGCCTCTGATTCCCCGCATCTGATTCCCCATATCTGATTCCCCGGCTCTGATTGCCCACCTCTGATTCCCCGCCTCTGATTCGCCAGCTCTGATTCCCCGCCTCTGAATCCCCGCATCTGATTCCCTGCCTCTGATTCCCCGCCTCTGATTCCCCATCTCTGATTCACCGCCTTTGATTCGCCACCTCTGATTCCCCATATCTGATTCCCCACCTCTGTTTCCCCGCCTCTGATTCCCCGCCTCTGATTCTCCATATCTCATTCCTCGCCTCTGAATCCCCATCTCTGATTCCCGGACTCTGATTCCCCACCTCTGATTCCCGGCCTCTTATTCCCAGCATCTGATTCCCCTCCTCTGATTCCCGGCCTCTGATTCCCCGCTTCTGATTCTGATTCCCTGCCTCTGATTCCCCATCTCTGATTCCGCACATCTGATTCCCTGCCTCTGATTCCCAGCCTCTGATTCCCCTTCTCTGATTCACCACCTCTGAATCCCCACCTCTGATTCCCCATATCTAATTCCCCACCTCTGACGCCCCAACTCTGATTCCCCGCCTCTGATTCCCCAGCTCTGATTCCCCGCCTCTGATTCCCCGCATCCGATTCCCCATGTCTGATTCCCCGCCTCTGTTTCCCCGCCTCTGATTCCCCACCCCTGTTTCCCCATATCTGATTCCCCGCCTCTGATTCCCCAGCTCTGATTCCCTGCCTCTGATTCCCCGCGTTCTATTCGCTGCCTCTGATTCCCCGCCTGTGATTCCCCATCTCTGATTCACCACCTCTGATTCCCCACCTCTGATTCCCCATATCTAATTCCCCGCCTCTGCTTGCCCGCCTCTCATTCCCCGCCTCTGTTTCCCCATATCTGATTCCCCGCCTTTGAATCCCCAACTCTGATTCCCTGCCTCTGATTCACCAGCTCTGATTCCCCGCCTTTGATTCCCCCCGTCTGATTCCCAGCTTCTGAATCCCCGTCTGATTTCTTGCCTCTGATTCCCCGCCTCTGATTCCCCATCTCTGATTCACTGCCTCTGATTCCCCACATCTGATTCCCCGCCTCTGATTCCCCGCATCTGATTCCCTGCCTCTGATTCCCCGCCTCGGATTCCCCGTGTTTGATCCCCTGCCTCTGATTACCTTCCTCTGATTCCCGGCCACTGATACCCCGCTTCTGATTCTGATTCCCTGCCTCTGATTCCCCATCTCTGATTCACCACATCTGAATCCCCGCCTGTGTTTCCACGCCTCTGATTCCCTGCCTCTGATTCCCAACCTCTGATTCCCCACCCCTGATTCCCCATATCTGATTCCCCGCCTCTGTTTCCCTGCCTCTGATTCCCCATATCTGATTCCCCGCCTCTGATTCCCCAACTCTGATTCCCCGCCTCTGATTCCCCAGCTCTGATTCCCCGCCTCTGATTCCCCGTGTTTGATTCCCTGCCTCTGATTCCCCGCCTCTGATTCCCCATCTCTGATTCACCGCCTTTGATTCGCCACCTCTGATTCCCCATATCTGATTCCCCACCTCTGTTACCCCGCCTCTGATTCCCCGCCTCTGATTCCCCATATATCATTCCCCGCCTCTGAATCCCCATCTCTGATTCCCGGACTCTGATTCCCCACCTCTGATTCCCGGCCTCTTATTCCCGGCATCTGAATCCCGGCCTCTGATTCCCGGACTCTGATTCCCCGCTTCTGATTCTGATTCCCTGCCTCTGATTCCCCATCTCTGATTCCTCACATCTGATTCCCTGCCTCTGATTCCCCACCTCTGATTCCCCATATCTGATTCCCCGCCTCTGTTTCCCCGCCTCTGATTCCCCGCCTCTGTTTCTCCATATCTAATTCCCCACCTCAGATGCCCCAACTCTGATACCCCGCCTCTGATTCCCCGCCTCTGTTTCCCCGCCTTTGATTCCCCGCCTCTGTTTCCCCATATCTGATTCCCCGCCTCTGTTTCCCCATATCTGATTCCCCGCCTCTGATTCCCAACTATGATTCCCCGCCTCTGATTCCCCAGCTCTGATTCCCCGCCTCTGATTCCCCGCGTTCTATTCCCTGCCTCTGATTCCCCGCCTGTGATACCCCATCTCTGATTCACCACCTCTGATTCCCCACCTCTGATTCCCCATATCTAATTCCCCGCCTCTGTTTGCCCGCCTCTGATTCCCCGCCTCTGTTTCCCCATATCTGATTCCCCGTGTCTGATTCCCTGCCTCTGATTCCCCGCCTCTGATTCCCCGCCTCTGATTCCCTGCCACTGATTCCCTGCCCCTGATACCCCACCTCTGATTCCCCATATCTGATTCCCTGCCTCTGTTTCCCCGCCTCTGATTCCCCGCCTCTGATTCCCCATATCTGATACCCCGCCTCTGATTCCCCAACTCTGATTCCCCGCCTCTGATTCCCCAGCTCTGAATCCCCGCCTCTGATTCCCCGCGTCTGTTTCCCCGCCTCTGATTCCCCGCCTCTGTTTCCCCATATCTAAGTCCCCGACTCTGATTCCCCAACTCTGATTCCCCACCTCTGATTCCCCAGCTCTGATTCCCCGCCTCTGATTCCCCGCATCTGAATCCCTGCATCTGATTCCCAGCCTCTGATTCCCTGCCTCTGATTCCCAACCTCTGATTCCCCACCTCTGATTCCCCATATCTGATTCCCCGCCTCTGTTTCCCCGCCTCTGATTCCCCACCTCTGTTTCCCCATATCTGATTCCCGGCCTCTGATTTTCCGCCTCTGATTCCCCGCCTCTGATTCCCTGCCTCTGATTCCCCATCTCCGATTCCGCACATCGGATTCCCTGCCTCTGATTCCCCGCCTCTGATTCCCCGCCTCTGATTCCCTGCTTCTGATTCCCAACCTCTGATTCCCCACCTCTGATTCCCCATATCTGATTCCCCGCCTCTGTTTCCCCGCCTCTGATTCCCCAACTCTGAATCCCCGCCTCTGATTCCCCAGCTCTGATTCCCCGCCTCTGATTCCCCGTGTTTGATTCCCTGCCTCTGATTCCCTGCCCTGATTCCCCATCTCTGATGCACCGCCTTTAATTCGCCACCGCTGATTCCCCATATCTGATTCCCCGCCTCTGTTTCCCCGTCTCTGATTCCCCTCCTCTGTTTCGCCATATCTAATTCCACGCCTCTGATTCCCCAACTCTGATTCCCCGCCTCTTATTCCCCAGCTCTGATTCCCTGCCTCTGATTCCCCGCATCTGATTCCCTGCCTCTGATTCCCCGCCTCTGATTCCCTGCCTCTGATTCCCAACCTCTGATTCCCCACCTCTAAATCCCCATATCTGATTCCCCGCCTCTGTTTCCCCGCCTCTGATTCCCCGCCTCTGTTTCCCCATATCTGATTCCCCGCCTCTGATTCCCCAACTCTGATTCCCCTCCTCTGATTCGCCAGCTATGATTCCCCGCCTCTGATTCCCTGCATCTGATTCCCTGCATCTGATTCCCCGCCTCTGATTCCCCTTCTCTGATTCTCCACCTCTGATTCCCCACCTCCGATTCCCCATCTCTGATTCCGCTCATCCGATTCCCTGCCTCTGATTCCCCGCCTCTGATTCCCCGCCTCTGATTCCCTGCCTCTGATTCGCAACCTCTAATTCCCCACCTCTGATTCCCCATATCTGATTCCCCGCCTCTGTTTCCCTGCCTCTGATTCCCGGCCTCTGTTTCCCCATATCTGATTCCCCTCCTCTGATTCCCCAACTCTGATTCCCCGCCTCTGATACCCCGCCTCTGATTCCCCATCTCTAATTCATCACATCTGATTCCCCACCTCTGCTTCCCCATCTCTGATTCTCTACCTCTGATTCGCCACCTCTGATTGCCCATATCTGATTCACCGCCTCTGTTTCCCCGCATCTGATTCCCCGCCTCTGATTCCCCATATTTGATTCCCCGCCTCTGATTCCCCATCTCTGATTCCCGGACTCATTCCCCAACTCTGATTCCCCGCCTCTGATTCCCCATATTTGATTCCCCTCCTCTGATTTCCCATCTCTGATTCCCGGACTCTGATTCCCCAACTCTGATTTCCCCGCCTCTGAATCCCCAGCTCTGATTTCCCGCCTCTGATTCCCCACCTGTGATACAACATATCAGATTCCCGGCCTCTGTTTCCCCGCCTCTGATTCCCCACCTCTGATTCACCATATCTGATTCCCCGCCTCTGATTCCCCACCACTGATTCCCCTCCTCTGATTCGCCAGTTATGATTGCCCGCCTCTGATTCCCCGTTTCTGATTCCCTGCCTCTGATTCCCCGCCTCTGATTCCCCATGTCTGACTCACCACCTCTGATTCCCCACCTCTGATACCCCATCTCTGATTCCGCACATCCGATTCCCTTCCTCTGATTCCCCGCCTCTGATTCCCCGCCTCTGATTCCCTGCCTCTGATTCGCAACCTCTTATTCCCCACCTCTGATTCCCCATATCTGATTCCCCGCCTCTGTTTCCCCGCCTCTGATTGGCACCTCTGATACCCCGCCTCTGATTCCCCATCTCTAATTCATCACATCTGATTCCCCACCTCTGCTTCCCCATCTCCGATTCTCTACCTCTGATTCGCCACCTCTGATTCCCAATATCTGATTCACCGCCTCTGTTTCCCTGCCTCTGATTCCCCGCCTCTGATTCCCCATATCTGATTCCCCGCCTCTGATTCCCCATCTCTGATTCCCGGTCTCTGATTCCCCACCTCTGTTTCCCGGCCTCTGATTCCCAATCCCTGATTCACCGCCTCTGACTCCCAGTGTCTGATTCCCTGCCTCTGATTCCCCGCCTCTGAATCCCCTCCTCTGATTCCCTGCCACTGATTCCCCGCCCCTGATTCCCCACCTCTGATACCCCATATCTGATTCCCCGCCTCTGTTTCCCCGCCTCTGATTCCCCACCTCTGATTCCCCATATCTGATTCCCCGCCTCTGATTACCCAACTCTGATTCCCCGCCTCTGATTCCCCAGCTCTGATTCCCCGCCTCTGATTCCCCACCTCTGATCCAACATATCTGATTCCCCGCCTCTGTTTCCCCGCCTCTGATTCCCCACCTCTGATTCCCCATATCTGATTCCCCGCCTATGATTCCCCACCTCTGATTCCCCGCCTCTGATTCGCCAGCTATGATTCCCCTCCTCTGGTTCCCCGCATCTTATTTCCCGCCTCTGATTCCCCGTGTCTGACCCTGCCTCTGATTCCACGCCTTTGATTCCGCATCTCTGATTCACCACCTCTGATTCCCCACCTCTGATTCCCCATCTCTGATTCTGCACATCCGATTCCCTGCCTCTGATTCCCCGCCTCTGATTCCCCTCCTCTTATTCCCTGCCTCTGATTCGCAACCTGTTATTCCCCACCTCTGAATCCCCATATCTGATTCCCCGCCTCTGTTTCCCTGCCTCTGATTCCCCGCCTCTGTTTCCCCATATCTGATTCCCCGCCTCTGTTTCACCGCCTCTGATTGGCACCTCTGATACCCCGCCTCTGATTCCCCATCTCTAATTCATCACATCTGATTCCCCACCTCTGCTTCCCCATCTCTGATTCTCTACCTCTGATTCGCAACCTCTGATTCCGAATATCTGATTCACCGCCTCTGTTTCCCCGCTTCTGATTCCCCGCCTCTGATTCCCCATATCTGATTCCCCGCCTCTGATTCCCCATCTCTGATTCCCGGTCTCTGATTCCCCACCTCTGTTTCCCGGCCAATCATTCCCCATCCCTGATTCACCGCCTCTGATTCCCAGTGTCTGATTCACTGCCTCTGATTCCCCGCCTCTGAATCCCCTCCTCTGATTCCCTGCCACTGATTCCCCGCCCCTGATTCCCCACCTCTGATACCCCATATCTGATTCCCCGCCTCTGTTTCCCCGCCTCTGATTCCCTACCTCTGATTTCCCATATCTGATTCCACGACTCTGATTCCCCGCCTCTGATTGGCCGCCTCTGATACCCCGCCTCTGATTCCCCATCTCTAATTCATCACATCTGATTCCCCACCTCTGCTTCCCCATCTCTGATTCTCAACCTCTGATTCGCCACCTCTGATTCCCCATATCTGATTCACCGCCTCTGTATCCCCGCCTCTGATTCCCCGCCTCTGATTCCCCATATTTGATTCCCCGCCTCTGATTCCCCATCTCTGATTCCCGGACTCTGATTCCCCAACTCTGATTCCCCGCCTCTGATTCCCCAGCTCTGATTTCCCGCCTCTGATTCCCCACCTCTGCTTCCCCTTCTCTGATTCTCTACCTCTGATTCGCCACCTCTGATTGCCCATATCTGATTCACCGCCTCTGTTTCCCCGCCTCTGATTCCCCGCCTCTTATTCCCCATATTTGATTCCCCGCCTCTGATTCCCCATCTCTGATTCACGGACTCTGATTCCCCAACTCTGATTCCCCGCCTCTGATTCCCCATATTTGATTCCCCTCCTCTGATTTCCCATCTCTGATTCCCGGACTCTGATTCCCCAACTCTGATTTCCACGCCTCTAATTCCCCAGCTCTGATTTCCCGCCTCTGATTCCCCACCTCTGATACAACATATCTTATTCCCGGCCTCTGTTTCCCCGCCTCTGATTCCCCACCTCTGATTCACCATATCTGATTCCCCGCCTCTGATTCCCCACCACTGATTCCCCTCCTCTGATTCGCCAGTTATGATTGCCCGCCTCTGATTCCCCGTTTCTGATTCCCTGCCTCTGATTCCCCGCCTCTGATTCCCCATCTCTGACTCACCGCCTCTGTTTCCCTGCCTCTGATTCCCCGCCTCTGATTCCCCATATCTGATTCCCCGCCTCTGATTCCCCATCTCTGACTCCCGGTCTCTGATTCCCCACCTCTGTTTCCCGGCCTCTGATTCCCAATCCCTGATTCACCGCCTCTGACTCCCAGTGTCTGATTCCCTGCCTCTGATTCCCCGCCTCTGAATCCCCTCCTCTGATTCCCTGCCACTGATTCCCCGCCCCTGATTCCCCACCTCTGATACCCCATATCTGATTCCCCGCCTCTGTTTCCCCGCCTCTGATTCCCCACCTCTGATTCCCCATATCTGATTCCCTGCCTCTGATTCCCCAACTCTGATTCCCCGCCTCTGATTCCCCAGCTCTGATTCCCCGCCTCTGATTCCCCACCTCTGATCCAACATATCTGATTCCCCGCCTCTGTTTCCCCGCCTCTGATTCCCCACCTCTGATTCCCCATATCTGATTCCCCGCCTATGATTCCCCACCTCTGATTCCCCGCCTCTGATTCGCCAGCTATGATTCCCCTCCTCTGGTTCCCCGCATCTGATTCCCCGCCTCTGATTCCCCGTGTCTGACCCTGCCTCTGATTCCACGCCTTTGATTCCCCATCTCTGATTCACCACCTCTGATTCCCCACCTCTGATTCCCCATCTCTGATTCTGCACATCCGATTCCCTGCCTCTGATTCCCCGCCTCTGATTCCCCGCCTCTGATTCCCTGCCTCTGATTCGCAACCTGTTATTCCCCACCTCTGAATCCCCATATCTGATTCCCCGCCTCTGTTTCCCTGCCTCTGATTCCCCGCCTCTGTTTCCCCATATCTGATTCATCACATCTGATTCCCCACCTCTGCTTCCCCATCTCTGATTCTCAACCTCTGATTCGCCACCTCTGATTCCCCATATCTGATTCACCGCCTCTGTTTCCCCGCTTCTGATTCCCCGCCTCTGATTCCCCATATCTGATTCCCCGCCTCTGATTCCCCATCTCTGATTCCCGGTCTCTGATTCCCCACCTCTGTTTCCCGGCCTCTCATTCCCCATCCCTGATTCACCGCCTCTGATTCCCAGTGTCTGATTCCCTGCCTCTGATTCCCCGCCTCTGAATCCCCTCCTGTGATTCCCTGCCACTGATTCCCCGCCCCTGATTCCCCACCTCTGATACCCCAAATCTGATTCCCCGCCTCTGATTCCCCGCCTCTGATTCCCCATCTCTCATTCACCGCCTATGATTCCCCATCTCTGATTCCCCACCTCTGATTCCCCGTGTCTGATTCCCCGTGTCTGATTCCCTGCCTCTGATTCCACGCCTCTGATTCCCCATATCTGATTCCCTGCCACTGATTCCCCGCCTCTGATTCCCCATCTCTGATTCACCACCTCTGATTCCCGGCCTCTAATTGCCCACCTCTGATTCCCCGCCTCTGATTCGCCAGCTATGATTCCCCCCCTCTGATTCCCCGCGTCTGATTCCCCGCCTCTGATTCCCCAACTCTAATACCCCGCCTCTGATTCCCCAGCTCTGATTCCCCTCCTCTGATTCCCCGCATCTTATTCCCTGCCTCTGATTCCACGCCTCTGATTCCAGGCCTCTGATTCCCAACCTCTGATTCCCCACCTCTGATTCCCAATATCTGATTCCCCGCCTCTGTTTCACCGCCTCTGATTCCCCGCCTCTGTTTCCCCGCCTGTGATTCCCCAGCTCTGATTCCCCGCCTCTGATTCCCCATATCTGATTCCCATCCTCTGATTGCCCACCTCTGATTCCCCGCCTCTGATTCGCCAGCTCTGATTCCCCGCCTCTGATTCCCCGCATCTGATTCCCTGCCTCTGATTCCCCGCCTCTGATTCCCCATCTCTGATTCCCCGCCTGTGATTCCCCAGCTCTGATTCCCCGCCTCTGATTCCCCAGCTCTGATCCCCTGCCTCTGATTACCTTCCTCTGATTCCCGGCCACTGATACCCCGCTTCTGATTCTGATTCCCTGCCTCTGATTCCCCATCTCTGATTCACCACATCTGAATCCCCGCCTCTGTTTCCACGCCTCTGATTCCCTGCCTCTGATTCCCAACCTCTGATTCCCCACCCCTGATTCCCCATATCTGATTCCCCGCCTCTGTTTCCCTGCCTCTGATTCCCCGCCACTGTTTCCCCATATCTGATTCCCCGCCTCTGATTCCCCAACTCTGATTCCCCGCCTCTGATTCCCCAGCTCTGATTCCCCGCCTCTGATTCCCCGTGTTTGATTCCCTGCCTCTGATTCCCCGCCTCTGATTCCCCATCTCTGATTCACCGCCTTTGATTCGCCACCTCTGATTCCCCATATCTGATTCCCCACCTCTGTTACCCCGCCTCTGATTCCCCGCCTCTGATTCCCCATATATCATTCCCCGCCTCTGAATCCCCATCTCTGATTCCCGGACTCTGATTCCCCATCTCTGATTCCCGGCCTCTTATTCCCGGCATCTGAATCCCGGCCTCTGATTCCCGGCCTCTGATTCCCCGCTTCTGATTCTGATTCCCTGCCTCTGATTCCCCATCTCTGATTCCGCACATCTGATTCCCTGCCTCTGATTCCCCACCTCTGATTCCCCATATCTGATTCCCCGCATCTGTTTCCCCGCCTCTGATTCCCCGCCTCTGTTTCCCCATATCTAATTCCCCACCTCAGATGCCCCAACTCTGATACCCCGCCTCTGATTCCCCAGCTCTGATTCCCCGCCTCTGATTCCCCGCATCCGATTCCCCATATCTGATTCCCCGCCTCTGTTTCCCCGCCTTTGATTCCCCGCCTCTGTTTCCCCATATCTGATTCCCCGCCTCTGATTCCCAACTATGATTCCCCGCCTCTGATTCCCCAGCTCTGATTCCCCGCCTCTGATTCCCCGCGTTCTATTCCCTGCCTCTGATTCCCCGCCTGTGATTCCCCATCTCTGATTCACCACCTCTGATTCCCCACCTCTGATTCCCCACATCTAATTCCCCGCCTCTGTTTGCCCGCCTCTGATTCCCCGCCTCTGTTTCCCCATATCTGATTCCCCGTGTCTGATTCCCTGCCTCTGATTCCCCGCCTCTGATTCCCCGCCTCTGATTCCCTGCCACTGATTCCCTGCCCCTGATACCCCACCTCTGATTCCCCATATCTGATTCCCTGCCTCTGTTTCCCCGCCTCTGATTCCCCGCCTCTGATTCCCCATATCTGATTCCCCGCCTCTGATTCCCCAACTCTGATTCCCCGCCTCTGATTCCCCAGCTCTGAATCCCCGCCTCTGATTCCCCGCGTCTGTTTCCCCGCCTCTGATTCCCCGCCTCTGTTTCCCCATATCTAAGTCCCCGACTCTGATTCCCCAACTCTGATTCCCCACCTCTGATTCCCCAGCTCTGATTCCCCGCCTCTGATTCCCCGCATCTGATTCCCTGCATCTGATTCCCAGCCTCTGATTCCCTGCCTCTGATTCCCAACCTCTGATTCCCCACCTCTGATTCCCCATATCTGATTCCCCGCCTCTGTTTCCCCGCCTCTGATTTCCCGCCTCTGTTTCCCCATATCTGATTCCCGGCCTCTGATTCTCCGCCTCTGATTCCCCGCCTCTGATTCCCTGCCTCTGATTCCCCATCTCCGATTCCGCACATCGGATTCCCTGCCTCTGATTCCCCGCCTCTGATTCCCCGCCTCTGATTCCCTGCTTCTGATTCCAAACCTCTGATTCCCCACCTCTGATTCCCCATATCTGATTCCCCGCCTCTGTTTCCCCGCCTCTGATTCCCCAAGTCTGAATCCCCGCCTCTGATTCCCCAGCTCTGATTCCCCGCCTCTGATTCCCCGTGTTTGATTCCCTGCCTCTGATTCCCTGCCCTGATTCCCCATCTCTGATACACCGCCTTTAATTCGCCACCGCTGATTCCCCATATCTGATTCCCCGCCTCTGTTTCCCCGTCTCTGATTCCCCTCCTCTGTTTCGCCATATCTAATTCCACGCCTCTGATTCCCCAACTCTGATTCCCCGCCTCTGATTCCCCAGCTCTGATTCCCTGCCTCTGATTCCCCGCATCTGATTCCCTGCCTCTGATTCCCCGCCTCTGATTCCCTGCCTCTGATTCCCAACCTCTGATTCCCCACCTCTGAATCCCCATATCTGATTCCCCGCCTCTGTTTCCCCGCCTCTGATTCCCCGCCTCTGTTTCCCCATATCTGATTCCCCGCCTCTGATTCCCCAACTCTGATTCCCCTCCTCTGATTCGCCAGCTATGATTCCCCGCCTCTGATTCCCTGCATCTGATTCCCTGCATCTGATTCCCCGCCTCTGATTCCCCTTCTCTGATTCTCCACCTCTGATTCCCCACCTCTGATTCCCCATCTCTGATTCCGCTCATCCGATTCCCTGCCTCTGATTCCCCGCCTCTGATTCCCCGCCTCTGATTCCCTGCCTCTGATTCGCAACCTCTAATTCCCCACCTCTGATTCCCCATATCTGATTCCCCGCCTCTGTTTCCCTGCCTCTGATTCCCGGCCTCTGTTTCCCCATATCTGATTCCCCGCCTCTGATTCCCCACCACTGATTCCCCTCCTCTGATTCGCCAGTTATGATTGCCCGCCTCTGATTCCCCGTTTCTGATTCCCTGCCTCTGATTCCCCGCCTCTGATTCCCCATGTCTGACTCACCACCTCTGATTCCCCACCTCTGATACCCCATCTCTGATTCCGCACATCCGATTCCCTGCCTCTGATTCCCCGCCTCTGATTCCCCGCCTCAGATTCCCTGCCTCTGATTCGCAACCTCTTATTCCCCACCTCTGATTCCCCATATCTGATTCCCCGCCTCTGTTTCCCCGCCTCTGATTGGCACCTCTGATACCCCGCCTCTGATTCCCCATCTCTAATTCATCACATCTGATTCCCCACCTCTGCTTCCCCTTCTCCGATTCTCTACCTCTGATTCGCCACCTCTGATTCCCAATATCTGATTCACCGCCTCTGTTTCCCTGCCTCTGATTCCCCGCCTCTGATTCCCCATATCTGATTCACCGCCTCTGATTCCCCATCTCTGATTCCCGGTCTCTGATTCCCCACCTCTGTTTCCCGGCCTCTGATTCCCAATCCCTGATTCACCGCCTCTGACTCCCAGTGTCTGATTCCCTGCCTCTGATTCCCCGCCTCTGAATCCCCTCCTCTGATTCCCTGCCACTGATTCCCCGCCCCTGATTCCCCACCTCTGATACCCCATATCTGATTCCCCGCCTCTGTTTCCCCGCCTCTGATTCTCCACCTCTGATTCCCCATATCTGATTCCCTGCCTCTGATTCCCCAACTCTGATTCCCCGCCTCTGATTCCCCAGCTCTGATTCCCCGCCTCTGATTCCCCACCTCTGATCCAACATATCTGATTCCCCGCCTCTGTTTCCCTGCCTCTGATTCCCCACCTCTGAATCCCCATATCTGATTCCCCGCCTATGATTCCCCACCTCTGATTCCCCGCCTCTGATTCGCCAGCTATGATTCCCCTCCTCTGGTTCCCCGCATCTGATTCCCCGCCTCTGATTCCCCGTGTCTGACCCTGCCTCTGATTCCACGCCTTTGATTCCCCATCTCTGATTCACCACCTCTGATTCCCCACCTCTGATTCCCCATCTCTGATTCTGCACATCCGATTCCCTGCCTCTGATTCCCCGCCTCTGATTCCCCGCCTCTGATTCCCTGCCTCTGATTCGCAACCTGTTATTCCCCACCTCTGAATCCCCATATCTGATTCCCCGCCTCTGTTTCCCTGCCTCTGATTCCCCGCATCTGTTTCCCCATATCTGATTCCCCGCCTCTGTTTCACCGCCTCTGATTGGCACCTCTGATACCCCGCCTCTGATTCCCCATCTCTAATTCATCACATCTGATTCCCCACCTCTGCTTCCCCATCTCTGATTCTCTACCTCTGATTCGCAACCTCTGATTCCGAATATCTGATTCACCGCCTCTGTTTCCCCGCTTCTGATTCCCCGCCTCTGATTCCCCATATCTGATTCCCCGCCTCTGATTCCCCATCTCTGATTCCCGGTCTCTGACTCCCCACCTCTGTTTCCCGCCCTCTCATTCCCCATCCCTGATTCACCGCCTCTGATTCCCAGTGTCTGATTCCCTGCCTCTGATTCCCCGCCTCTGAATCCCCTCCTCTGATTCCCTGCCACTGATTCCCCGCCCCTGATTCCCCACCTCTGATACCCCATATCTGATTCCCCGCCTCTGTTTCCCCGCCTCTGATTCCCCACCTCTGATTTCCCATATCTGATTCCACGACTCTGATTCCCCGCCTCTGATTCCCCATCTCTAATTCATCACATCTGATTCCCCACCTCTGCTTCCCCATCTCTGATTCTCAACCTCTGATTCGCCACCTCTGATTCCCCATATCTGATTCACCGCCTCTGTTTCCCCGCCTCTGATTCCCCGCCTCTGATTCCCCATATTTGATTCCCCGCCTCTGATTCCCCATCTCTGATTCCCGGACTCTGATTCCCCGCTTCTGATTCTGATTCCCTGCCTCTGATTCCCCATCTCTGATTCCGCACATCTGATTCCCTGCCTCTGATTCCCCACCTCTGATTCCCCATATCTGATTCCCCGCCTCTGTTTCCCCGCCTCTGATTCCCCGCCTCTGTTTCCCCATATCTAATTCCCCACCTCAGATGCCCCAACTCTGATACCCCGCCTCTGATTCCCCAGCTCTGATTCCCCGCCTCTGATTCCCCGCATCCGATTCCCCATATCTGATTCCCCGCCTCTGTTTCCCCGCCTTTGATTCCCCGCCTCTGTTTCCCCATATCTGATTCCCCGCCTCTGATTCCCAACTATGATTCCCCGCCTCTGATTCCCCAGCTCTGATTCCCCGCCTCTGATTCCCCGCGTTCTATTCCCTGCCTCTGATTCCCCGCCTGTGATTCCCCATCTCTGATTCACCACCTCTGATTCCCCACCTCTGATTCCCCATATCTAATTCCCCGCCTCTGTTTGCCCGCCTCTGATTCCCCGCCTCTGTTTCCCCATATCTGATTCCCCGTGTCTGATTCCCTGCCTCTGATTCCCCGCCTCTGATTCCCCGCCTCTGATTCCCTGCCACTGATTCCCTGCCCCTGATACCCCACCTCTGATTCCCCATATCTGATTCCCTGCCTCTGTTTCCCCGCCTCTGATTCCCCGCCTCTGATTCCCCATATCTGATTCCCCGCCTCTGATTCCCCAACTCTGATTCCCCGCCTCTGATTCCCCAGCTCTGAATCCCCGCCTCTGATTCCCCGCGTCTGTTTCCCCGCCTCTGATTCCCCGCCTCTGTTTCCCCATATCTAAGTCCCCGACTCTGATTCCCCAACTCTGATTCCCCACCTCTGATTCCCCAGCTCTGATTCCCCGCCTCTGATTCCCCGCATCTGATTCCCTGCATCTGATTCCCAGCCTCTGATTCCCTGCCTCTGATTCCCAACCTCTGATTCCCCACCTCTGATTCCCCATATCTGATTCCCCGCCTCTGTTTCCCCGCCTCTGATTTCCCGCCTCTGTTTCCCCATATCTGATTCCCAGCCTCTGATTCTCCGCCTCTGATTCCCCGCCTCTGATTCCCTGCCTCTGATTCCCCATCTCCGATTCCGCACATCGGATTCCCTGCCTCTGATTCCCCGCCTCTGATTCCCCGCCTCTGATTCCCTGCTTCTGATTCCCAACCTCTGATTCCCCACCTCTGATTCCCCATATCTGATTCCCCGCCTCTGTTTCCCCGCCTCTGATTCCCCAACTCTGAATCCCCGCCTCTGATTCCCCAGCTCTGATTCCCCGCCTCTGATTCCCCATGTTTGATTCCCTGCCTCTGATTCCCTGCCCTGATTCCCCATCTCTGATACACCGCCTTTAATTCGCCACCGCTGATTCCCCATATCTGATTCCCCGCCTCTGTTTCCCCGTCTCTGATTCCCCTCCTCTGTTTCGCCATATCTAATTCCACGCCTCTGATTCCCCAACTCTGATTCCCCGCCTCTGATTCCCCAGCTCTGATTCCCTGCCTCTGATTCCCCGCATCTGATTCCCTGCCTCTGATTCCCCGCCTCTGATTCCCTGCCTCTGATTCCCAACCTCTGATTCCCCACCTCTGAATCCCCATATCTGATTCCCCGCCTCTGTTTCCCCGCCTCTGATTCCCCGCCTCTGTTTCCCCATATCTGATTCCGCGCCTCTGATTCCCCAACTCTGATTCCCCTCCTCTGATTCGCCAGCTATGATTCCCCGCCTCTGATTCCCTGCATCTGATTCCCTGCATCTGATTCCCCGCCTCTGATTCCCCTTCTCTGATTCTCCACCTCTGATTCCCCACCTCTGATTCCCCATCTCTGATTCCGCTCATCCGATTCCCTGCCTCTGATTCCCCGCCTCTGATTCCCCGCCTCTGATTCCCTGCCTCTGATTCGCAACCTCTAATTCCCCACCTCTGATTCCCCATATCTGATTCCCCGCCTCTGTTTCCCTGCCTCTGATTCCCGGCATCTGTTTCCCCATATCTGATTCCCCTCCTCTGATTCCCCAACTCTGATTCCCCGCCTCTGATACCCCGCCTCTGATTCCCCATCTCTAATTCATCACATCTGATTCCCCACCTCTGCTTCCCCATCTCTGATTCCCTGCCTCTGATTCGCAACCTCTAATTCCCCACCTCTGATTCCCCATATCTGATTCCCCGCCTCTGTTTCCCTGCCTCTGATTCCCGGCCTGTGTTTCCCCATATCTGATTCCCCTCCTCTGATTCCCCAACTCTGTTTCCCCGCATCTGATTCCACGCCTCTGATTCCCCATATTTGATTCCCCGCCTCTGATTCCCCATCTCTGATTCCCGGACTCATTCCCCAACTCTGATTTCCCCGCCTCTGAATCCCCAGCTCTGATTTCCCGCCTCTGATTCCCCACCTGTGATACAACATATCTGATTCCCGGCCTCTGTTTCCCCGCCTCTGATTCCCCACCTCTGATTCACCATATCTGATTCCCCGCCTCTGATTCCCCACCACTGATTCCCCTCCTCTGATTCGCCAGTTATGATTGCCCGCCTCTGATTCCCCGTTTCAGATTCCCTGCCTCTGATTCCCCGCCTCTGATTCCCCATGTCTGACTCACCACCTCTGATTCCCCACCTCTGATACCCCATCTCTGATTCCGCACATCCGATTCCCTGCCTCTGATTCCCCGCCTCTGATTCCCCGCCTCAGATTCCCTGCCTCTGATTCGCAACCTCTTATTCCCCACCTCTGATTCCCCATATCTGATTCCCCGCCTCTGTTTCCCCGCCTCTGATTGGCACCTCTGATACCCCGCCTCTGATTCCCCATCTCTAATTCATCACATCTGATTCCCCACCTCTGCTTCCCCATCTCCGATTCTCTACCTCTGATTCGCCACCTCTGATTCCCAATATCTGATTCACCGCCTCTGTTTCCCTGCCTCTGATTCCCCGCCTCTGATTCCCCATATCTGATTCACCGCCTCTGATTCCCCATCTCTGATTCCCGGTCTCTGATTCCCCACCTCTGTTTCCCGGCCTCTGATTCCCAATCCCTGATTCACTGCCTCTGACTCCCAGTGTCTGATTCCCTGCCTCTGATTCCCCGCCTCTGGATCCCCTCCTCTGATTCCCTGCCACTGATTCCCCGCCCCTGATTCCCCACCTCTGATACCCCATATCTGATTCCCCGCCTCTGTTTCCCCGCCTCTGATTCCCCACCTCTGATTCCCCATATCTGATTCCCTGCCTCTGATTCCCCAACTCTGATTCCCCGCCTCTGATTCCCCAGCTCTGATTCCCCGCCTCTGATTCCCCACCTCTGATCCAACATATCTGATTCCCCGCCTCTGTTTCCCCGCCTCTGATTCCCCACCTCTGATTCCCCATATCTGATTCCCCGCCTATGATTCCCCACCTCTGGTTCCCCGCCTCTGATTCGCCAGCTATGATTCCCCTCCTCTGGTTCCCCGCATCTGATTCCCCGCCTCTGATTCCCCGTGTCTGACCCTGCCTCTGATTCCACGCCTTTGATTCCCCATCTCTGATTCACCACCTCTGATTCCCCACCTCTGATTCCCCATCTCTGATTCTGCACATCCGATTCCCTGCCTCTGATTCCCCGCCTCTGATTCCCCGCCTCTGATTCCCTGCCTCTGATTCGCAACCTGTTATTCCCCACCTCTGAATCCCCATATCTGATTCCCCGCCTCTGTTTCCCTGCCTCTGATTCCCCGCCTCTGTTTCCCCATATCTGATTCCCCGCCTCTGTTTCACCGCCTCTGATTGGCACCTCTGATACCCCGCCTCTGATTCCCCATCTCTAATTCATCACATCTGATTCCCCACCTCTGCTTCCCCATCTCTGATTCTCTACCTCTGATTCGCAACCTCTGATTCCGAATATCTTATTCACCGCCTCTGTTTCCCCGCTTCTGATTCCCCGCCTCTGATTCCCCATATCTGATTCCCCGCCTCTGATTCCCCATCTCTGATTCCCGGTCTCTGACTCCCCACCTCTGTTTCCCGGCCTCTCATTCCCCATCCCTGATTCACCGCCTCTGTTTCCCCGCCTCTGATTCCCCGCCTCTGATTCCCCATATTTGATTCCCCGCCTCTGATTCCCCATCTCTGATTCCCGGACTCTGATTCCCCGCTTCTGATTCTGATTCCCTGCCTCTGATTCCCCATCTCTGATTCCGCACATCTGATTCCCTGCCTCTGATTCCCCACCTCTGATTCCCCATATCTGATTCCCCGCCTCTGTTTCCCCGCCTCTGATTCCCCGCCTCTGTTTCCCCATATCTAATTCCCCACCTCAGATGCCCCAACTCTGATACCCCGCCTCTGATTCCCCAGCTCTGATTCCCCGCCTCTGATTCCCCGCATCCGATTCCCCATATCTGATTCCCCGCCTCTGTTTCCCCGCCTTTGATTCCCCGCCTCTGTTTCCCCATATCTGATTCCCCGCCTCTGATTCCCAACTATGATTCCCCGCCTCTGATTCCCCAGCTCTGATTCCCCGCCTCTGATTCCCCGCGTTCTATTCCCTGCCTCTGATTCCCCGCCTGTGATTCCCCATCTCTGATTCACCACCTCTGATTCCCCACCTCTGATTCCCCATATCTAATTCCCCGCCTCTGTTTGCCCGCCTCTGATTCCCCGCCTCTGTTTCCCCATATCTGATTCCCCGTGTCTGATTCCCTGCCTCTGATTCCCCGCCTCTGATTCCCCGCCTCTGATTCCCTGCCACTGATTCCCTGCCCCTGATACCCCACCTCTGATTCCCCATATCTGATTCCCTGCCTCTGTTTCCCCGCCTCTGATTCCCCGCCTCTGATTCCCCATATCTGATTCCCCGCCTCTGATTCCCCAACTCTGATTCCCCGCCTCTGATTCCCCAGCTCTGAATCCCCGCCTCTGATTCCCCGCGTCTGTTTCCCCGCCTCTGATTCCCCGCCTCTGTTTCCCCATATCTAAGTCCCCGACTCTGATTCCCCAACTCTGATTCCCCACCTCTGATTCCCCAGCTCTGATTCCCCGCCTCTGATTCCCCGCATCTGATTCCCTGCATCTGATTCCCAGCCTCTGATTCCCTGCCTCTGATTCCCAACCTCTGATTCCCCACCTCTGATTCCCCATATCTGATTCCCCGCCTCTGTTTCCCCGCCTCTGATTTCCCGCCTCTGTTTCCCCATATCTGATTCCCAGCCTCTGATTCTCTGCCTCTGATTCCCCGCCTCTGATTCCCTGCCTCTGATTCCCCATCTCCGATTCCGCACATCGGATTCCCTGCCTCTGATTCCCCGCCTCTGATTCCCCGCCTCTGATTCCCTGCTTCTGATTCCCAACCTCTGATTCCCCACCTCTGATTCCCCATATCTGATTCCCCGCCTCTGTTTCCCCGCCTCTGATTCCCCAACTCTGAATCCCCGCCTCTGATTCCCCAGCTCTGATTCCCCGCCTCTGATTCCCCGTGTTTGATTCCCTGCCTCTGATTCCCTGCCCTGATTCCCCATCTCTGATACACCGCCTTTAATTCGCCACCGCTGATTCCCCATATCTGATTCCCCGCCTCTGTTTCCCCGTCTCTGATTCCCCTCCTCTGTTTCGCCATATCTAATTCCACGCCTCTGATTCCCCAACTCTGATTCCCCGCCTCTGATTCCCCAGCTCTGATTCCCTGCCTCTGATTCCCCGCATCTGATTCCCTGCCTCTGATTCCCCGCCTCTGATTCCCTGCCTCTGATTCCCAACCTCTGATTCCCAACCTCTGAATCCCCATATCTGATTCCCCGCCTCTGTTTCCCCGCCTCTGATTCCCCGCCTCTGTTTCCCCATATCTGATTCCGCGCCTCTGATTCCCCAACTCTGATTCCCCTCCTCTGATTCGCCAGCTATGATTCCCCGCCTCTGATTCCCTGCATCTGATTCACTGCATCTGATTCCCCGCCTCTGATTCCCCTTCTCTGATTCTCCACCTCTGATTCCCCACCTCTGATTCCCCATCTCTGATTCCGCTCATCCGATTCCCTGCCTCTGATTCCCCACCTCTGATTCCCCGCCTCTGATTCCCTGCCTCTGATTCGCAACCTCTAATTCCCCACCTCTGATTCCCCATATCTGATTCCCCGCCTCTGTTTCCCTGCCTCTGATTCCCGGCCTCTGTTTCCCCATATCTGATTCCCCTCCTCTGATTCCCCAACTCTGATTCCCCGCCTCTGATACCCCGCCTCTGATTCCCCATCTCTAATTCATCACATCTGATTCCCCACCTCTGCTTCCCCATCTCTGATTCCCTGCCTCTGATTCGCAACCTCTAATTCCCCACCTCTGATTCCCCATATCTGATTCCCCGCCTCTGTTTCCCTGCCTCTGATTCCCGGCCTCTGTTTCCCCATATCTGATTCCCCTCCTCTGATTCCCCAACTCTGTTTCCCCGCATCTGATTCCCCGCCTCTGATTCCCCATATTTCATTCCCCGCCTCTGATTCCCCATCTCTGATTCCCGGACTCATTCCCCAACTCTGATTTCCCCGCCTCTGAATCCCCAGCTCTGATTTCCCGCCTCTGATTCCCCACCTGTGATACAACATATCTGATTCCCGGCCTCTGTTTCCCCGCCTCTGATTCCCCACCTCTGATTCACCATATCTGATTCCCCGCCTCTGATTCCCCACCACTGATTCCCCTCCTCTGATTCGCCAGTTATGATTGCCCGCCTCTGATTCCCCGTTTCTGATTCCCTGTCTCTGATTCCCCGCCTCTGATTCCCCATGTCTGACTCACCACCTCTGATTCCCCACCTCTGATACCCCATCTCTGATTCCGCACATCCGATTCCCTGCCTCTGATTCCCCGCCTCTGATTCCCCGCCTCAGATTCCCTGCCTCTGATTCGCAACCTCTTATTCCCCACCTCTGATTCCCCATATCTGATTCCCCGCCTCTGTTTCCCCGCCTCTGATTGGCACCTCTGATACCCCGCCTCTGATTCCCCATCTCTAATTCATCACATCTGATTCCCCACCTCTGCTTCCCCATCTCCGATTCTCTACCTCTGATTCGCCACCTCTGATTCCCAATATCTGATTCACCGCCTCTGTTTCCCTGCCTCTGATTCCCCGCCTCTGATTCCCCATATCTGATTCACCGCCTCTGATTCCCCATCTCTGATTCCCCGCCTCTGTTTCCCCACCTCTGATTGGCACCTCTGATACCCCGCCTCTGATTCCCCATCTCTAATTCATCACATCTGATTCCCCACCTCTGCTTCCCCATCTCCGATTCTCTACCTCTGATTCGCCACCTCTGATTCCCAATATCTGATTCACCGCCTCTGTTTCCCTGCCTCTGATTCCCCGCCTCTGATTCCCCATATCTGATTCACCGCCTCTGATTCCCCATCTCTGATTCCCGGTCTCTGATTCCCCACCTCTGTTTCCCGGCCTCTGATTCCCAATCCCTGATTCACCGCCTCTGACTCCCAGTGTCTGATTCCCTGCCTCTGATTCCCCGCCTCTGAATCCCCTCCTCTGATTCCCTGCCACTGATTCCCCGCCCCTGATTCCCCACCTCTGATACCCCATATCTGATTCCCCGCCTCTGTTTCCCCGCCTCTGATTCCCCACCTCTGATTCCCCATATCTGATTCCCTGCCTCTGATTCCCCAACTCTGATTCCCCGCCTCTGATTCCCCAGCTCTGATTCCCCGCCTCTGATTCCCCACCTCTGATCCAACATATCTGATTCCCCGCCTCTGTTTCCCCGCCTCTGATTCCCCACCTCTGATTCCCCATATCTGATTCCCCGCCTATGATTCCCCACCTCTGGTTCCCCGCCTCTGATTCGCCAGCTATGATTCCCCTCCTCTGGTTCCCCGCATCTGATTCCCCGCCTCTGATTCCCCGTGTCTGACCCTGCCTCTGATTCCACGCCTTTGATTCCCCATCTCTGATTCACCACCTCTGTTTCCCCATATCTGATTCCGCGCCTCTGATTCCCCAACTCTGATTCCCCTCCTCTGATTCGCCAGCTATGATTCCCCGCCTCTGATTCCCTGCATCTGATTCACTGCATCTGATTCCCCGCCTCTGATTCCCCTTCTCTGATTCTCCACCTCTGATTCCCCACCTCTGATTCCCCATCTCTGATTCCGCTCATCCGATTCCCTGCCTCTGATTCCCCACCTCTGATTCCCCGCCTCTGATTCCCTGCCTCTGATTCGCAACCTCTAATTCCCCACCTCTGATTCCCCATATCTGATTCCCCGCCTCTGTTTCCCTGCCTCTGATTCCCGGCCTCTGTTTCCCCATATCTGATTCCCCTCCTCTGATTCCCCAACTCTGATTCCCCGCCTCTGATACCCCGCCTCTGATTCCCCATCTCTAATTCATCACATCTGATTCCCCACCTCTGCTTCCCCATCTCTGATTCCCTGCCTCTGATTCGCAACCTCTAATTCCCCACCTCTGATTCCCCATATCTGATTCCCCGCCTCTGTTTCCCTGCCTCTGATTCCCGGCCTCTGTTTCCCCATATCTGATTCCCCTCCTCTGATTCCCCAACTCTGTTTCCCCGCATCTGATTCCCCGCCTCTGATTCCCCATATTTCATTCCCCGCCTCTGATTCCCCATCTCTGATTCCCGGACTCATTCCCCAACTCTGATTTCCCCGCCTCTGAATCCCCAGCTCTGATTTCCCGCCTCTGATTCCCCACCTGTGATACAACATATCTGATTCCCGGCCTCTGTTTCCCCGCCTCTGATTCCCCACCTCTGATTCACCATATCTGATTCCCCGCCTCTGATTCCCCACCACTGATTCCCCTCCTCTGATTCGCCAGTTATGATTGCCCGCCTCTGATTCCCCGTTTCTGATTCCCTGTCTCTGATTCCCCGCCTCTGATTCCCCATGTCTGACTCACCACCTCTGATTCCCCACCTCTGATACCCCATCTCTGATTCCGCACATCCGATTCCCTGCCTCTGATTCCCCGCCTCTGATTCCCCGCCTCAGATTCCCTGCCTCTGATTCGCAACCTCTTATTCCCCACCTCTGATTCCCCATATCTGATTCCCCGCCTCTGTTTCCCCGCCTCTGATTGGCACCTCTGATACCCCGCCTCTGATTCCCCATCTCTAATTCATCACATCTGATTCCCCACCTCTGCTTCCCCATCTCCGATTCTCTACCTCTGATTCGCCACCTCTGATTCCCAATATCTGATTCACCGCCTCTGTTTCCCTGCCTCTGATTCCCCGCCTCTGATTCCCCATATCTGATTCACCGCCTCTGATTCCCCATCTCTGATTCCCGGTCTCTGATTCCCCACCTCTGTTTCCCGGCCTCTGATTCCCAATCCCTGATTCACCGCCTCTGACTCCCAGTGTCTGATTCCCTGCCTCTGATTCCCCGCCTCTGAATCCCCTCCTCTGATTCCCTGCCACTGATTCCCCGCCCCTGATTCCCCACCTCTGATACCCCATATCTGATTCCCCGCCTCTGTTTCCCCGCCTCTGATTCCCCACCTCTGATTCCCCATATCTGATTCCCTGCCTCTGATTCCCCAACTCTGATTCCCCGCCTCTGATTCCCCAGCTCTGATTCCCCGCCTCTGATTCCCCACCTCTGATCCAACATATCTGATTCCCCGCCTCTGTTTCCCTGCCTCTGATTCCCCACCTCTGAATCCCCATATCTGATTCCCCGCCTATGATTCCCCACCTCTGATTCCCCGCCTCTGATTCGCCAGCTATGATTCCCCTCCTCTGGTTCCCCGCATCTGATTCCCCGCCTCTGATTCCCCGCGTCTGACCCTGCCTCTGATTCCACGCCTTTGATTCCCCATCTCTGATTCACCACCTCTGATTCCCCACCTCTGATTCCCCATCTCTGATTCTGCACATCCGATTCCCTGCCTCTGATTCCCCGCCTCTGATTCCCCGCCTCTGATTCCCTGCCTCTGATTCGCAACCTGTTATTCCCCACCTCTGAATCCCCATATCTGATTCCCCGCCTCTGTTTCCCTGCCTCTGATTCCCAGCATCTGTTTCCCCATATCTGATTCCCCGCCTCTGTTTCACCGCCTCTGATTGGCACCTCTGATACCCCGCCTCTGATTCCCCATCTCTAATTCATCACATCTGATTCCCCACCTCTGCTTCCCCATCTCTGATTCTCTACCTCTGATTCGCAACCTCTGATTCCGAATATCTGATTCACCGCCTCTGTTTCCCCGCTTCTGATTCCCCGCCTCTGATTCCCCATATCTGATTCCCCGCCTCTGATTCCCCATCTCTGATTCCCGGTCTCTGACTCCCCACCTCTGCTTCCCGCCCTCTCATTCCCCATCCCTGATTCACCGCCTCTGATTCCCAGTGTCTGATTCCCTGCCTCTGATTCCCCGCCTCTGAATCCCCTCCTCTGATTCCCTGCCACTGATTCCCCGCCCCTGATTCCCCACCTCTGATACCCCATATCTGATTCCCCGCCTCTGTTTCCCCGCCTCTGATTCCCCACCTCTGATTTCCCATATCTGATTCCACGACTCTGATTCCCCGCCTCTGATTGGCCGCCTCCGATACCCCGCCTCTGATTCCCCATCTCTAATTCATCACATCTGATTCCCCACCTCTGCTTCCCCATCTCTGATTCTCAACCTCTGATTCGCCACCTCTGATTCCCCATATCTGATTCACCGCCTCTGTTTCCCCGCCTCTGATTCCCCGCCTCTGATTCCCCATATTTGATTCCCCGCCTCTGATTCCCCATCTCTGATTCCCGGACTCTGATTCCCCGCTTCTGATTCTGATTCCCTGCCTCTGATTCCCCATCTCTGATTCCGCACATCTGATTCCCTGCCTCTGATTCCCCACCTCTGATTCCCCATATCTGATTCCCCGCCTCTGTTTCCCCGCCTCTGATTCCCCGCCTCTGTTTCCCCATATCTAATTCCCCACCTCAGATGCCCCAACTCTGATACCCCGCCTCTGATTCCCCAGCTCTGATTCCCCGCCTCTGATTCCCCGCATCCGATTCCCCATATCTGATTCCCCGCCTCTGTTTCCCCGCCTTTGATTCCCCGCCTCTGTTTCCCCATATCTGATTCCCCGCCTCTGATCCCCAACTATGATTCCCCGCCTCTGATTCCCCAGCTCTGATTCCCCGCCTCTGATTCCCCGCGTTCTATTCCCTGCCTCTGATTCCCCGCCTGTGATTCCCCATCTCTGATTCACCACCTCTGATTCCCCACCTCTGATTCCCCATATCTAATTCCCCGCCTCTGTTTGCCCGCCTCTGATTCCCCGCCTCTGTTTCCCCATATCTGATTCCCCGTGTCTGATTCCCTGCCTCTGATTCCCCGCCTCTGATTCCCCGCCTCTGATTCCCTGCCACTGATTCCCTGCCCCTGATACCCCACCTCTGATTCCCCATATCTGATTCCCTGCCTCTGTTTCCCCGCCTCTGATTCCCCGCCTCTGATTCCCCATATCTGATTCCCCGCCTCTGATTCCCCAACTCTGATTCCCCGCCTCTGATTCCCCAGCTCTGAATCCCCGCCTCTGATTCCCCGCGTCTGTTTCCCCGCCTCTGATTCCCCGCCTCTGTTTCCCCATATCTAAGTCCCTGACTCTGATTCCCCAACTCTGATTCCCCACCTCTGATTCCCCAGCTCTGATTCCCCGCCTCTGATTCCCCGCATCTGATTCCCTGCATCTGATTCCCAGCCTCTGATTCCCTGCCTCTGATTCCCAACCTCTGATTCCCCACCTCTGATTCCCCATATCTGATTCCCCGCCTCTGTTTCCCCGCCTCTGATTTCCCGCCTCTGTTTCCCCATATCTGATTCCCAGCCTCTGATTCTCCGCCTCTGATTCCCCGCCTCTGATTCCCTGCCTCTGATTCCCCATCTCCGATTCCGCACATCGGATTCCCTGCCTCTGATTCCCCGCCTCTGATTCCCCGCCTCTGATTCCCTGCTTCTGATTCCCAACCTCTGATTCCCCACCTCTGATTCACCATATCTGATTCCCCGCCTCTGTTTCCCCGCCTCTGATTCCCCAACTCTGAATCCCCGCCTCTGATTCCCCAGCTCTGATTCCCCGCCTCTGATTCCCCGTGTTTGATTCCCTGCCTCTGATTCCCTGCCCTGATTCCCCATCTCTGATACACCGCCTTTAATTCGCCACCGCTGATTCCCCATATCTGATTCCCCGCCTCTGTTTCCCCGTCTCTGATTCCCCTCCTCTGTTTCGCCATATCTAATTCCACGCCTCTGATTCCCCAACTCTGATTCCCCGCCTCTGATTCCCCAGCTCTGATTCCCTGCCTCTGATTCCCCGCATCTGATTCCCTGCCTCTGATTCCCCGCCTCTGATTCCCTGCCTCTGATTCCCAACCTCTGATTCCCCACCTCTGAATCCCCATATCTGATTCCCCGCCTCTGTTTCCCCGCCTCTGATTCCCCGCCTCTGTTTCCCCATATCTGATTCCGCGCCTCTGATTCCCCAACTCTGATTCCCCTCCTCTGATTCGCCAGCTATGATTCACCGCCTCTGATTCCCTGCATCTGATTCCCTCCATCTGATTCCCCGCCTCTGATTCCCCTTCTCTGATTCTCCACCTCTGATTCCCCACCTCTGATTCCCCATCTCTGATTCCGCTCATCCGATTCCCTGCCTCTGATTCCCCGCCTCTGATTCCCCTTCTCTGATTCTCCACCTCTGATTCCCCACCTCTGATTCCCCATCTCTGATTCCGCACATCTGATTCCCTGCCTCTGATTCCCCACCTCTGATTCCCCATATCTGATTCCCCGCCTCTGTTTCCCCGCCTCTGATTCCCCGCCTCTGTTTCCCCATATCTAATTCCCCACCTCAGATGCCCCAACTCTGATACCCCGCCTCTGATTCCCCAGCTCTGATTCCCCGCCTCTGATTCCCCGCATCCGATTCCCCATATCTGATTCCCCGCCTCTGTTTCCCCGCCTTTGATTCCCCGCCTCTGTTTCCCCATATCTGATTCCCCGCCTCTGATTCCCAACTATGATTCCCCGCCTCTGATTCCCCAGCTCTGATTCCCCGCCTCTGATTCCCCGCGTTCTATTCCCTGCCTCTGATTCCCCGCCTGTGATTCCCCATCTCTGATTCACCACCTCTGATTCCCCACCTCTGATTCCCCATATCTAATTCCCCGCCTCTGTTTGCCCGCCTCTGATTCCCCGCCTCTGTTTCCCCATATCTGATTCCCCGTGTCTGATTCCCTGCCTCTGATTCCCCGCCTCTGATTCCCCGCCTCTGATTCCCTGCCACTGATTCCCTGCCCCTGATACCCCACCTCTGATTCCCCATATCTGATTCCCTGCCTCTGTTTCCCCGCCTCTGATTCCCCGCCTCTGATTCCCCATATCTGATTCCCCGCCTCTGATTCCCCAACTCTGATTCCCCGCCTCTGATTCCCCAGCTCTGAATCCCCGCCTCTGATTCCCCGCGTCTGTTTCCCCGCCTCTGATTCCCCGCCTCTGTTTCCCCATATCTAAGTCCCCGACTCTGATTCCCCAACTCTGATTCCCCACCTCTGATTCCCCAGCTCTGATTCCCCGCCTCTGATTCCCCGCATCTGATTCCCTGCATCTGATTCCCAGCCTCTGATTCCCTGCCTCTGATTCCCAACCTCTGATTCCCCACCTCTGATTCCCCATATCTGATTCCCCGCCTCTGTTTCCCCGCCTCTGATTTCCCGCCTCTGTTTCCCCATATCTGATTCCCAGCCTCTGATTCTCTGCCTCTGATTCCCCGCCTCTGATTCCCTGCCTCTGATTCCCCATCTCCGATTCCGCACATCGGATTCCCTGCCTCTGATTCCCCGCCTCTGATTCCCCGCCTCTGATTCCCTGCTTCTGATTCCCAACCTCTGATTCCCCACCTCTGATTCCCCATATCTGATTCCCCGCCTCTGTTTCCCCGCCTCTGATTCCCCAACTCTGAATCCCCGCCTCTGATTCCCCAGCTCTGATTCCCCGCCTCTGATTCCCCGTGTTTGATTCCCTGCCTCTGATTCCCTGCCCTGATTCCCCATCTCTGATACACCGCCTTTAATTCGCCACCGCTGATTCCCCATATCTGATTCCCCGCCTCTGTTTCCCCGTCTCTGATTCCCCTCCTCTGTTTCGCCATATCTAATTCCACGCCTCTGATTCCCCAACTCTGATTCCCCGCCTCTGATTCCCCAGCTCTGATTCCCTGCCTCTGATTCCCCGCATCTGATTCCCTGCCTCTGATTCCCCGCCTCTGATTCCCTGCCTCTGATTCCCAACCTCTGATTCCCAACCTCTGAATCCCCATATCTGATTCCCCGCCTCTGTTTCCCCGCCTCTGATTCCCCGCCTCTGTTTCCCCATATCTGATTCCGCGCCTCTGATTCCCCAACTCTGATTCCCCTCCTCTGATTCGCCAGCTATGATTCCCCGCCTCTGATTCCCTGCATCTGATTCACTGCATCTGATTCCCCGCCTCTGATTCCCCTTCTCTGATTCTCCACCTCTGATTCCCCACCTCTGATTCCCCATCTCTGATTCCGCTCATCCGATTCCCTGCCTCTGATTCCCCACCTCTGATTCCCCGCCTCTGATTCCCTGCCTCTGATTCGCAACCTCTAATTCCCCACCTCTGATTCCCCATATCTGATTCCCCGCCTCTGTTTCCCTGCCTCTGATTCCCGGCCTCTGTTTCCCCATATCTGATTCCCCTCCTCTGATTCCCCAACTCTGATTCCCCGCCTCTGATACCCCGCCTCTGATTCCCCATCTCTAATTCATCACATCTGATTCCCCACCTCTGCTTCCCCATCTCTGATTCCCTGCCTCTGATTCGCAACCTCTAATTCCCCACCTCTGATTCCCCATATCTGATTCCCCGCCTCTGTTTCCCTGCCTCTGATTCCCGGCCTCTGTTTCCCCATATCTGATTCCCCTCCTCTGATTCCCCAACTCTGTTTCCCCGCATCTGATTCCCCGCCTCTGATTCCCCATATTTCATTCCCCGCCTCTGATTCCCCATCTCTGATTCCCGGACTCATTCCCCAACTCTGATTTCCCCGCCTCTGAATCCCCAGCTCTGATTTCCCGCCTCTGATTCCCCACCTGTGATACAACATATCTGATTCCCGGCCTCTGTTTCCCCGCCTCTGATTCCCCACCTCTGATTCACCATATCTGATTCCCCGCCTCTGATTCCCCACCACTGATTCCCCTCCTCTGATTCGCCAGTTATGATTGCCCGCCTCTGATTCCCCGTTTCTGATTCCCTGTCTCTGATTCCCCGCCTCTGATTCCCCATGTCTGACTCACCACCTCTGATTCCCCACCTCTGATACCCCATCTCTGATTCCGCACATCCGATTCCCTGCCTCTGATTCCCCGCCTCTGATTCCCCGCCTCAGATTCCCTGCCTCTGATTCGCAACCTCTTATTCCCCACCTCTGATTCCCCATATCTGATTCCCCGCCTCTGTTTCCCCGCCTCTGATTGGCACCTCTGATACCCCGCCTCTGATTCCCCATCTCTAATTCATCACATCTGATTCCCCACCTCTGCTTCCCCATCTCCGATTCTCTACCTCTGATTCGCCACCTCTGATTCCCAATATCTGATTCACCGCCTCTGTTTCCCTGCCTCTGATTCCCCGCCTCTGATTCCCCATATCTGATTCACCGCCTCTGATTCCCCATCTCTGATTCCCCGCCTCTGTTTCCCCACCTCTGATTGGCACCTCTGATACCCCGCCTCTGATTCCCCATCTCTAATTCATCACATCTGATTCCCCACCTCTGCTTCCCCATCTCCGATTCTCTACCTCTGATTCGCCACCTCTGATTCCCAATATCTGATTCACCGCCTCTGTTTCCCTGCCTCTGATTCCCCGCCTCTGATTCCCCATATCTGATTCACCGCCTCTGATTCCCCATCTCTGATTCCCGGTCTCTGATTCCCCACCTCTGTTTCCCGGCCTCTGATTCCCAATCCCTGATTCACCGCCTCTGACTCCCAGTGTCTGATTCCCTGCCTCTGATTCCCCGCCTCTGAATCCCCTCCTCTGATTCCCTGCCACTGATTCCCCGCCCCTGATTCCCCACCTCTGATACCCCATATCTGATTCCCCGCCTCTGTTTCCCCGCCTCTGATTCCCCACCTCTGATTCCCCATATCTGATTCCCTGCCTCTGATTCCCCAACTCTGATTCCCCGCCTCTGATTCCCCAGCTCTGATTCCCCGCCTCTGATTCCCCACCTCTGATCCAACATATCTGATTCCCCGCCTCTGTTTCCCCGCCTCTGATTCCCCACCTCTGATTCCCCATATCTGATTCCCCGCCTATGATTCCCCACCTCTGGTTCCCCGCCTCTGATTCGCCAGCTATGATTCCCCTCCTCTGGTTCCCCGCATCTGATTCCCCGCCTCTGATTCCCCGTGTCTGACCCTGCCTCTGATTCCACGCCTTTGATTCCCCATCTCTGATTCACCACCTCTGTTTCCCCATATCTGATTCCGCGCCTCTGATTCCCCAACTCTGATTCCCCTCCTCTGATTCGCCAGCTATGATTCCCCGCCTCTGATTCCCTGCATCTGATTCACTGCATCTGATTCCCCGCCTCTGATTCCCCTTCTCTGATTCTCCACCTCTGATTCCCCACCTCTGATTCCCCATCTCTGATTCCGCTCATCCGATTCCCTGCCTCTGATTCCCCACCTCTGATTCCCCGCCTCTGATTCCCTGCCTCTGATTCGCAACCTCTAATTCCCCACCTCTGATTCCCCATATCTGATTCCCCGCCTCTGTTTCCCTGCCTCTGATTCCCGGCCTCTGTTTCCCCATATCTGATTCCCCTCCTCTGATTCCCCAACTCTGATTCCCCGCCTCTGATACCCCGCCTCTGATTCCCCATCTCTAATTCATCACATCTGATTCCCCACCTCTGCTTCCCCATCTCTGATTCCCTGCCTCTGATTCGCAACCTCTAATTCCCCACCTCTGATTCCCCATATCTGATTCCCCGCCTCTGTTTCCCTGCCTCTGATTCCCGGCCTCTGTTTCCCCATATCTGATTCCCCTCCTCTGATTCCCCAACTCTGTTTCCCCGCATCTGATTCCCCGCCTCTGATTCCCCATATTTCATTCCCCGCCTCTGATTCCCCATCTCTGATTCCCGGACTCATTCCCCAACTCTGATTTCCCCGCCTCTGAATCCCCAGCTCTGATTTCCCGCCTCTGATTCCCCACCTGTGATACAACATATCTGATTCCCGGCCTCTGTTTCCCCGCCTCTGATTCCCCACCTCTGATTCACCATATCTGATTCCCCGCCTCTGATTCCCCACCACTGATTCCCCTCCTCTGATTCGCCAGTTATGATTGCCCGCCTCTGATTCCCCGTTTCTGATTCCCTGTCTCTGATTCCCCGCCTCTGATTCCCCATGTCTGACTCACCACCTCTGATTCCCCACCTCTGATACCCCATCTCTGATTCCGCACATCCGATTCCCTGCCTCTGATTCCCCGCCTCTGATTCCCCGCCTCAGATTCCCTGCCTCTGATTCGCAACCTCTTATTCCCCACCTCTGATTCCCCATATCTGATTCCCCGCCTCTGTTTCCCCGCCTCTGATTGGCACCTCTGATACCCCGCCTCTGATTCCCCATCTCTAATTCATCACATCTGATTCCCCACCTCTGCTTCCCCATCTCCGATTCTCTACCTCTGATTCGCCACCTCTGATTCCCAATATCTGATTCACCGCCTCTGTTTCCCTGCCTCTGATTCCCCGCCTCTGATTCCCCATATCTGATTCACCGCCTCTGATTCCCCATCTCTGATTCCCGGTCTCTGATTCCCCACCTCTGTTTCCCGGCCTCTGATTCCCAATCCCTGATTCACCGCCTCTGACTCCCAGTGTCTGATTCCCTGCCTCTGATTCCCCGCCTCTGAATCCCCTCCTCTGATTCCCTGCCACTGATTCCCCGCCCCTGATTCCCCACCTCTGATACCCCATATCTGATTCCCCGCCTCTGTTTCCCCGCCTCTGATTCCCCACCTCTGATTCCCCATATCTGATTCCCTGCCTCTGATTCCCCAACTCTGATTCCCCGCCTCTGATTCCCCAGCTCTGATTCCCCGCCTCTGATTCCCCACCTCTGATCCAACATATCTGATTCCCCGCCTCTGTTTCCCTGCCTCTGATTCCCCACCTCTGAATCCCCATATCTGATTCCCCGCCTATGATTCCCCACCTCTGATTCCCCGCCTCTGATTCGCCAGCTATGATTCCCCTCCTCTGGTTCCCCGCATCTGATTCCCCGCCTCTGATTCCCCGCGTCTGACCCTGCCTCTGATTCCACGCCTTTGATTCCCCATCTCTGATTCACCACCTCTGATTCCCCACCTCTGATTCCCCATCTCTGATTCTGCACATCCGATTCCCTGCCTCTGATTCCCCGCCTCTGATTCCCCGCCTCTGATTCCCTGCCTCTGATTCGCAACCTGTTATTCCCCACCTCTGAATCCCCATATCTGATTCCCCGCCTCTGTTTCCCTGCCTCTGATTCCCAGCATCTGTTTCCCCATATCTGATTCCCCGCCTCTGTTTCACCGCCTCTGATTGGCACCTCTGATACCCCGCCTCTGATTCCCCATCTCTAATTCATCACATCTGATTCCCCACCTCTGCTTCCCCATCTCTGATTCTCTACCTCTGATTCGCAACCTCTGATTCCGAATATCTGATTCACCGCCTCTGTTTCCCCGCTTCTGATTCCCCGCCTCTGATTCCCCATATCTGATTCCCCGCCTCTGATTCCCCATCTCTGATTCCCGGTCTCTGACTCCCCACCTCTGCTTCCCGCCCTCTCATTCCCCATCCCTGATTCACCGCCTCTGATTCCCAGTGTCTGATTCCCTGCCTCTGATTCCCCGCCTCTGAATCCCCTCCTCTGATTCCCTGCCACTGATTCCCCGCCCCTGATTCCCCACCTCTGATACCCCATATCTGATTCCCCGCCTCTGTTTCCCCGCCTCTGATTCCCCACCTCTGATTTCCCATATCTGATTCCACGACTCTGATTCCCCGCCTCTGATTGGCCGCCTCCGATACCCCGCCTCTGATTCCCCATCTCTAATTCATCACATCTGATTCCCCACCTCTGCTTCCCCATCTCTGATTCTCAACCTCTGATTCGCCACCTCTGATTCCCCATATCTGATTCACCGCCTCTGTTTCCCCGCCTCTGATTCCCCGCCTCTGATTCCCCATATTTGATTCCCCGCCTCTGATTCCCCATCTCTGATTCCCGGACTCTGATTCCCCGCTTCTGATTCTGATTCCCTGCCTCTGATTCCCCATCTCTGATTCCGCACATCTGATTCCCTGCCTCTGATTCCCCACCTCTGATTCCCCATATCTGATTCCCCGCCTCTGTTTCCCCGCCTCTGATTCCCCGCCTCTGTTTCCCCATATCTAATTCCCCACCTCAGATGCCCCAACTCTGATACCCCGCCTCTGATTCCCCAGCTCTGATTCCCCGCCTCTGATTCCCCGCATCCGATTCCCCATATCTGATTCCCCGCCTCTGTTTCCCCGCCTTTGATTCCCCGCCTCTGTTTCCCCATATCTGATTCCCCGCCTCTGATTCCCAACTATGATTCCCCGCCTCTGATTCCCCAGCTCTGATTCCCCGCCTCTGATTCCCCGCGTTCTATTCCCTGCCTCTGATTCCCCGCCTGTGATTCCCCATCTCTGATTCACCACCTCTGATTCCCCACCTCTGATTCCCCATATCTAATTCCCCGCCTCTGTTTGCCCGCCTCTGATTCCCCGCCTCTGTTTCCCCATATCTGATTCCCCGTGTCTGATTCCCTGCCTCTGATTCCCCGCCTCTGATTCCCCGCCTCTGATTCCCTGCCACTGATTCCCTGCCCCTGATACCCCACCTCTGATTCCCCATATCTGATTCCCTGCCTCTGTTTCCCCGCCTCTGATTCCCCGCCTCTGATTCCCCATATCTGATTCCCCGCCTCTGATTCCCCAACTCTGATTCCCCGCCTCTGATTCCCCAGCTCTGAATCCCCGCCTCTGATTCCCCGCGTCTGTTTCCCCGCCTCTGATTCCCCGCCTCTGTTTCCCCATATCTAAGTCCCTGACTCTGATTCCCCAACTCTGATTCCCCACCTCTGATTCCCCAGCTCTGATTCCCCGCCTCTGATTCCCCGCATCTGATTCCCTGCATCTGATTCCCAGCCTCTGATTCCCTGCCTCTGATTCCCAACCTCTGATTCCCCACCTCTGATTCCCCATATCTGATTCCCCGCCTCTGTTTCCCCGCCTCTGATTTCCCGCCTCTGTTTCCCCATATCTGATTCCCAGCCTCTGATTCTCCGCCTCTGATTCCCCGCCTCTGATTCCCTGCCTCTGATTCCCCATCTCCGATTCCGCACATCGGATTCCCTGCCTCTGATTCCCCGCCTCTGATTCCCCGCCTCTGATTCCCTGCTTCTGATTCCCAACCTCTGATTCCCCACCTCTGATTCACCATATCTGATTCCCCGCCTCTGTTTCCCCGCCTCTGATTCCCCAACTCTGAATCCCCGCCTCTGATTCCCCAGCTCTGATTCCCCGCCTCTGATTCCCCGTGTTTGATTCCCTGCCTCTGATTCCCTGCCCTGATTCCCCATCTCTGATACACCGCCTTTAATTCGCCACCGCTGATTCCCCATATCTGATTCCCCGCCTCTGTTTCCCCGTCTCTGATTCCCCTCCTCTGTTTCGCCATATCTAATTCCACGCCTCTGATTCCCCAACTCTGATTCCCCGCCTCTGATTCCCCAGCTCTGATTCCCTGCCTCTGATTCCCCGCATCTGATTCCCTGCCTCTGATTCCCCGCCTCTGATTCCCTGCCTCTGATTCCCAACCTCTGATTCCCCACCTCTGAATCCCCATATCTGATTCCCCGCCTCTGTTTCCCCGCCTCTGATTCCCCGCCTCTGTTTCCCCATATCTGATTCCGCGCCTCTGATTCCCCAACTCTGATTCCCCTCCTCTGATTCGCCAGCTATGATTCACCGCCTCTGATTCCCTGCATCTGATTCCCTCCATCTGATTCCCCGCCTCTGATTCCCCTTCTCTGATTCTCCACCTCTGATTCCCCACCTCTGATTCCCCATCTCTGATTCCGCTCATCCGATTCCCTGCCTCTGATTCCCCGCCTCTGATTCCCCGCCTCTGATTCCCTGCCTCTGATTCGCAACCTCTAATTCCCCACCTCTGATTCCCCATATCTGATTCCCCGCCTCTGTTTCCCTGCCTCTGATTCCCGGCCTCTGTTTCCCCATATCTGATTCCCCTCCTCTGATTCCCCAACTCTGATTCCCCGCCTCTGATACCCCGCCTCTGATTCCCCATCTCTAATTCATCACATCTGATTCCCCACCTCTGCTTCCCCATCTCTGATTCCCTGCCTCTGATTCGCAACCTCTAATTCCCCACCTCTGATTCCCCATATCTGATTCCCCGCCTCTGTTTCCCTGCCTCTGATTCCCGGCCTCTGTTTCCCCATATCTGATTCCCCTCCTCTGATTCCCCAACTCTGTTTCCCCGCATCTGATTCCCCGCCTCTGATTCCCCATATTTGATTCCCCGCCTCTGATTCCCCATCTCTGATTCCCGGACTCATTCCCCAACTCTGATTTCCCCGCCTCTGAATCCCCAGCTCTGATTTCCCGCCTCTGATTCCCCACCTGTGATACAACATATCTGATTCCCGGCCTCTGTTTCCCCGCCTCTGATTCCCCACCTCTGATTCACCATATCTGATTCCCCGCCTCTGATTCCCCACCACTGATTCCCCTCCTCTGATTCGCCAGTTATGATTGCCCGCCTCTGATTCCCCGTTTCTGATTCCCTGCCTCTGATTCCCCGCCTCTGATTCCCCATGTCTGACTCACCACCTCTGATTCCCCACCTCTGATACCCCATCTCTGATTCCGCACATCCGATTCCCTGCCTCTGATTCCCCGCCTCTGATTCCCCGCCTCAGATTCCCTGCCTCTGATACGCAACCTCTTATTCCCCACCTCTGATTCCCCATATCTGATTCCCCGCCTCTGTTTCCCCGCCTCTGATTGGCACCTCTGATACCCCGCCTCTGATTCCCCATCTCTAATTCATCACATCTGATTCCCCACCTCTGCTTCCCCATCTCCGATTCTCTACCTCTGATTCGCCACCTCTGATTCCCAATATCTGATTCACCGCCTCTGTTTCCCTGCCTCTGATTCCCCGCCTCTGATTCCCCATATCTGATTCACCGCCTCTGATTCCCCATCTCTGATTCCCGGTCTCTGATTCCCCACCTCTGTTTCCCGGCCTCTGATTCCCAATCCCTGATTCACCGCCTCTGACTCCCAGTGTCTGATTCCCTGCCTCTGATTCCCCGCCTCTGAATCCCCTCCTCTGATTCCCTGCCACTGATTCCCCGCCCCTGATTCCCCACCTCTGATACCCCATATCTGATTCCCCGCCTCTGTTTCCCCGCCTCTGATTCCCCACCTCTGATTCCCCATATCTGATTCCCTGCCTCTGATTCCCCAACTCTGATTCCCCGCCTCTGATTCCCCAGCTCTGATTCCCCGCCTCTGATTCCCCACCTCTGATCCAACATATCTGATTCCCCGCCTCTGTTTCCCCGCCTCTGATTCCCCACCTCTGATTCCCCATATCTGATTCCCCGCCTATGATTCCCCACCTCTGGTTCCCCGCCTCTGATTCGCCAGCTATGATTCCCCTCCTCTGGTTCCCCGCATCTGATTCCCCGCCTCTGATTCCCCGTGTCTGACCCTGCCTCTGATTCCACGCCTTTGATTCCCCATCTCTGATTCACCACCTCTGATTCCCCACCTCTGATTCCCCATCTCTGATTCTGCACATCCGATTCCCTGCCTCTGATTCCCCGCCTCTGATTCCCCGCCTCTGATTCCCTGCCTCTGATTCGCAACCTGTTATTCCCCACCTCTGAATCCCCATATCTGATTCCCCGCCTCTGTTTCCCTGCCTCTGATTCCCCGCCTCTGTTTCCCCATATCTGATTCCCCGCCTCTGTTTCACCGCCTCTGATTGGCACCTCTGATACCCCGCCTCTGATTCCCCATCTCTAATTCATCACATCTGATTCCCCACCTCTGCTTCCCCATCTCTGATTCTCTACCTCTGATTCGCAACTTCTGATTCCGAATATCTGATTCACCGCCTCTGTTTCCCCGCTTCTGATTCCCCGCCTCTGATTCCCCATATCTGATTCCCCGCCTCTGATTCCCCATCTCTGATTCCCGGTCTCTGACTCCCCACCTCTGTTTCCCGGCCTCTCATTCCCCATCCCTGATTCACCGCCTCTGATTCCCAGTGTCTGATTCCCTGCCTCTGATTCCCCGCCTCTGAATCCCCTCCTCTGATTCCCTGCCACTGATTCCCCGCCCCTGATTCCCCACCTCTGATACCCCATATCTGATTCCCCGCCTCTGTTTCCCCGCCTCTGATTCCCCACCTCTGATTTCCCATATCTGATTCCACGACTCTGATTCCCCGCCTCTGATTGGCCGCCTCTGATACCCCGCCTCTGATTCCCCATCTTTAATTCATCACATCTGATTCCCCACCTCTGCTTCCCCATCTCTGATTCTCAACCTCTGATTCGCCACCTCTGATTCCCCATATCTGATTCACCGCCTCTGTTTCCCCGCCTCTGATTCCCCGCCTCTGATTCCCCATATTTGATTCCCCGCCTCTGATTCCCCATCTCTGATTCCCGGACTCTGATTCCCCAACTCTGATTCCCCGCCTCTGATTCCCCATCTCCGATTCCGCACATCGGATTCCCTGCCTCTGATTCCCCGCCTCTGATTCCCCGCCTCTGATTCCCTGCTTCTGATTCCCAACCTCTGATTCCCCACCTCTGATTCACCATATCTGATTCCCCGCCTCTGTTTCCCCGCCTCTGATTCCCCAACTCTGAATCCCCGCCTCTGATTCCCCAGCTCTGATTCCCCGCCTCTGATTCCCCGTGTTTGATTCCCTGCCTCTGATTCCCTGCCCTGATTCCCCATCTCTGATACACCGCCTTTAATTCGCCACCGCTGATTCCCCATATCTGATTCCCCGCCTCTGTTTCCCCGTCTCTGATTCCCCTCCTCTGTTTCGCCATATCTAATTCCACGCCTCTGATTCCCCAACTCTGATTCCCCGCCTCTGATTCCCCAGCTCTGATTCCCTGCCTCTGATTCCCCGCATCTGATTCCCTGCCTCTGATTCCCCGCCTCTGATTCCCTGCCTCTGATTCCCAACCTCTGATTCCCCACCTCTGAATCCCCATATCTGATTCCCCGCCTCTGTTTCCCCGCCTCTGATTCCCCGCCTCTGTTTCCCCATATCTGATTCCGCGCCTCTGATTCCCCAACTCTGATTCCCCTCCTCTGATTCGCCAGCTATGATTCACCGCCTCTGATTCCCTGCATCTGATTCCCTCCATCTGATTCCCCGCCTCTGATTCCCCTTCTCTGATTCTCCACCTCTGATTCCCCACCTCTGATTCCCCATCTCTGATTCCGCTCATCCGATTCCCTGCCTCTGATTCCCCGCCTCTGATTCCCCGCCTCTGATTCCCTGCCTCTGATTCGCAACCTCTAATTCCCCACCTCTGATTCCCCATATCTGATTCCCCGCCTCTGTTTCCCTGCCTCTGATTCCCGGCCTCTGTTTCCCCATATCTGATTCCCCTCCTCTGATTCCCCAACTCTGATTCCCCGCCTCTGATACCCCGCCTCTGATTCCCCATCTCTAATTCATCACATCTGATTCCCCACCTCTGCTTCCCCATCTCTGATTCCCTGCCTCTGATTCGCAACCTCTAATTCCCCACCTCTGATTCCCCATATCTGATTCCCCGCCTCTGTTTCCCTGCCTCTGATTCCCGGCCTCTGTTTCCCCATATCTGATTCCCCTCCTCTGATTCCCCAACTCTGTTTCCCCGCATCTGATTCCCCGCCTCTGATTCCCCATATTTGATTCCCCGCCTCTGATTCCCCATCTCTGATTCCCGGACTCATTCCCCAACTCTGATTTCCCCGCCTCTGAATCCCCAGCTCTGATTTCCCGCCTCTGATTCCCCACCTGTGATACAACATATCTGATTCCCGGCCTCTGTTTCCCCGCCTCTGATTCCCCACCTCTGATTCACCATATCTGATTCCCCGCCTCTGATTCCCCACCACTGATTCCCCTCCTCTGATTCGCCAGTTATGGTTGCCCGCCTCTGATTCCCCGTTTCTGATTCCCTGCCTCTGATTCCCCGCCTCTGATTCCCCATGTCTGACTCACCACCTCTGATTCCCCACCTCTGATACCCCATCTCTGATTCCGCACATCCGATTCCCTGCCTCTGATTCCCCGCCTCTGATTCCCCGCCTCAGATTCCCTGCCTCTGATACGCAACCTCTTATTCCCCACCTCTGATTCCCCATATCTGATTCCCCGCCTCTGTTTCCCCGCCTCTGATTGGCACCTCTGATACCCCGCCTCTGATTCCCCATCTCTAATTCATCACATCTGATTCCCCACCTCTGCTTCCCCATCTCCGATTCTCTACCTCTGATTCGCCACCTCTGATTCCCAATATCTGATTCACCGCCTCTGTTTCCCTGCCTCTGATTCCCCGCCTCTGATTCCCCATATCTGATTCACCGCCTCTGATTCCCCATCTCTGATTCCCGGTCTCTGATTCCCCACCTCTGTTTCCCGGCCTCTGATTCCCAATCCCTGATTCACCGCCTCTGACTCCCAGTGTCTGATTCCCTGCCTCTGATTCCCCGCCTCTGAATCCCCTCCTCTGATTCCCTGCCACTGATTCCCCGCCCCTGATTCCCCACCTCTGATACCCCATATCTGATTCCCCGCCTCTGTTTCCCCGCCTCTGATTCCCCACCTCTGATTCCCCATATCTGATTCCCTGCCTCTGATTCCCCAACTCTGATTCCCCGCCTCTGATTCCCCAGCTCTGATTCCCCGCCTCTGATTCCCCACCTCTGATCCAACATATCTGATTCCCCGCCTCTGTTTCCCCGCCTCTGATTCCCCACCTCTGATTCCCCATATCTGATTCCCCGCCTATGATTCCCCACCTCTGGTTCCCCGCCTCTGATTCGCCAGCTATGATTCCCCTCCTCTGGTTCCCCGCATCTGATTCCCCGCCTCTGATTCCCCGTGTCTGACCCTGCCTCTGATTCCACGCCTTTGATTCCCCATCTCTGATTCACCACCTCTGATTCCCCACCTCTGATTCCCCATCTCTGATTCTGCACATCCGATTCCCTGCCTCTGATTCCCCGCCTCTGATTCCCCGCCTCTGATTCCCTGCCTCTGATTCGCAACCTGTTATTCCCCACCTCTGAATCCCCATATCTGATTCCCCGCCTCTGTTTCCCTGCCTCTGATTCCCCGCCTCTGTTTCCCCATATCTGATTCCCCGCCTCTGTTTCACCGCCTCTGATTGGCACCTCTGATACCCCGCCTCTGATTCCCCATCTCTAATTCATCACATCTGATTCCCCACCTCTGCTTCCCCATCTCTGATTCTCTACCTCTGATTCGCAACTTCTGATTCCGAATATCTGATTCACCGCCTCTGTTTCCCCGCTTCTGATTCCCCGCCTCTGATTCCCCATATCTGATTCCCCGCCTCTGATTCCCCATCTCTGATTCCCGGTCTCTGACTCCCCACCTCTGTTTCCCGGCCTCTCATTCCCCATCCCTGATTCACCGCCTCTGATTCCCAGTGTCTGATTCCCTGCCTCTGATTCCCCGCCTCTGAATCCCCTCCTCTGATTCCCTGCCACTGATTCCCCGCCCCTGATTCCCCACCTCTGATACCCCATATCTGATTCCCCGCCTCTGTTTCCCCGCCTCTGATTCCCCACCTCTGATTTCCCATATCTGATTCCACGACTCTGATTCCCCGCCTCTGATTGGCCGCCTCTGATACCCCGCCTCTGATTCCCCATCTTTAATTCATCACATCTGATTCCCCACCTCTGCTTCCCCATCTCTGATTCTCAACCTCTGATTCGCCACCTCTGATTCCCCATATCTGATTCACCGCCTCTGTTTCCCCGCCTCTGATTCCCCGCCTCTGATTCCCCATATTTGATTCCCCGCCTCTGATTCCCCATCTCTGATTCCCGGACTCTGATTCCCCAACTCTGATTCCCCGCCTCTGATTCCCCAGCTCTGATTTCCCGCCTCTGATTCCCCACCTCTGCTTCCCCATCTCTGATTCTCTACCTCTGATTCCCCAACTCTGATTCCCCGCCTCTGATTCCCCATATTTGATTCCCCTCCTCTGATTTCCCATCTCTGATTCCCGGACTCTGATTCCCCAACTCTGATTTCCCCGCCTCTGATTCCCCAGCTCTGATTTCCCGCCTCTGATTCCCCACCTCTGATACAACATATCTGATTCCCGGCCTCTGTTTCCCCGCCTCTGATTCCCCACCTCTGATTCACCATATCTGATTCCCCGCCTCTGATTCCCCACCACTGATTCCCCTCCTCTGATTCGCCAGTTATGATTGCCCGCCTCTGATTCCCCGTTTCTGATTCCCTGCCTCTGATTCCCCGCCTCTGATTCCCCATCTCTGACTCACCGCCTCTGTTTCCCTGCCTCTGATTCGCCGCCTCTGATTCCCCATATCTGATTCCCCGCCTCTGATTCCCCATCTCTGATTCCCGGTCTCTGATTCCCCACCTCTGTTTCCCGGCCTCTGATTCCCAATCCCTGATTCACCGCCTCTGACTCCCAGTGTCTGATTCCCTGCCTCTGATTCCCTGCCTCTGAATCCCCTCCTCTGATTCCCTGCCACTGATTCCCCGCCCCTGATTCCCCACCTCTGATACCCCATATCTGATTCCCCGCCTCTGTTTCCCCGCCTCTGATTCCCCACCTCTGATTCCCCATATCTGATTCCCTGCCTCTGATTCCCCAACTCTGATTCCCCGCCTCTGATTCCCCAGCTCTGATTCCCCGCCTCTGATTCCCCACCTCTGATCCAACATATCTGATTCCCCGCCTCTGTTTCCCCGCCTCTGATTCCCCACCTCTGATTCGCCAGCTATGATTCCCCTCCTCTGGTTCCCCGCATCTGATTCCCCACCTCTGATTCCCCGCCTCTGATTCGCCAGCTATGATTCCCCTCCTCTGGTTCCCCGCATCTGATTCCCCGCCTCTGATTCCCCGTGTCTGACCCTGCCTCTGATTCCACGCCTTTGATTCCCCATCTCTGATTCACCACCTCTGATTCCCCACCTCTGATTCCCCATCTCTGATTCTGCACATCCGATTCCCTGCCTCTGATTCCCCGCCTCTGATTCCCCGCCTCTGATTCCCTGCCTCTGATTCGCAACCTGTTATTCCCCACCTCTGAATCCCCATATCTGATTCCCCGCCTCTGTTTCCCTGCCTCTGATTCCCCGCCTCTGTTTCCCCATATCTGATTCCCCGCCTCTGTTTCACCGCCTCTGATTGGCACCTCTGATACCCCGACTCTGATTCCCCATCTCTAATTCATCACATCTGATTCCCCACCTCTGCTTCCCCATCTCTGATTCTCTACCTCTGATTCGCAACCTCTGATTCCGAATATCTGATTCACCGCCTCTGTTTCCCCGCTTCTGATTCCCCGCCTCTGATTCCCCATATCTGATTCCCCGCCTCTGATTCCCCATCTCTGACTCCCGGTCTCTGATTCCCCACCTCTGTTTCCCGGCCTCTCATTCCCCATCCCTGATTCACCGCCTCTGATTCCCAGTGTCTGATTCCCTGCCTCTGATTCCCCGCCTCTGAATCCCCTCCTCTGATTCCCTGCCACTGATTCCCCGCCCCTGATTCCCCACCTCTGATACCCCATATCTGATTCCCCGCCTCTGTTTCCCCGCCTCTGATTCCCCACCTCTGATTTCCCATATCTGATTCCACACCTCTGATTCCCCGCCTCTGATTGGCCGCCTCTGATACCCCGCCTCTGATTCCCCATCTCTAATTCATCACATCTGATTCCCCACCTCTGCTTCCCCATCTCTGATTCTCAACCTCTGATTCGCCACCTCTGATTCCCCATATCTGATTCACCGCCTCTGTTTCCCCGCCTCTGATTCCCCGCCTCTGATTCCCCATATTTGATTCCCCGCCTCTGATTCCCCATCTCTGATTCCCGGACTCTGATTCCCCAACTCTGATTCCCCGCCTCTGATTCCCCAGCTCTGATTTCCCGCCTCTGATTCCCCACCTCTGCTTCCCCATCTCTGATTCTCTACCTCTGATTCGCCACCTCTGATTGCCCATATCTGATTCACCGCCTCTGTTTCCCCGCCTCTGATTCCCCGCCTCTTATTCCCCATATTTGATTCCCCGCCTCTGATTCCCCATCTCTGATTCCCGGACTCTGATTCCCCAACTCTGATTTCCCCGCCTCTGATTCCCCAGCTCTGATTTCCCGCCTCTGATTCCCCACCTCTGATACAACATATCTGATTCCCGGCCTCTGTTTCCCCGCCTCTGATTCCCCACCTCTGATTCACCATATCTGATTCTCCGCCTCTGATTCCCCACCACTGATTCCCCTCCACTGATTCGCCAGTTATGATAGCCCGCCTCTGATTCCCCGTTTCTGATTCCCTGCCTCTGATTCCCCGCCTCTGATTCCCCATCTCTGACTCACCGCCTCTGTTTCCCTGCCTCTGATTCCCCGCCTCTGATTCCCCATATCTGATTCCCCGCCTCTGATTCCCCATCTCTGATTCCCGGTCTCTGATTCCCCACCTTTGTTTCCCGGCCTCTGATTCCCAATCCCTGATTCACCGCCTCTGACTCCCAGTGTCTGATTCCCTGCCTCTGATTCCCCGCCTCTGAATCCCCTCCTCTGATTCCCTGCCACTGATTCCCCGCCCCTGATTCCCCACCTCTGATACCCCATATCTGATTCCCCGCCTCTGTTTCCCCGCCTCTGATTCCCCACCTCTGATTCCCCATATCTGATTCCCTGCCTCTGATTCCCCAACTCTGATTCCCCGCCTCTGATTCCCCAGCTCTGATTCCCCGCCTCTGATTCCCCACCTCTGATCCAACATATCTGATTCCCCGCCTCTGTTTCCCCGCCTCTGATTCCCCACCTCTGATTCGCCAGCTATGATTCCCCTCCTCTGGTTCCCCGCATCTGATTCCCCACCTCTGATTCCCCGCCTCTGATTAGCCAGCTATGATTCCCCTCCTCTGGTTCCCCACATCTGATTCCCCGCCTCTGATTCCCCGTGTCTGACCCTGCCTCTGATTCCACGCCTTTGATTCCCCATCTCTGATTCACCACCTCTGATTCCCCACCTCTGATTCCCCATCTCTGATTCTGCACATCCGATTCCCTGCCTCTGATTCCCCGCCTCTGATTCCCCGCCTCTGATTCCCTGCCTCTGATTCGCAACCTGTTATTCCCCACCTCTGAATCCCCATATCTGATTCCCCGCCTCTGTTTCCCTGCCTCTGATTCCCCGCCTCTGTTTCCCCATATCTGATTCCCCGCCTCTGTTTCACCGCCTCTGATTGGCACCTCTGATACCCCGCCTCTGATTCCCCATCTCTAATTCATCACATCTGATTCCCCACCTCTGCTTCCCCATCTCTGATTCTCTACCTCTGATTCGCAACCTCTGATTCCGAATATCTGATTCACCGCCTCTGTTTCCCCGCTTCTGATTCCCCGCCTCTGATTCCCCATATCTGATTCCCCGCCTCTGATTCCCCATCTCTGATTCCCGGTCTTTGATTCCCCACCTCTGTTTCCCGGCCTCTCATTCCCCATCCCTGATTCACCGCCTCTGATTCCCAGTGTCTGATTCCCTGCCTCTGATTCCCCGCCTCTGAATCCCCTCCTCTGATTCCCTGCCACTGATTCCCCGCCCCTGATTCCCCACCTCTGATACCCCATATCTGATTCCCCGCCTCTGCTTCCCCGCCTCTGATTCCCTACCTCTGATTTCCCATATCTGATTCCACACCTCTGATTCCCCGCCTCTGATTGGCCGCCTCTGATACCCCGCCTCTGATTCCCCATCTCTAATTCATCACATCTGATTCCCCACTTCTGCTTCCCCATCTCTGATTCTCAACCTCTGATTCGCCACCTCTGATTCCCCATATCTGATTCACCGCCTCTGTTTCCCCGCCTCTGATTCCCCGCCTCTGATTCCCCATATTTGATTCCCCGCCTCTGATTCCCCATCTCTGATTCCCGGACTCTGATTCCCCAACTCTGATTCCCCGCCTCTGATTCCCCAGCTCTGATTTCCCGCCTCTGATTCCCCATCTCTGCTTCCCCATCTCTGATTCTCTACCTCTGATTCGCCACCTCTGATTGCCCATATCTGATTCACCGCCTCTGTTTCCCCGCCTCTGATTCCCCGCCTCTTATTCCCCATATTTGATTCCCCGCCTCTGATTCCCCATCTCTGATTCCCGGACTCTGATTCCCCAACTCTGATTCCCCGCCTCTGATTCCCCATATTTGATTCCCCTCCTCTGATTTCCCATCTCTGATTCCCGGACTCTGATTCCCCAACTCTGATTTCCCCGCCTCTGATTCCCCAGCTCTGATTTCCCGCCTCTGATTCCCCACCTCTGATACAACATATCTGATTCCCGGCCTCTGTTTCCCCGCCTCTGATTCCCCATCTCTGATTCACCATATCTGATTCCCCGCCTCTGATTCCCCACCACTGATTCCCCTCCTCTGATTCGCCAGTTATGATTGCCCGCCAGTGATTCCCCGTTTCTGATTCCCTGCCTCTGATTCCCCGCCTCTGATTCCCCATCTCTGACTCACCACCTCTGATTCCCCACCTCTGACACCCCATCTCTGATTCCGCACATCCGATTCCCTGCCTATGATTCCCCACCTCTGATTCCCCGCCTCTGATTCCCCATATCTGATTCCCTGCCTCTGTTTCCCCGCCTCTGATTCCCCACCTCTGTTTCCCCATATCTGATTCCCCGCCTCTGATTCCCCAACTCTAATACCCTGCCTCTGATTCCCCAGCTCTGATTCCCCGCCTCTGATTCCCCGCATCTGATTCCCTGCCTCTGATTCCCCGTTTCTGATTCCCTGCCTCTGATTCCCCGCCTCTGATTCCCCATCTCTGACTCACCGCCTCTGTTTCCCTGCCTCTGATTCCCCGCCTCTGATTCCCCATATCTGATTCCCCGCCTCTGATTCCCCATCTCTGATTCCCGGTCTCTGATTCCCCACCTTTGTTTCCCGGCCTCTGATTCCCAATCCCTGATTCACCGCCTCTGACTCCCAGTGTCTGATTCCCTGCCTCTGATTCCCCGCCTCTGAATCCCCTCCTCTGATTCCCTGCCACTGATTCCCCGCCCCTGATTCCCCACCTCTGATACCCCATATCTGATTCCCCGCCTCTGTTTCCCCGCCTCTGATTCCCCACCTCTGATTCCCCATATCTGATTCCCTGCCTCTGATTCCCCAACTCTGATTCCCCGCCTCTGATTCCCCAGCTCTGATTCCCCGCCTCTGATTCCCCACCTCTGATCCAACATATCTGATTCCCCGCCTCTGTTTCCCCGCCTCTGATTCCCCACCTCTGATTCGCCAGCTATGATTCCCCTCCTCTGGTTCCCCGCATCTGATTCCCCACCTCTGATTCCCCGCCTCTGATTAGCCAGCTATGATTCCCCTCCTCTGGTTCCCCACATCTGATTCCCCGCCTCTGATTCCCCGTGTCTGACCCTGCCTCTGATTCCACGCCTTTGATTCCCCATCTCTGATTCACCACCTCTGATTCCCCACCTCTGATTCCCCATCTCTGATTCTGCACATCCGATTCCCTGCCTCTGATTCCCCGCCTCTGATTCCCCGCCTCTGATTCCCTGCCTCTGATTCGCAACCTGTTATTCCCCACCTCTGAATCCCCATATCTGATTCCCCGCCTCTGTTTCCCTGCCTCTGATTCCCCGCCTCTGTTTCCCCATATCTGATTCCCCGCCTCTGTTTCACCGCCTCTGATTGGCACCTCTGATACCCCGCCTCTGATTCCCCATCTCTAATTCATCACATCTGATTCCCCACCTCTGCTTCCCCATCTCTGATTCTCTACCTCTGATTCGCAACCTCTGATTCCGAATATCTGATTCACCGCCTCTGTTTCCCCGCTTCTGATTCCCCGCCTCTGATTCCCCATATCTGATTCCCCGCCTCTGATTCCCCATCTCTGATTCCCGGTCTTTGATTCCCCACCTCTGTTTCCCGGCCTCTCATTCCCCATCCCTGATTCACCGCCTCTGATTCCCAGTGTCTGATTCCCTGCCTCTGATTCCCCGCCTCTGAATCCCCTCCTCTGATTCCCTGCCACTGATTCCCCGCCCCTGATTCCCCACCTCTGATACCCCATATCTGATTCCCCGCCTCTGCTTCCCCGCCTCTGATTCCCTACCTCTGATTTCCCATATCTGATTCCACACCTCTGATTCCCCGCCTCTGATTGGCCGCCTCTGATACCCCGCCTCTGATTCCCCATCTCTAATTCATCACATCTGATTCCCCACTTCTGCTTCCCCATCTCTGATTCTCAACCTCTGATTCGCCACCTCTGATTCCCCATATCTGATTCACCGCCTCTGTTTCCCCGCCTCTGATTCCCCGCCTCTGATTCCCCATATTTGATTCCCCGCCTCTGATTCCCCATCTCTGATTCCCGGACTCTGATTCCCCAACTCTGATTCCCCGCCTCTGATTCCCCAGCTCTGATTTCCCGCCTCTGATTCCCCATCTCTGCTTCCCCATCTCTGATTCTCTACCTCTGATTCGCCACCTCTGATTGCCCATATCTGATTCACCGCCTCTGTTTCCCCGCCTCTGATTCCCCGCCTCTTATTCCCCATATTTGATTCCCCGCCTCTGATTCCCCATCTCTGATTCCCGGACTCTGATTCCCCAACTCTGATTCCCCGCCTCTGATTCCCCATATTTGATTCCCCTCCTCTGATTTCCCATCTCTGATTCCCGGACTCTGATTCCCCAACTCTGATTTCCCCGCCTCTGATTCCCCAGCTCTGATTTCCCGCCTCTGATTCCCCACCTCTGATACAACATATCTGATTCCCGGCCTCTGTTTCCCCGCCTCTGATTCCCCATCTCTGATTCACCATATCTGATTCCCCGCCTCTGATTCCCCACCACTGATTCCCCTCCTCTGATTCGCCAGTTATGATTGCCCGCCAGTGATTCCCCGTTTCTGATTCCCTGCCTCTGATTCCCCGCCTCTGATTCCCCATCTCTGACTCACCACCTCTGATTCCCCACCTCTGACACCCCATCTCTGATTCCGCACATCCGATTCCCTGCCTATGATTCCCCACCTCTGATTCCCCGCCTCTGATTCCCCATATCTGATTCCCTGCCTCTGTTTCCCCGCCTCTGATTCCCCACCTCTGTTTCCCCATATCTGATTCCCCGCCTCTGATTCCCCAACTCTAATACCCTGCCTCTGATTCCCCAGCTCTGATTCCCCGCCTCTGATTCCCCGCATCTGATTCCCTGCCTCTGATTCCCCGCCTCTGATTCCAGGCCTCTGATTCCCAGCATCTGATTCCGGCCTCTGATTCCCGGCCTCTGATTCCCTGCTTCTGATTCTGATTCCCTGCCTCTGATTCCCCATCTCTGATTCCGCACATCTGATTCCCTGCCTCTGATTCCCCACCTCTGATTCCCCATATCTGATTCCCCGCCTCTGTTTCCCCGCCTCTGATTCCCCGCCTCTGTTTCCCCATATCTGATTCCCCGCCTCTGATTCCCCAACTCTGATTCCCCTCCTCTAATTCGCCAGCTATGATTCCCCGCCTCTGATTCCCTGCGTCTGATTCCATGCCTCTGATTCCCAGCCTCTGATTCCCCTTCTCTGATTCACCACCTCTGAATCCCCACCTCTGATTCCCCATCTCTGATTCCGCACATCCGATTCCCTGCCTCTGATTCCCCGCCTCTGATTCCCCGCATCTGATTCGCAACCTCTAATTCCCCACCTCTGATTCCCCATATCTGATTCCCCGCCTCTGTTTCCCCGCCTCTGATTCCCCACCTCTGATTCCCCATATCTGATTCCCCGCCTCTGATTCCCCAGCTCTGATTCCCTGCCTCTGATTCCCCGCATCTGATTCCCCGCCTCTGATTCCCCGCCTCTGATTCCCTGCCTCTGATTCCCAACCTCTGATTCCCCACCTCTGAATCCCCATATCTGATTCCCCGCTTCTGATTCCCCGCCTCGGATTCCCCATATTTGATTCCCCGCCTCTGATTCCCCATCTCTGAATCCCGGACTCTGATTCCCCAACTCTGATTCCCCGCCTCTGATTCCCCAGCTCTGATTTCCCGCCTCTGATTCCCCACCTCTGCTTCCCCATCTCTGATTCTCTACCTCTGATTCGCCACCTCTGATTGCCCATATCTGATTCACCGCCTCTGTTTCCCCGCCTCTGATTCCCCGCCTCTTATTCCCCATATTTGATTCCCCGCCTCTGATTCCCCATCTCTGATTCCCGGACTCTGATTCCCCAACTCTGATTCCCCGCCTCTGATTCCCCATATTTGATTCCCCTCCTCTGATTTCCCATCTCTGATTCCCGGACTCTGATTCCCCAACTCTGATTTCCCCGCCTCTGATTCCCCAGCTCTGATTTCCCGCCTCTGATTCCCCACCTCTGATACAACATATCTGATTCCCGGCCTCTGTTTCCCCGCCTCTGATTCCCCACCTCTGATTCACCATATCTGATTCCCCGCCTCTGATTCCCCACCACTGATTCCCCTCCTCTGATTCGCCAGTTATGATTGCCCGCCTCTGATTCCCCGTTTCTGATTCCCTGCCTCTGATTCCCCGCCTCTGATTCCCCATCTCTGACTCACCGCCTCTGTTTCCCTGCCTCTGATTCCCCGCCTCTGATTCCCCATATCTGATTCCCCGCCTCTGATTCCCCATCTCTGATTCCCGGTCTCTGATTCCCCACCTCTGTTTCCCGGCCTCTGATTCCCAATCCCTGATTCACCTCCTCTGACTCCCAGTGTCTGATTCCCTGCCTCTGATTCCCCGCCTCTGAATCCCCTCCTCTGATTCCCTGCCACTGATTCCCCGCCCCTGATTCCCCAACTCTGATACCCCATATCTGATTCCCCGCCTCTGTTTCCCCGCCTCTGATTCCCCACCTCTGATTCCCCATATCTGATTCCCTGCCTCTGATTCCCCAACTCTGATTCCCCGCCTCTGATTCCCCAGCTCTGATTCCCCGCCTCTGATTCCCCACCTCTGATCCAACATATCTGATTCCCCGCCTCTGTTTCCCCGCCTCTGATTCCCCACCTCTGATTCACCAGCTATGATTCCCCTCCTCTGGTTCCCCGCATCTGATTCCCCACCTCTGATTCCCCGCCTCTGATTCGCCAGCTATGATTCCCCTCCTCTGGTTCCCCGCATCTGATTCCCCGCCTCTGATTCCCCGTGTCTGACCCTGCCTCTGATTCCACGCCTTTGATTCCCCATCTCTGATTCACCACCTCTGATTCCCCACCTCTGATTCCCCATCTCTGATTCTGCACATCCGATTCCCTGCCTCTGATTCCCCGCCTCTGATTCCCCGCCTCTGATTCCCTGCCTCTGATTCGCAACCTGTTATTCCCCACCTCTGAATCCCCATATCTGATTCCCCGCCTCTGTTTCCCTGCCTCTGATTCCCCGCCTCTGTTTCCCCATATCTGATTCCCCGCCTCTGTTTCACCGCCTCTGATTGGCACCTCTGATACCCCGCCTCTGATTCCCCATCTCTAATTCATCACATCTGATTCCCCACCTCTGCTTCCCCATCTCTGATTCTCTACCTCTGATTCGCAACCTCTGATTCCGAATATCTGATTCACCGCCTCTGTTTCCCCGCTTCTGATTCCCCGCCTCTGATTCCCCATATCTGATTCCCCGCCTCTGATTCCCCATCTCTGACTCCCGGTCTCTGATTCCCCACCTCTGTTTCCCGGCCTCTCATTCCCCATCCCTGATTCACCGCCTCTGATTCCCAGTGTCTGATTCCCTGCCTCTGATTCCCCGCCTCTGAATCCCCTCCTCTGATTCCCTGCCACTGATTCCCCGCCCCTGATTCCCCACCTCTGATACCCCATATCTGATTCCCCGCCTCTGTTTCCCCGCCTCTGATTCCCCACCTCTGATTCCCCATATCTGATTCCCTGCCTCTGATTCCCCAACTCTGATTCCCCGCCTCTGATTCCCCAGCTCTGATTCCCCGCCTCTGATTCCCCACCTCTGATCCAACATATCTGATTCCCCGCCTCTGTTTCCCCGCCTCTGATTCCCCACCTCTGATTCCCCATATCTGATTCCCCGCCTATGATTCCCCACCTCTGATTCCCCGCCTCTGATTCGCCAGCTATGATTCCCCTCCTCTGGTTCCCCGCATCTGATTCCCCGCCTCTGATTCCCCGTGTCTGACCCTGCCTCTGATTCCACGCCTTTGATTCCCCATCTCTGATTCACCACCTCTGATTCCCCACCTCTGATTCCCCATCTCTGATTCTGCACATCCGATTCCCTGCCTCTGATTCCCCGCCTCTGATTCCCCGCCTCTGATTCCCTGCCTCTGATTCGCAACCTGTTATTCCCCACCTCTGAATCCCCATATCTGATTCCCCGCCTCTGTTTCCCTGCCTCTGATTCCCCGCCTCTGTTTCCCCATATCTGATTCATCACATCTGATTCCCCACCTCTGCTTCCCCATCTCTGATTCTCAACCTCTGATTCGCCACCTCTGATTCCCCATATCTGATTCACCGCCTCTGTTTCCCCGCTTCTGATTCCCCGCCTCTGATTCCCCATATCTGATTCCCCGCCTCTGATTCCCCATCTCTGATTCCCGGTCTCTGATTCCCCACCTCTGTTTCCCGGCCTCTCATTCCCCATCCCTGATTCACCGCCTCTGATTCCCAGTGTCTGATTCCCTGCCTCTGATTCCCCGCCTCTGAATCCCCTCCTGTGATTCCCTGCCACTGATTCCCCGCCCCTGATTCCCCACCTCTGATACCCCAAATCTGATTCCCCGCCTCTGATTCCCCGCCTCTGATTCCCCATCTCTCATTCACCGCCTATGATTCCCCATCTCTGATTCCCCACCTCTGATTCCCCGTGTCTGATTCCCCGTGTCTGATTCCCTGCCTCTGATTCCACGCCTCTGATTCCCCATATCTGATTCCCTGCCACTGATTCCCCGCCTCTGATTCCCCATCTCTGATTCACCACCTCTGATTCCCGGCCTCTAATTGCCCACCTCTGATTCCCCGCCTCTGATTCGCCAGCTATGATTCCCCCCCTCTGATTCCCCGCGTCTGATTCCCCGCCTCTGATTCCCCAACTCTAATACCCCGCCTCTGATTCCCCAGCTCTGATTCCCCTCCTCTGATTCCCCGCATCTTATTCCCTGCCTCTGATTCCACGCCTCTGATTCCAGGCCTCTGATTCCCAACCTCTGATTCCCCACCTCTGATTCCCAATATCTGATTCCCCGCCTCTGTTTCACCGCCTCTGATTCCCCGCCTCTGTTTCCCCGCCTGTGATTCCCCAGCTCTGATTCCCCGCCTCTGATTCCCCATATCTGATTCCCATCCTCTGATTGCCCACCTCTGATTCCCCGCCTCTGATTCGCCAGCTCTGATTCCCCGCCTCTGATTCCCCGCATCTGATTCCCTGCCTCTGATTCCCCGCCTCTGATTCCCCATCTCTGATTCCCCGCCTGTGATTCCCCAGCTCTGATTCCCCGCCTCTGATTCCCCAGCTCTGATCCCCTGCCTCTGATTACCTTCCTCTGATTCCCGGCCACTGATACCCCGCTTCTGATTCTGATTCCCTGCCTCTGATTCCCCATCTCTGATTCACCACATCTGAATCCCCGCCTCTGTTTCCACGCCTCTGATTCCCTGCCTCTGATTCCCAACCTCTGATTCCCCACCCCTGATTCCCCATATCTGATTCCCCGCCTCTGTTTCCCTGCCTCTGATTCCCCGCCACTGTTTCCCCATATCTGATTCCCCGCCTCTGATTCCCCAACTCTGATTCCCCGCCTCTGATTCCCCAGCTCTGATTCCCCGCCTCTGATTCCCCGTGTTTGATTCCCTGCCTCTGATTCCCCGCCTCTGATTCCCCATCTCTGATTCACCGCCTTTGATTCGCCACCTCTGATTCCCCATATCTGATTCCCCACCTCTGTTACCCCGCCTCTGATTCCCCGCCTCTGATTCCCCATATATCATTCCCCGCCTCTGAATCCCCATCTCTGATTCCCGGACTCTGATTCCCCATCTCTGATTCCCGGCCTCTTATTCCCGGCATCTGAATCCCGGCCTCTGATTCCCGGCCTCTGATTCCCCGCTTCTGATTCTGATTCCCTGCCTCTGATTCCCCATCTCTGATTCCGCACATCTGATTCCCTGCCTCTGATTCCCCACCTCTGATTCCCCATATCTGATTCCCCGCATCTGTTTCCCCGCCTCTGATTCCCCGCCTCTGTTTCCCCATATCTAATTCCCCACCTCAGATGCCCCAACTCTGATACCCCGCCTCTGATTCCCCAGCTCTGATTCCCCGCCTCTGATTCCCCGCATCCGATTCCCCATATCTGATTCCCCGCCTCTGTTTCCCCGCCTTTGATTCCCCGCCTCTGTTTCCCCATATCTGATTCCCCGCCTCTGATTCCCAACTATGATTCCCCGCCTCTGATTCCCCAGCTCTGATTCCCCGCCTCTGATTCCCCGCGTTCTATTCCCTGCCTCTGATTCCCCGCCTGTGATTCCCCATCTCTGATTCACCACCTCTGATTCCCCACCTCTGATTCCCCACATCTAATTCCCCGCCTCTGTTTGCCCGCCTCTGATTCCCCGCCTCTGTTTCCCCATATCTGATTCCCCGTGTCTGATTCCCTGCCTCTGATTCCCCGCCTCTGATTCCCCGCCTCTGATTCCCTGCCACTGATTCCCTGCCCCTGATACCCCACCTCTGATTCCCCATATCTGATTCCCTGCCTCTGTTTCCCCGCCTCTGATTCCCCGCCTCTGATTCCCCATATCTGATTCCCCGCCTCTGATTCCCCAACTCTGATTCCCCGCCTCTGATTCCCCAGCTCTGAATCCCCGCCTCTGATTCCCCGCGTCTGTTTCCCCGCCTCTGATTCCCCGCCTCTGTTTCCCCATATCTAAGTCCCCGACTCTGATTCCCCAACTCTGATTCCCCACCTCTGATTCCCCAGCTCTGATTCCCCGCCTCTGATTCCCCGCATCTGATTCCCTGCATCTGATTCCCAGCCTCTGATTCCCTGCCTCTGATTCCCAACCTCTGATTCCCCACCTCTGATTCCCCATATCTGATTCCCCGCCTCTGTTTCCCCGCCTCTGATTTCCCGCCTCTGTTTCCCCATATCTGATTCCCGGCCTCTGATTCTCCGCCTCTGATTCCCCGCCTCTGATTCCCTGCCTCTGATTCCCCATCTCCGATTCCGCACATCGGATTCCCTGCCTCTGATTCCCCGCCTCTGATTCCCCGCCTCTGATTCCCTGCTTCTGATTCCAAACCTCTGATTCCCCACCTCTGATTCCCCATATCTGATTCCCCGCCTCTGTTTCCCCGCCTCTGATTCCCCAAGTCTGAATCCCCGCCTCTGATTCCCCAGCTCTGATTCCCCGCCTCTGATTCCCCGTGTTTGATTCCCTGCCTCTGATTCCCTGCCCTGATTCCCCATCTCTGATACACCGCCTTTAATTCGCCACCGCTGATTCCCCATATCTGATTCCCCGCCTCTGTTTCCCCGTCTCTGATTCCCCTCCTCTGTTTCGCCATATCTAATTCCACGCCTCTGATTCCCCAACTCTGATTCCCCGCCTCTGATTCCCCAGCTCTGATTCCCTGCCTCTGATTCCCCGCATCTGATTCCCTGCCTCTGATTCCCCGCCTCTGATTCCCTGCCTCTGATTCCCAACCTCTGATTCCCCACCTCTGAATCCCCATATCTGATTCCCCGCCTCTGTTTCCCCGCCTCTGATTCCCCGCCTCTGTTTCCCCATATCTGATTCCCCGCCTCTGATTCCCCAACTCTGATTCCCCTCCTCTGATTCGCCAGCTATGATTCCCCGCCTCTGATTCCCTGCATCTGATTCCCTGCATCTGATTCCCCGCCTCTGATTCCCCTTCTCTGATTCTCCACCTCTGATTCCCCACCTCTGATTCCCCATCTCTGATTCCGCTCATCCGATTCCCTGCCTCTGATTCCCCGCCTCTGATTCCCCGCCTCTGATTCCCTGCCTCTGATTCGCAACCTCTAATTCCCCACCTCTGATTCCCCATATCTGATTCCCCGCCTCTGTTTCCCTGCCTCTGATTCCCGGCCTCTGTTTCCCCATATCTGATTCCCCGCCTCTGATTCCCCACCACTGATTCCCCTCCTCTGATTCGCCAGTTATGATTGCCCGCCTCTGATTCCCCGTTTCTGATTCCCTGCCTCTGATTCCCCGCCTCTGATTCCCCATGTCTGACTCACCACCTCTGATTCCCCACCTCTGATACCCCATCTCTGATTCCGCACATCCGATTCCCTGCCTCTGATTCCCCGCCTCTGATTCCCCGCCTCAGATTCCCTGCCTCTGATTCGCAACCTCTTATTCCCCACCTCTGATTCCCCATATCTGATTCCCCGCCTCTGTTTCCCCGCCTCTGATTGGCACCTCTGATACCCCGCCTCTGATTCCCCATCTCTAATTCATCACATCTGATTCCCCACCTCTGCTTCCCCTTCTCCGATTCTCTACCTCTGATTCGCCACCTCTGATTCCCAATATCTGATTCACCGCCTCTGTTTCCCTGCCTCTGATTCCCCGCCTCTGATTCCCCATATCTGATTCACCGCCTCTGATTCCCCATCTCTGATTCCCGGTCTCTGATTCCCCACCTCTGTTTCCCGGCCTCTGATTCCCAATCCCTGATTCACCGCCTCTGACTCCCAGTGTCTGATTCCCTGCCTCTGATTCCCCGCCTCTGAATCCCCTCCTCTGATTCCCTGCCACTGATTCCCCGCCCCTGATTCCCCACCTCTGATACCCCATATCTGATTCCCCGCCTCTGTTTCCCCGCCTCTGATTCTCCACCTCTGATTCCCCATATCTGATTCCCTGCCTCTGATTCCCCAACTCTGATTCCCCGCCTCTGATTCCCCAGCTCTGATTCCCCGCCTCTGATTCCCCACCTCTGATCCAACATATCTGATTCCCCGCCTCTGTTTCCCTGCCTCTGATTCCCCACCTCTGAATCCCCATATCTGATTCCCCGCCTATGATTCCCCACCTCTGATTCCCCGCCTCTGATTCGCCAGCTATGATTCCCCTCCTCTGGTTCCCCGCATCTGATTCCCCGCCTCTGATTCCCCGTGTCTGACCCTGCCTCTGATTCCACGCCTTTGATTCCCCATCTCTGATTCACCACCTCTGATTCCCCACCTCTGATTCCCCATCTCTGATTCTGCACATCCGATTCCCTGCCTCTGATTCCCCGCCTCTGATTCCCCGCCTCTGATTCCCTGCCTCTGATTCGCAACCTGTTATTCCCCACCTCTGAATCCCCATATCTGATTCCCCGCCTCTGTTTCCCTGCCTCTGATTCCCCGCATCTGTTTCCCCATATCTGATTCCCCGCCTCTGTTTCACCGCCTCTGATTGGCACCTCTGATACCCCGCCTCTGATTCCCCATCTCTAATTCATCACATCTGATTCCCCACCTCTGCTTCCCCATCTCTGATTCTCTACCTCTGATTCGCAACCTCTGATTCCGAATATCTGATTCACCGCCTCTGTTTCCCCGCTTCTGATTCCCCGCCTCTGATTCCCCATATCTGATTCCCCGCCTCTGATTCCCCATCTCTGATTCCCGGTCTCTGACTCCCCACCTCTGTTTCCCGCCCTCTCATTCCCCATCCCTGATTCACCGCCTCTGATTCCCAGTGTCTGATTCCCTGCCTCTGATTCCCCGCCTCTGAATCCCCTCCTCTGATTCCCTGCCACTGATTCCCCGCCCCTGATTCCCCACCTCTGATACCCCATATCTGATTCCCCGCCTCTGTTTCCCCGCCTCTGATTCCCCACCTCTGATTTCCCATATCTGATTCCACGACTCTGATTCCCCGCCTCTGATTCCCCATCTCTAATTCATCACATCTGATTCCCCACCTCTGCTTCCCCATCTCTGATTCTCAACCTCTGATTCGCCACCTCTGATTCCCCATATCTGATTCACCGCCTCTGTTTCCCCGCCTCTGATTCCCCGCCTCTGATTCCCCATATTTGATTCCCCGCCTCTGATTCCCCATCTCTGATTCCCGGACTCTGATTCCCCGCTTCTGATTCTGATTCCCTGCCTCTGATTCCCCATCTCTGATTCCGCACATCTGATTCCCTGCCTCTGATTCCCCACCTCTGATTCCCCATATCTGATTCCCCGCCTCTGTTTCCCCGCCTCTGATTCCCCGCCTCTGTTTCCCCATATCTAATTCCCCACCTCAGATGCCCCAACTCTGATACCCCGCCTCTGATTCCCCAGCTCTGATTCCCCGCCTCTGATTCCCCGCATCCGATTCCCCATATCTGATTCCCCGCCTCTGTTTCCCCGCCTTTGATTCCCCGCCTCTGTTTCCCCATATCTGATTCCCCGCCTCTGATTCCCAACTATGATTCCCCGCCTCTGATTCCCCAGCTCTGATTCCCCGCCTCTGATTCCCCGCGTTCTATTCCCTGCCTCTGATTCCCCGCCTGTGATTCCCCATCTCTGATTCACCACCTCTGATTCCCCACCTCTGATTCCCCATATCTAATTCCCCGCCTCTGTTTGCCCGCCTCTGATTCCCCGCCTCTGTTTCCCCATATCTGATTCCCCGTGTCTGATTCCCTGCCTCTGATTCCCCGCCTCTGATTCCCCGCCTCTGATTCCCTGCCACTGATTCCCTGCCCCTGATACCCCACCTCTGATTCCCCATATCTGATTCCCTGCCTCTGTTTCCCCGCCTCTGATTCCCCGCCTCTGATTCCCCATATCTGATTCCCCGCCTCTGATTCCCCAACTCTGATTCCCCGCCTCTGATTCCCCAGCTCTGAATCCCCGCCTCTGATTCCCCGCGTCTGTTTCCCCGCCTCTGATTCCCCGCCTCTGTTTCCCCATATCTAAGTCCCCGACTCTGATTCCCCAACTCTGATTCCCCACCTCTGATTCCCCAGCTCTGATTCCCCGCCTCTGATTCCCCGCATCTGATTCCCTGCATCTGATTCCCAGCCTCTGATTCCCTGCCTCTGATTCCCAACCTCTGATTCCCCACCTCTGATTCCCCATATCTGATTCCCCGCCTCTGTTTCCCCGCCTCTGATTTCCCGCCTCTGTTTCCCCATATCTGATTCCCAGCCTCTGATTCTCCGCCTCTGATTCCCCGCCTCTGATTCCCTGCCTCTGATTCCCCATCTCCGATTCCGCACATCGGATTCCCTGCCTCTGATTCCCCGCCTCTGATTCCCCGCCTCTGATTCCCTGCTTCTGATTCCCAACCTCTGATTCCCCACCTCTGATTCCCCATATCTGATTCCCCGCCTCTGTTTCCCCGCCTCTGATTCCCCAACTCTGAATCCCCGCCTCTGATTCCCCAGCTCTGATTCCCCGCCTCTGATTCCCCATGTTTGATTCCCTGCCTCTGATTCCCTGCCCTGATTCCCCATCTCTGATACACCGCCTTTAATTCGCCACCGCTGATTCCCCATATCTGATTCCCCGCCTCTGTTTCCCCGTCTCTGATTCCCCTCCTCTGTTTCGCCATATCTAATTCCACGCCTCTGATTCCCCAACTCTGATTCCCCGCCTCTGATTCCCCAGCTCTGATTCCCTGCCTCTGATTCCCCGCATCTGATTCCCTGCCTCTGATTCCCCGCCTCTGATTCCCTGCCTCTGATTCCCAACCTCTGATTCCCCACCTCTGAATCCCCATATCTGATTCCCCGCCTCTGTTTCCCCGCCTCTGATTCCCCGCCTCTGTTTCCCCATATCTGATTCCGCGCCTCTGATTCCCCAACTCTGATTCCCCTCCTCTGATTCGCCAGCTATGATTCCCCGCCTCTGATTCCCTGCATCTGATTCCCTGCATCTGATTCCCCGCCTCTGATTCCCCTTCTCTGATTCTCCACCTCTGATTCCCCACCTCTGATTCCCCATCTCTGATTCCGCTCATCCGATTCCCTGCCTCTGATTCCCCGCCTCTGATTCCCCGCCTCTGATTCCCTGCCTCTGATTCGCAACCTCTAATTCCCCACCTCTGATTCCCCATATCTGATTCCCCGCCTCTGTTTCCCTGCCTCTGATTCCCGGCATCTGTTTCCCCATATCTGATTCCCCTCCTCTGATTCCCCAACTCTGATTCCCCGCCTCTGATACCCCGCCTCTGATTCCCCATCTCTAATTCATCACATCTGATTCCCCACCTCTGCTTCCCCATCTCTGATTCCCTGCCTCTGATTCGCAACCTCTAATTCCCCACCTCTGATTCCCCATATCTGATTCCCCGCCTCTGTTTCCCTGCCTCTGATTCCCGGCCTGTGTTTCCCCATATCTGATTCCCCTCCTCTGATTCCCCAACTCTGTTTCCCCGCATCTGATTCCACGCCTCTGATTCCCCATATTTGATTCCCCGCCTCTGATTCCCCATCTCTGATTCCCGGACTCATTCCCCAACTCTGATTTCCCCGCCTCTGAATCCCCAGCTCTGATTTCCCGCCTCTGATTCCCCACCTGTGATACAACATATCTGATTCCCGGCCTCTGTTTCCCCGCCTCTGATTCCCCACCTCTGATTCACCATATCTGATTCCCCGCCTCTGATTCCCCACCACTGATTCCCCTCCTCTGATTCGCCAGTTATGATTGCCCGCCTCTGATTCCCCGTTTCAGATTCCCTGCCTCTGATTCCCCGCCTCTGATTCCCCATGTCTGACTCACCACCTCTGATTCCCCACCTCTGATACCCCATCTCTGATTCCGCACATCCGATTCCCTGCCTCTGATTCCCCGCCTCTGATTCCCCGCCTCAGATTCCCTGCCTCTGATTCGCAACCTCTTATTCCCCACCTCTGATTCCCCATATCTGATTCCCCGCCTCTGTTTCCCCGCCTCTGATTGGCACCTCTGATACCCCGCCTCTGATTCCCCATCTCTAATTCATCACATCTGATTCCCCACCTCTGCTTCCCCATCTCCGATTCTCTACCTCTGATTCGCCACCTCTGATTCCCAATATCTGATTCACCGCCTCTGTTTCCCTGCCTCTGATTCCCCGCCTCTGATTCCCCATATCTGATTCACCGCCTCTGATTCCCCATCTCTGATTCCCGGTCTCTGATTCCCCACCTCTGTTTCCCGGCCTCTGATTCCCAATCCCTGATTCACTGCCTCTGACTCCCAGTGTCTGATTCCCTGCCTCTGATTCCCCGCCTCTGGATCCCCTCCTCTGATTCCCTGCCACTGATTCCCCGCCCCTGATTCCCCACCTCTGATACCCCATATCTGATTCCCCGCCTCTGTTTCCCCGCCTCTGATTCCCCACCTCTGATTCCCCATATCTGATTCCCTGCCTCTGATTCCCCAACTCTGATTCCCCGCCTCTGATTCCCCAGCTCTGATTCCCCGCCTCTGATTCCCCACCTCTGATCCAACATATCTGATTCCCCGCCTCTGTTTCCCCGCCTCTGATTCCCCACCTCTGATTCCCCATATCTGATTCCCCGCCTATGATTCCCCACCTCTGGTTCCCCGCCTCTGATTCGCCAGCTATGATTCCCCTCCTCTGGTTCCCCGCATCTGATTCCCCGCCTCTGATTCCCCGTGTCTGACCCTGCCTCTGATTCCACGCCTTTGATTCCCCATCTCTGATTCACCACCTCTGATTCCCCACCTCTGATTCCCCATCTCTGATTCTGCACATCCGATTCCCTGCCTCTGATTCCCCGCCTCTGATTCCCCGCCTCTGATTCCCTGCCTCTGATTCGCAACCTGTTATTCCCCACCTCTGAATCCCCATATCTGATTCCCCGCCTCTGTTTCCCTGCCTCTGATTCCCCGCCTCTGTTTCCCCATATCTGATTCCCCGCCTCTGTTTCACCGCCTCTGATTGGCACCTCTGATACCCCGCCTCTGATTCCCCATCTCTAATTCATCACATCTGATTCCCCACCTCTGCTTCCCCATCTCTGATTCTCTACCTCTGATTCGCAACCTCTGATTCCGAATATCTTATTCACCGCCTCTGTTTCCCCGCTTCTGATTCCCCGCCTCTGATTCCCCATATCTGATTCCCCGCCTCTGATTCCCCATCTCTGATTCCCGGTCTCTGACTCCCCACCTCTGTTTCCCGGCCTCTCATTCCCCATCCCTGATTCACCGCCTCTGTTTCCCCGCCTCTGATTCCCCGCCTCTGATTCCCCATATTTGATTCCCCGCCTCTGATTCCCCATCTCTGATTCCCGGACTCTGATTCCCCGCTTCTGATTCTGATTCCCTGCCTCTGATTCCCCATCTCTGATTCCGCACATCTGATTCCCTGCCTCTGATTCCCCACCTCTGATTCCCCATATCTGATTCCCCGCCTCTGTTTCCCCGCCTCTGATTCCCCGCCTCTGTTTCCCCATATCTAATTCCCCACCTCAGATGCCCCAACTCTGATACCCCGCCTCTGATTCCCCAGCTCTGATTCCCCGCCTCTGATTCCCCGCATCCGATTCCCCATATCTGATTCCCCGCCTCTGTTTCCCCGCCTTTGATTCCCCGCCTCTGTTTCCCCATATCTGATTCCCCGCCTCTGATTCCCAACTATGATTCCCCGCCTCTGATTCCCCAGCTCTGATTCCCCGCCTCTGATTCCCCGCGTTCTATTCCCTGCCTCTGATTCCCCGCCTGTGATTCCCCATCTCTGATTCACCACCTCTGATTCCCCACCTCTGATTCCCCATATCTAATTCCCCGCCTCTGTTTGCCCGCCTCTGATTCCCCGCCTCTGTTTCCCCATATCTGATTCCCCGTGTCTGATTCCCTGCCTCTGATTCCCCGCCTCTGATTCCCCGCCTCTGATTCCCTGCCACTGATTCCCTGCCCCTGATACCCCACCTCTGATTCCCCATATCTGATTCCCTGCCTCTGTTTCCCCGCCTCTGATTCCCCGCCTCTGATTCCCCATATCTGATTCCCCGCCTCTGATTCCCCAACTCTGATTCCCCGCCTCTGATTCCCCAGCTCTGAATCCCCGCCTCTGATTCCCCGCGTCTGTTTCCCCGCCTCTGATTCCCCGCCTCTGTTTCCCCATATCTAAGTCCCCGACTCTGATTCCCCAACTCTGATTCCCCACCTCTGATTCCCCAGCTCTGATTCCCCGCCTCTGATTCCCCGCATCTGATTCCCTGCATCTGATTCCCAGCCTCTGATTCCCTGCCTCTGATTCCCAACCTCTGATTCCCCACCTCTGATTCCCCATATCTGATTCCCCGCCTCTGTTTCCCCGCCTCTGATTTCCCGCCTCTGTTTCCCCATATCTGATTCCCAGCCTCTGATTCTCTGCCTCTGATTCCCCGCCTCTGATTCCCTGCCTCTGATTCCCCATCTCCGATTCCGCACATCGGATTCCCTGCCTCTGATTCCCCGCCTCTGATTCCCCGCCTCTGATTCCCTGCTTCTGATTCCCAACCTCTGATTCCCCACCTCTGATTCCCCATATCTGATTCCCCGCCTCTGTTTCCCCGCCTCTGATTCCCCAACTCTGAATCCCCGCCTCTGATTCCCCAGCTCTGATTCCCCGCCTCTGATTCCCCGTGTTTGATTCCCTGCCTCTGATTCCCTGCCCTGATTCCCCATCTCTGATACACCGCCTTTAATTCGCCACCGCTGATTCCCCATATCTGATTCCCCGCCTCTGTTTCCCCGTCTCTGATTCCCCTCCTCTGTTTCGCCATATCTAATTCCACGCCTCTGATTCCCCAACTCTGATTCCCCGCCTCTGATTCCCCAGCTCTGATTCCCTGCCTCTGATTCCCCGCATCTGATTCCCTGCCTCTGATTCCCCGCCTCTGATTCCCTGCCTCTGATTCCCAACCTCTGATTCCCAACCTCTGAATCCCCATATCTGATTCCCCGCCTCTGTTTCCCCGCCTCTGATTCCCCGCCTCTGTTTCCCCATATCTGATTCCGCGCCTCTGATTCCCCAACTCTGATTCCCCTCCTCTGATTCGCCAGCTATGATTCCCCGCCTCTGATTCCCTGCATCTGATTCACTGCATCTGATTCCCCGCCTCTGATTCCCCTTCTCTGATTCTCCACCTCTGATTCCCCACCTCTGATTCCCCATCTCTGATTCCGCTCATCCGATTCCCTGCCTCTGATTCCCCACCTCTGATTCCCCGCCTCTGATTCCCTGCCTCTGATTCGCAACCTCTAATTCCCCACCTCTGATTCCCCATATCTGATTCCCCGCCTCTGTTTCCCTGCCTCTGATTCCCGGCCTCTGTTTCCCCATATCTGATTCCCCTCCTCTGATTCCCCAACTCTGATTCCCCGCCTCTGATACCCCGCCTCTGATTCCCCATCTCTAATTCATCACATCTGATTCCCCACCTCTGCTTCCCCATCTCTGATTCCCTGCCTCTGATTCGCAACCTCTAATTCCCCACCTCTGATTCCCCATATCTGATTCCCCGCCTCTGTTTCCCTGCCTCTGATTCCCGGCCTCTGTTTCCCCATATCTGATTCCCCTCCTCTGATTCCCCAACTCTGTTTCCCCGCATCTGATTCCCCGCCTCTGATTCCCCATATTTCATTCCCCGCCTCTGATTCCCCATCTCTGATTCCCGGACTCATTCCCCAACTCTGATTTCCCCGCCTCTGAATCCCCAGCTCTGATTTCCCGCCTCTGATTCCCCACCTGTGATACAACATATCTGATTCCCGGCCTCTGTTTCCCCGCCTCTGATTCCCCACCTCTGATTCACCATATCTGATTCCCCGCCTCTGATTCCCCACCACTGATTCCCCTCCTCTGATTCGCCAGTTATGATTGCCCGCCTCTGATTCCCCGTTTCTGATTCCCTGTCTCTGATTCCCCGCCTCTGATTCCCCATGTCTGACTCACCACCTCTGATTCCCCACCTCTGATACCCCATCTCTGATTCCGCACATCCGATTCCCTGCCTCTGATTCCCCGCCTCTGATTCCCCGCCTCAGATTCCCTGCCTCTGATTCGCAACCTCTTATTCCCCACCTCTGATTCCCCATATCTGATTCCCCGCCTCTGTTTCCCCGCCTCTGATTGGCACCTCTGATACCCCGCCTCTGATTCCCCATCTCTAATTCATCACATCTGATTCCCCACCTCTGCTTCCCCATCTCCGATTCTCTACCTCTGATTCGCCACCTCTGATTCCCAATATCTGATTCACCGCCTCTGTTTCCCTGCCTCTGATTCCCCGCCTCTGATTCCCCATATCTGATTCACCGCCTCTGATTCCCCATCTCTGATTCCCCGCCTCTGTTTCCCCACCTCTGATTGGCACCTCTGATACCCCGCCTCTGATTCCCCATCTCTAATTCATCACATCTGATTCCCCACCTCTGCTTCCCCATCTCCGATTCTCTACCTCTGATTCGCCACCTCTGATTCCCAATATCTGATTCACCGCCTCTGTTTCCCTGCCTCTGATTCCCCGCCTCTGATTCCCCATATCTGATTCACCGCCTCTGATTCCCCATCTCTGATTCCCGGTCTCTGATTCCCCACCTCTGTTTCCCGGCCTCTGATTCCCAATCCCTGATTCACCGCCTCTGACTCCCAGTGTCTGATTCCCTGCCTCTGATTCCCCGCCTCTGAATCCCCTCCTCTGATTCCCTGCCACTGATTCCCCGCCCCTGATTCCCCACCTCTGATACCCCATATCTGATTCCCCGCCTCTGTTTCCCCGCCTCTGATTCCCCACCTCTGATTCCCCATATCTGATTCCCTGCCTCTGATTCCCCAACTCTGATTCCCCGCCTCTGATTCCCCAGCTCTGATTCCCCGCCTCTGATTCCCCACCTCTGATCCAACATATCTGATTCCCCGCCTCTGTTTCCCCGCCTCTGATTCCCCACCTCTGATTCCCCATATCTGATTCCCCGCCTATGATTCCCCACCTCTGGTTCCCCGCCTCTGATTCGCCAGCTATGATTCCCCTCCTCTGGTTCCCCGCATCTGATTCCCCGCCTCTGATTCCCCGTGTCTGACCCTGCCTCTGATTCCACGCCTTTGATTCCCCATCTCTGATTCACCACCTCTGTTTCCCCATATCTGATTCCGCGCCTCTGATTCCCCAACTCTGATTCCCCTCCTCTGATTCGCCAGCTATGATTCCCCGCCTCTGATTCCCTGCATCTGATTCACTGCATCTGATTCCCCGCCTCTGATTCCCCTTCTCTGATTCTCCACCTCTGATTCCCCACCTCTGATTCCCCATCTCTGATTCCGCTCATCCGATTCCCTGCCTCTGATTCCCCACCTCTGATTCCCCGCCTCTGATTCCCTGCCTCTGATTCGCAACCTCTAATTCCCCACCTCTGATTCCCCATATCTGATTCCCCGCCTCTGTTTCCCTGCCTCTGATTCCCGGCCTCTGTTTCCCCATATCTGATTCCCCTCCTCTGATTCCCCAACTCTGATTCCCCGCCTCTGATACCCCGCCTCTGATTCCCCATCTCTAATTCATCACATCTGATTCCCCACCTCTGCTTCCCCATCTCTGATTCCCTGCCTCTGATTCGCAACCTCTAATTCCCCACCTCTGATTCCCCATATCTGATTCCCCGCCTCTGTTTCCCTGCCTCTGATTCCCGGCCTCTGTTTCCCCATATCTGATTCCCCTCCTCTGATTCCCCAACTCTGTTTCCCCGCATCTGATTCCCCGCCTCTGATTCCCCATATTTCATTCCCCGCCTCTGATTCCCCATCTCTGATTCCCGGACTCATTCCCCAACTCTGATTTCCCCGCCTCTGAATCCCCAGCTCTGATTTCCCGCCTCTGATTCCCCACCTGTGATACAACATATCTGATTCCCGGCCTCTGTTTCCCCGCCTCTGATTCCCCACCTCTGATTCACCATATCTGATTCCCCGCCTCTGATTCCCCACCACTGATTCCCCTCCTCTGATTCGCCAGTTATGATTGCCCGCCTCTGATTCCCCGTTTCTGATTCCCTGTCTCTGATTCCCCGCCTCTGATTCCCCATGTCTGACTCACCACCTCTGATTCCCCACCTCTGATACCCCATCTCTGATTCCGCACATCCGATTCCCTGCCTCTGATTCCCCGCCTCTGATTCCCCGCCTCAGATTCCCTGCCTCTGATTCGCAACCTCTTATTCCCCACCTCTGATTCCCCATATCTGATTCCCCGCCTCTGTTTCCCCGCCTCTGATTGGCACCTCTGATACCCCGCCTCTGATTCCCCATCTCTAATTCATCACATCTGATTCCCCACCTCTGCTTCCCCATCTCCGATTCTCTACCTCTGATTCGCCACCTCTGATTCCCAATATCTGATTCACCGCCTCTGTTTCCCTGCCTCTGATTCCCCGCCTCTGATTCCCCATATCTGATTCACCGCCTCTGATTCCCCATCTCTGATTCCCGGTCTCTGATTCCCCACCTCTGTTTCCCGGCCTCTGATTCCCAATCCCTGATTCACCGCCTCTGACTCCCAGTGTCTGATTCCCTGCCTCTGATTCCCCGCCTCTGAATCCCCTCCTCTGATTCCCTGCCACTGATTCCCCGCCCCTGATTCCCCACCTCTGATACCCCATATCTGATTCCCCGCCTCTGTTTCCCCGCCTCTGATTCCCCACCTCTGATTCCCCATATCTGATTCCCTGCCTCTGATTCCCCAACTCTGATTCCCCGCCTCTGATTCCCCAGCTCTGATTCCCCGCCTCTGATTCCCCACCTCTGATCCAACATATCTGATTCCCCGCCTCTGTTTCCCTGCCTCTGATTCCCCACCTCTGAATCCCCATATCTGATTCCCCGCCTATGATTCCCCACCTCTGATTCCCCGCCTCTGATTCGCCAGCTATGATTCCCCTCCTCTGGTTCCCCGCATCTGATTCCCCGCCTCTGATTCCCCGCGTCTGACCCTGCCTCTGATTCCACGCCTTTGATTCCCCATCTCTGATTCACCACCTCTGATTCCCCACCTCTGATTCCCCATCTCTGATTCTGCACATCCGATTCCCTGCCTCTGATTCCCCGCCTCTGATTCCCCGCCTCTGATTCCCTGCCTCTGATTCGCAACCTGTTATTCCCCACCTCTGAATCCCCATATCTGATTCCCCGCCTCTGTTTCCCTGCCTCTGATTCCCAGCATCTGTTTCCCCATATCTGATTCCCCGCCTCTGTTTCACCGCCTCTGATTGGCACCTCTGATACCCCGCCTCTGATTCCCCATCTCTAATTCATCACATCTGATTCCCCACCTCTGCTTCCCCATCTCTGATTCTCTACCTCTGATTCGCAACCTCTGATTCCGAATATCTGATTCACCGCCTCTGTTTCCCCGCTTCTGATTCCCCGCCTCTGATTCCCCATATCTGATTCCCCGCCTCTGATTCCCCATCTCTGATTCCCGGTCTCTGACTCCCCACCTCTGCTTCCCGCCCTCTCATTCCCCATCCCTGATTCACCGCCTCTGATTCCCAGTGTCTGATTCCCTGCCTCTGATTCCCCGCCTCTGAATCCCCTCCTCTGATTCCCTGCCACTGATTCCCCGCCCCTGATTCCCCACCTCTGATACCCCATATCTGATTCCCCGCCTCTGTTTCCCCGCCTCTGATTCCCCACCTCTGATTTCCCATATCTGATTCCACGACTCTGATTCCCCGCCTCTGATTGGCCGCCTCCGATACCCCGCCTCTGATTCCCCATCTCTAATTCATCACATCTGATTCCCCACCTCTGCTTCCCCATCTCTGATTCTCAACCTCTGATTCGCCACCTCTGATTCCCCATATCTGATTCACCGCCTCTGTTTCCCCGCCTCTGATTCCCCGCCTCTGATTCCCCATATTTGATTCCCCGCCTCTGATTCCCCATCTCTGATTCCCGGACTCTGATTCCCCGCTTCTGATTCTGATTCCCTGCCTCTGATTCCCCATCTCTGATTCCGCACATCTGATTCCCTGCCTCTGATTCCCCACCTCTGATTCCCCATATCTGATTCCCCGCCTCTGTTTCCCCGCCTCTGATTCCCCGCCTCTGTTTCCCCATATCTAATTCCCCACCTCAGATGCCCCAACTCTGATACCCCGCCTCTGATTCCCCAGCTCTGATTCCCCGCCTCTGATTCCCCGCATCCGATTCCCCATATCTGATTCCCCGCCTCTGTTTCCCCGCCTTTGATTCCCCGCCTCTGTTTCCCCATATCTGATTCCCCGCCTCTGATTCCCAACTATGATTCCCCGCCTCTGATTCCCCAGCTCTGATTCCCCGCCTCTGATTCCCCGCGTTCTATTCCCTGCCTCTGATTCCCCGCCTGTGATTCCCCATCTCTGATTCACCACCTCTGATTCCCCACCTCTGATTCCCCATATCTAATTCCCCGCCTCTGTTTGCCCGCCTCTGATTCCCCGCCTCTGTTTCCCCATATCTGATTCCCCGTGTCTGATTCCCTGCCTCTGATTCCCCGCCTCTGATTCCCCGCCTCTGATTCCCTGCCACTGATTCCCTGCCCCTGATACCCCACCTCTGATTCCCCATATCTGATTCCCTGCCTCTGTTTCCCCGCCTCTGATTCCCCGCCTCTGATTCCCCATATCTGATTCCCCGCCTCTGATTCCCCAACTCTGATTCCCCGCCTCTGATTCCCCAGCTCTGAATCCCCGCCTCTGATTCCCCGCGTCTGTTTCCCCGCCTCTGATTCCCCGCCTCTGTTTCCCCATATCTAAGTCCCTGACTCTGATTCCCCAACTCTGATTCCCCACCTCTGATTCCCCAGCTCTGATTCCCCGCCTCTGATTCCCCGCATCTGATTCCCTGCATCTGATTCCCAGCCTCTGATTCCCTGCCTCTGATTCCCAACCTCTGATTCCCCACCTCTGATTCCCCATATCTGATTCCCCGCCTCTGTTTCCCCGCCTCTGATTTCCCGCCTCTGTTTCCCCATATCTGATTCCCAGCCTCTGATTCTCCGCCTCTGATTCCCCGCCTCTGATTCCCTGCCTCTGATTCCCCATCTCCGATTCCGCACATCGGATTCCCTGCCTCTGATTCCCCGCCTCTGATTCCCCGCCTCTGATTCCCTGCTTCTGATTCCCAACCTCTGATTCCCCACCTCTGATTCACCATATCTGATTCCCCGCCTCTGTTTCCCCGCCTCTGATTCCCCAACTCTGAATCCCCGCCTCTGATTCCCCAGCTCTGATTCCCCGCCTCTGATTCCCCGTGTTTGATTCCCTGCCTCTGATTCCCTGCCCTGATTCCCCATCTCTGATACACCGCCTTTAATTCGCCACCGCTGATTCCCCATATCTGATTCCCCGCCTCTGTTTCCCCGTCTCTGATTCCCCTCCTCTGTTTCGCCATATCTAATTCCACGCCTCTGATTCCCCAACTCTGATTCCCCGCCTCTGATTCCCCAGCTCTGATTCCCTGCCTCTGATTCCCCGCATCTGATTCCCTGCCTCTGATTCCCCGCCTCTGATTCCCTGCCTCTGATTCCCAACCTCTGATTCCCCACCTCTGAATCCCCATATCTGATTCCCCGCCTCTGTTTCCCCGCCTCTGATTCCCCGCCTCTGTTTCCCCATATCTGATTCCGCGCCTCTGATTCCCCAACTCTGATTCCCCTCCTCTGATTCGCCAGCTATGATTCACCGCCTCTGATTCCCTGCATCTGATTCCCTCCATCTGATTCCCCGCCTCTGATTCCCCTTCTCTGATTCTCCACCTCTGATTCCCCACCTCTGATTCCCCATCTCTGATTCCGCTCATCCGATTCCCTGCCTCTGATTCCCCGCCTCTGATTCCCCTTCTCTGATTCTCCACCTCTGATTCCCCACCTCTGATTCCCCATCTCTGATTCCGCACATCTGATTCCCTGCCTCTGATTCCCCACCTCTGATTCCCCATATCTGATTCCCCGCCTCTGTTTCCCCGCCTCTGATTCCCCGCCTCTGTTTCCCCATATCTAATTCCCCACCTCAGATGCCCCAACTCTGATACCCCGCCTCTGATTCCCCAGCTCTGATTCCCCGCCTCTGATTCCCCGCATCCGATTCCCCATATCTGATTCCCCGCCTCTGTTTCCCCGCCTTTGATTCCCCGCCTCTGTTTCCCCATATCTGATTCCCCGCCTCTGATTCCCAACTATGATTCCCCGCCTCTGATTCCCCAGCTCTGATTCCCCGCCTCTGATTCCCCGCGTTCTATTCCCTGCCTCTGATTCCCCGCCTGTGATTCCCCATCTCTGATTCACCACCTCTGATTCCCCACCTCTGATTCCCCATATCTAATTCCCCGCCTCTGTTTGCCCGCCTCTGATTCCCCGCCTCTGTTTCCCCATATCTGATTCCCCGTGTCTGATTCCCTGCCTCTGATTCCCCGCCTCTGATTCCCCGCCTCTGATTCCCTGCCACTGATTCCCTGCCCCTGATACCCCACCTCTGATTCCCCATATCTGATTCCCTGCCTCTGTTTCCCCGCCTCTGATTCCCCGCCTCTGATTCCCCATATCTGATTCCCCGCCTCTGATTCCCCAACTCTGATTCCCCGCCTCTGATTCCCCAGCTCTGAATCCCCGCCTCTGATTCCCCGCGTCTGTTTCCCCGCCTCTGATTCCCCGCCTCTGTTTCCCCATATCTAAGTCCCCGACTCTGATTCCCCAACTCTGATTCCCCACCTCTGATTCCCCAGCTCTGATTCCCCGCCTCTGATTCCCCGCATCTGATTCCCTGCATCTGATTCCCAGCCTCTGATTCCCTGCCTCTGATTCCCAACCTCTGATTCCCCACCTCTGATTCCCCATATCTGATTCCCCGCCTCTGTTTCCCCGCCTCTGATTTCCCGCCTCTGTTTCCCCATATCTGATTCCCAGCCTCTGATTCTCTGCCTCTGATTCCCCGCCTCTGATTCCCTGCCTCTGATTCCCCATCTCCGATTCCGCACATCGGATTCCCTGCCTCTGATTCCCCGCCTCTGATTCCCCGCCTCTGATTCCCTGCTTCTGATTCCCAACCTCTGATTCCCCACCTCTGATTCCCCATATCTGATTCCCCGCCTCTGTTTCCCCGCCTCTGATTCCCCAACTCTGAATCCCCGCCTCTGATTCCCCAGCTCTGATTCCCCGCCTCTGATTCCCCGTGTTTGATTCCCTGCCTCTGATTCCCTGCCCTGATTCCCCATCTCTGATACACCGCCTTTAATTCGCCACCGCTGATTCCCCATATCTGATTCCCCGCCTCTGTTTCCCCGTCTCTGATTCCCCTCCTCTGTTTCGCCATATCTAATTCCACGCCTCTGATTCCCCAACTCTGATTCCCCGCCTCTGATTCCCCAGCTCTGATTCCCTGCCTCTGATTCCCCGCATCTGATTCCCTGCCTCTGATTCCCCGCCTCTGATTCCCTGCCTCTGATTCCCAACCTCTGATTCCCAACCTCTGAATCCCCATATCTGATTCCCCGCCTCTGTTTCCCCGCCTCTGATTCCCCGCCTCTGTTTCCCCATATCTGATTCCGCGCCTCTGATTCCCCAACTCTGATTCCCCTCCTCTGATTCGCCAGCTATGATTCCCCGCCTCTGATTCCCTGCATCTGATTCACTGCATCTGATTCCCCGCCTCTGATTCCCCTTCTCTGATTCTCCACCTCTGATTCCCCACCTCTGATTCCCCATCTCTGATTCCGCTCATCCGATTCCCTGCCTCTGATTCCCCACCTCTGATTCCCCGCCTCTGATTCCCTGCCTCTGATTCGCAACCTCTAATTCCCCACCTCTGATTCCCCATATCTGATTCCCCGCCTCTGTTTCCCTGCCTCTGATTCCCGGCCTCTGTTTCCCCATATCTGATTCCCCTCCTCTGATTCCCCAACTCTGATTCCCCGCCTCTGATACCCCGCCTCTGATTCCCCATCTCTAATTCATCACATCTGATTCCCCACCTCTGCTTCCCCATCTCTGATTCCCTGCCTCTGATTCGCAACCTCTAATTCCCCACCTCTGATTCCCCATATCTGATTCCCCGCCTCTGTTTCCCTGCCTCTGATTCCCGGCCTCTGTTTCCCCATATCTGATTCCCCTCCTCTGATTCCCCAACTCTGTTTCCCCGCATCTGATTCCCCGCCTCTGATTCCCCATATTTCATTCCCCGCCTCTGATTCCCCATCTCTGATTCCCGGACTCATTCCCCAACTCTGATTTCCCCGCCTCTGAATCCCCAGCTCTGATTTCCCGCCTCTGATTCCCCACCTGTGATACAACATATCTGATTCCCGGCCTCTGTTTCCCCGCCTCTGATTCCCCACCTCTGATTCACCATATCTGATTCCCCGCCTCTGATTCCCCACCACTGATTCCCCTCCTCTGATTCGCCAGTTATGATTGCCCGCCTCTGATTCCCCGTTTCTGATTCCCTGTCTCTGATTCCCCGCCTCTGATTCCCCATGTCTGACTCACCACCTCTGATTCCCCACCTCTGATACCCCATCTCTGATTCCGCACATCCGATTCCCTGCCTCTGATTCCCCGCCTCTGATTCCCCGCCTCAGATTCCCTGCCTCTGATTCGCAACCTCTTATTCCCCACCTCTGATTCCCCATATCTGATTCCCCGCCTCTGTTTCCCCGCCTCTGATTGGCACCTCTGATACCCCGCCTCTGATTCCCCATCTCTAATTCATCACATCTGATTCCCCACCTCTGCTTCCCCATCTCCGATTCTCTACCTCTGATTCGCCACCTCTGATTCCCAATATCTGATTCACCGCCTCTGTTTCCCTGCCTCTGATTCCCCGCCTCTGATTCCCCATATCTGATTCACCGCCTCTGATTCCCCATCTCTGATTCCCCGCCTCTGTTTCCCCACCTCTGATTGGCACCTCTGATACCCCGCCTCTGATTCCCCATCTCTAATTCATCACATCTGATTCCCCACCTCTGCTTCCCCATCTCCGATTCTCTACCTCTGATTCGCCACCTCTGATTCCCAATATCTGATTCACCGCCTCTGTTTCCCTGCCTCTGATTCCCCGCCTCTGATTCCCCATATCTGATTCACCGCCTCTGATTCCCCATCTCTGATTCCCGGTCTCTGATTCCCCACCTCTGTTTCCCGGCCTCTGATTCCCAATCCCTGATTCACCGCCTCTGACTCCCAGTGTCTGATTCCCTGCCTCTGATTCCCCGCCTCTGAATCCCCTCCTCTGATTCCCTGCCACTGATTCCCCGCCCCTGATTCCCCACCTCTGATACCCCATATCTGATTCCCCGCCTCTGTTTCCCCGCCTCTGATTCCCCACCTCTGATTCCCCATATCTGATTCCCTGCCTCTGATTCCCCAACTCTGATTCCCCGCCTCTGATTCCCCAGCTCTGATTCCCCGCCTCTGATTCCCCACCTCTGATCCAACATATCTGATTCCCCGCCTCTGTTTCCCCGCCTCTGATTCCCCACCTCTGATTCCCCATATCTGATTCCCCGCCTATGATTCCCCACCTCTGGTTCCCCGCCTCTGATTCGCCAGCTATGATTCCCCTCCTCTGGTTCCCCGCATCTGATTCCCCGCCTCTGATTCCCCGTGTCTGACCCTGCCTCTGATTCCACGCCTTTGATTCCCCATCTCTGATTCACCACCTCTGTTTCCCCATATCTGATTCCGCGCCTCTGATTCCCCAACTCTGATTCCCCTCCTCTGATTCGCCAGCTATGATTCCCCGCCTCTGATTCCCTGCATCTGATTCACTGCATCTGATTCCCCGCCTCTGATTCCCCTTCTCTGATTCTCCACCTCTGATTCCCCACCTCTGATTCCCCATCTCTGATTCCGCTCATCCGATTCCCTGCCTCTGATTCCCCACCTCTGATTCCCCGCCTCTGATTCCCTGCCTCTGATTCGCAACCTCTAATTCCCCACCTCTGATTCCCCATATCTGATTCCCCGCCTCTGTTTCCCTGCCTCTGATTCCCGGCCTCTGTTTCCCCATATCTGATTCCCCTCCTCTGATTCCCCAACTCTGATTCCCCGCCTCTGATACCCCGCCTCTGATTCCCCATCTCTAATTCATCACATCTGATTCCCCACCTCTGCTTCCCCATCTCTGATTCCCTGCCTCTGATTCGCAACCTCTAATTCCCCACCTCTGATTCCCCATATCTGATTCCCCGCCTCTGTTTCCCTGCCTCTGATTCCCGGCCTCTGTTTCCCCATATCTGATTCCCCTCCTCTGATTCCCCAACTCTGTTTCCCCGCATCTGATTCCCCGCCTCTGATTCCCCATATTTCATTCCCCGCCTCTGATTCCCCATCTCTGATTCCCGGACTCATTCCCCAACTCTGATTTCCCCGCCTCTGAATCCCCAGCTCTGATTTCCCGCCTCTGATTCCCCACCTGTGATACAACATATCTGATTCCCGGCCTCTGTTTCCCCGCCTCTGATTCCCCACCTCTGATTCACCATATCTGATTCCCCGCCTCTGATTCCCCACCACTGATTCCCCTCCTCTGATTCGCCAGTTATGATTGCCCGCCTCTGATTCCCCGTTTCTGATTCCCTGTCTCTGATTCCCCGCCTCTGATTCCCCATGTCTGACTCACCACCTCTGATTCCCCACCTCTGATACCCCATCTCTGATTCCGCACATCCGATTCCCTGCCTCTGATTCCCCGCCTCTGATTCCCCGCCTCAGATTCCCTGCCTCTGATTCGCAACCTCTTATTCCCCACCTCTGATTCCCCATATCTGATTCCCCGCCTCTGTTTCCCCGCCTCTGATTGGCACCTCTGATACCCCGCCTCTGATTCCCCATCTCTAATTCATCACATCTGATTCCCCACCTCTGCTTCCCCATCTCCGATTCTCTACCTCTGATTCGCCACCTCTGATTCCCAATATCTGATTCACCGCCTCTGTTTCCCTGCCTCTGATTCCCCGCCTCTGATTCCCCATATCTGATTCACCGCCTCTGATTCCCCATCTCTGATTCCCGGTCTCTGATTCCCCACCTCTGTTTCCCGGCCTCTGATTCCCAATCCCTGATTCACCGCCTCTGACTCCCAGTGTCTGATTCCCTGCCTCTGATTCCCCGCCTCTGAATCCCCTCCTCTGATTCCCTGCCACTGATTCCCCGCCCCTGATTCCCCACCTCTGATACCCCATATCTGATTCCCCGCCTCTGTTTCCCCGCCTCTGATTCCCCACCTCTGATTCCCCATATCTGATTCCCTGCCTCTGATTCCCCAACTCTGATTCCCCGCCTCTGATTCCCCAGCTCTGATTCCCCGCCTCTGATTCCCCACCTCTGATCCAACATATCTGATTCCCCGCCTCTGTTTCCCTGCCTCTGATTCCCCACCTCTGAATCCCCATATCTGATTCCCCGCCTATGATTCCCCACCTCTGATTCCCCGCCTCTGATTCGCCAGCTATGATTCCCCTCCTCTGGTTCCCCGCATCTGATTCCCCGCCTCTGATTCCCCGCGTCTGACCCTGCCTCTGATTCCACGCCTTTGATTCCCCATCTCTGATTCACCACCTCTGATTCCCCACCTCTGATTCCCCATCTCTGATTCTGCACATCCGATTCCCTGCCTCTGATTCCCCGCCTCTGATTCCCCGCCTCTGATTCCCTGCCTCTGATTCGCAACCTGTTATTCCCCACCTCTGAATCCCCATATCTGATTCCCCGCCTCTGTTTCCCTGCCTCTGATTCCCAGCATCTGTTTCCCCATATCTGATTCCCCGCCTCTGTTTCACCGCCTCTGATTGGCACCTCTGATACCCCGCCTCTGATTCCCCATCTCTAATTCATCACATCTGATTCCCCACCTCTGCTTCCCCATCTCTGATTCTCTACCTCTGATTCGCAACCTCTGATTCCGAATATCTGATTCACCGCCTCTGTTTCCCCGCTTCTGATTCCCCGCCTCTGATTCCCCATATCTGATTCCCCGCCTCTGATTCCCCATCTCTGATTCCCGGTCTCTGACTCCCCACCTCTGCTTCCCGCCCTCTCATTCCCCATCCCTGATTCACCGCCTCTGATTCCCAGTGTCTGATTCCCTGCCTCTGATTCCCCGCCTCTGAATCCCCTCCTCTGATTCCCTGCCACTGATTCCCCGCCCCTGATTCCCCACCTCTGATACCCCATATCTGATTCCCCGCCTCTGTTTCCCCGCCTCTGATTCCCCACCTCTGATTTCCCATATCTGATTCCACGACTCTGATTCCCCGCCTCTGATTGGCCGCCTCCGATACCCCGCCTCTGATTCCCCATCTCTAATTCATCACATCTGATTCCCCACCTCTGCTTCCCCATCTCTGATTCTCAACCTCTGATTCGCCACCTCTGATTCCCCATATCTGATTCACCGCCTCTGTTTCCCCGCCTCTGATTCCCCGCCTCTGATTCCCCATATTTGATTCCCCGCCTCTGATTCCCCATCTCTGATTCCCGGACTCTGATTCCCCGCTTCTGATTCTGATTCCCTGCCTCTGATTCCCCATCTCTGATTCCGCACATCTGATTCCCTGCCTCTGATTCCCCACCTCTGATTCCCCATATCTGATTCCCCGCCTCTGTTTCCCCGCCTCTGATTCCCCGCCTCTGTTTCCCCATATCTAATTCCCCACCTCAGATGCCCCAACTCTGATACCCCGCCTCTGATTCCCCAGCTCTGATTCCCCGCCTCTGATTCCCCGCATCCGATTCCCCATATCTGATTCCCCGCCTCTGTTTCCCCGCCTTTGATTCCCCGCCTCTGTTTCCCCATATCTGATTCCCCGCCTCTGATTCCCAACTATGATTCCCCGCCTCTGATTCCCCAGCTCTGATTCCCCGCCTCTGATTCCCCGCGTTCTATTCCCTGCCTCTGATTCCCCGCCTGTGATTCCCCATCTCTGATTCACCACCTCTGATTCCCCACCTCTGATTCCCCATATCTAATTCCCCGCCTCTGTTTGCCCGCCTCTGATTCCCCGCCTCTGTTTCCCCATATCTGATTCCCCGTGTCTGATTCCCTGCCTCTGATTCCCCGCCTCTGATTCCCCGCCTCTGATTCCCTGCCACTGATTCCCTGCCCCTGATACCCCACCTCTGATTCCCCATATCTGATTCCCTGCCTCTGTTTCCCCGCCTCTGATTCCCCGCCTCTGATTCCCCATATCTGATTCCCCGCCTCTGATTCCCCAACTCTGATTCCCCGCCTCTGATTCCCCAGCTCTGAATCCCCGCCTCTGATTCCCCGCGTCTGTTTCCCCGCCTCTGATTCCCCGCCTCTGTTTCCCCATATCTAAGTCCCTGACTCTGATTCCCCAACTCTGATTCCCCACCTCTGATTCCCCAGCTCTGATTCCCCGCCTCTGATTCCCCGCATCTGATTCCCTGCATCTGATTCCCAGCCTCTGATTCCCTGCCTCTGATTCCCAACCTCTGATTCCCCACCTCTGATTCCCCATATCTGATTCCCCGCCTCTGTTTCCCCGCCTCTGATTTCCCGCCTCTGTTTCCCCATATCTGATTCCCAGCCTCTGATTCTCCGCCTCTGATTCCCCGCCTCTGATTCCCTGCCTCTGATTCCCCATCTCCGATTCCGCACATCGGATTCCCTGCCTCTGATTCCCCGCCTCTGATTCCCCGCCTCTGATTCCCTGCTTCTGATTCCCAACCTCTGATTCCCCACCTCTGATTCACCATATCTGATTCCCCGCCTCTGTTTCCCCGCCTCTGATTCCCCAACTCTGAATCCCCGCCTCTGATTCCCCAGCTCTGATTCCCCGCCTCTGATTCCCCGTGTTTGATTCCCTGCCTCTGATTCCCTGCCCTGATTCCCCATCTCTGATACACCGCCTTTAATTCGCCACCGCTGATTCCCCATATCTGATTCCCCGCCTCTGTTTCCCCGTCTCTGATTCCCCTCCTCTGTTTCGCCATATCTAATTCCACGCCTCTGATTCCCCAACTCTGATTCCCCGCCTCTGATTCCCCAGCTCTGATTCCCTGCCTCTGATTCCCCGCATCTGATTCCCTGCCTCTGATTCCCCGCCTCTGATTCCCTGCCTCTGATTCCCAACCTCTGATTCCCCACCTCTGAATCCCCATATCTGATTCCCCGCCTCTGTTTCCCCGCCTCTGATTCCCCGCCTCTGTTTCCCCATATCTGATTCCGCGCCTCTGATTCCCCAACTCTGATTCCCCTCCTCTGATTCGCCAGCTATGATTCACCGCCTCTGATTCCCTGCATCTGATTCCCTCCATCTGATTCCCCGCCTCTGATTCCCCTTCTCTGATTCTCCACCTCTGATTCCCCACCTCTGATTCCCCATCTCTGATTCCGCTCATCCGATTCCCTGCCTCTGATTCCCCGCCTCTGATTCCCCGCCTCTGATTCCCTGCCTCTGATTCGCAACCTCTAATTCCCCACCTCTGATTCCCCATATCTGATTCCCCGCCTCTGTTTCCCTGCCTCTGATTCCCGGCCTCTGTTTCCCCATATCTGATTCCCCTCCTCTGATTCCCCAACTCTGATTCCCCGCCTCTGATACCCCGCCTCTGATTCCCCATCTCTAATTCATCACATCTGATTCCCCACCTCTGCTTCCCCATCTCTGATTCCCTGCCTCTGATTCGCAACCTCTAATTCCCCACCTCTGATTCCCCATATCTGATTCCCCGCCTCTGTTTCCCTGCCTCTGATTCCCGGCCTCTGTTTCCCCATATCTGATTCCCCTCCTCTGATTCCCCAACTCTGTTTCCCCGCATCTGATTCCCCGCCTCTGATTCCCCATATTTGATTCCCCGCCTCTGATTCCCCATCTCTGATTCCCGGACTCATTCCCCAACTCTGATTTCCCCGCCTCTGAATCCCCAGCTCTGATTTCCCGCCTCTGATTCCCCACCTGTGATACAACATATCTGATTCCCGGCCTCTGTTTCCCCGCCTCTGATTCCCCACCTCTGATTCACCATATCTGATTCCCCGCCTCTGATTCCCCACCACTGATTCCCCTCCTCTGATTCGCCAGTTATGATTGCCCGCCTCTGATTCCCCGTTTCTGATTCCCTGCCTCTGATTCCCCGCCTCTGATTCCCCATGTCTGACTCACCACCTCTGATTCCCCACCTCTGATACCCCATCTCTGATTCCGCACATCCGATTCCCTGCCTCTGATTCCCCGCCTCTGATTCCCCGCCTCAGATTCCCTGCCTCTGATACGCAACCTCTTATTCCCCACCTCTGATTCCCCATATCTGATTCCCCGCCTCTGTTTCCCCGCCTCTGATTGGCACCTCTGATACCCCGCCTCTGATTCCCCATCTCTAATTCATCACATCTGATTCCCCACCTCTGCTTCCCCATCTCCGATTCTCTACCTCTGATTCGCCACCTCTGATTCCCAATATCTGATTCACCGCCTCTGTTTCCCTGCCTCTGATTCCCCGCCTCTGATTCCCCATATCTGATTCACCGCCTCTGATTCCCCATCTCTGATTCCCGGTCTCTGATTCCCCACCTCTGTTTCCCGGCCTCTGATTCCCAATCCCTGATTCACCGCCTCTGACTCCCAGTGTCTGATTCCCTGCCTCTGATTCCCCGCCTCTGAATCCCCTCCTCTGATTCCCTGCCACTGATTCCCCGCCCCTGATTCCCCACCTCTGATACCCCATATCTGATTCCCCGCCTCTGTTTCCCCGCCTCTGATTCCCCACCTCTGATTCCCCATATCTGATTCCCTGCCTCTGATTCCCCAACTCTGATTCCCCGCCTCTGATTCCCCAGCTCTGATTCCCCGCCTCTGATTCCCCACCTCTGATCCAACATATCTGATTCCCCGCCTCTGTTTCCCCGCCTCTGATTCCCCACCTCTGATTCCCCATATCTGATTCCCCGCCTATGATTCCCCACCTCTGGTTCCCCGCCTCTGATTCGCCAGCTATGATTCCCCTCCTCTGGTTCCCCGCATCTGATTCCCCGCCTCTGATTCCCCGTGTCTGACCCTGCCTCTGATTCCACGCCTTTGATTCCCCATCTCTGATTCACCACCTCTGATTCCCCACCTCTGATTCCCCATCTCTGATTCTGCACATCCGATTCCCTGCCTCTGATTCCCCGCCTCTGATTCCCCGCCTCTGATTCCCTGCCTCTGATTCGCAACCTGTTATTCCCCACCTCTGAATCCCCATATCTGATTCCCCGCCTCTGTTTCCCTGCCTCTGATTCCCCGCCTCTGTTTCCCCATATCTGATTCCCCGCCTCTGTTTCACCGCCTCTGATTGGCACCTCTGATACCCCGCCTCTGATTCCCCATCTCTAATTCATCACATCTGATTCCCCACCTCTGCTTCCCCATCTCTGATTCTCTACCTCTGATTCGCAACTTCTGATTCCGAATATCTGATTCACCGCCTCTGTTTCCCCGCTTCTGATTCCCCGCCTCTGATTCCCCATATCTGATTCCCCGCCTCTGATTCCCCATCTCTGATTCCCGGTCTCTGACTCCCCACCTCTGTTTCCCGGCCTCTCATTCCCCATCCCTGATTCACCGCCTCTGATTCCCAGTGTCTGATTCCCTGCCTCTGATTCCCCGCCTCTGAATCCCCTCCTCTGATTCCCTGCCACTGATTCCCCGCCCCTGATTCCCCACCTCTGATACCCCATATCTGATTCCCCGCCTCTGTTTCCCCGCCTCTGATTCCCCACCTCTGATTTCCCATATCTGATTCCACGACTCTGATTCCCCGCCTCTGATTGGCCGCCTCTGATACCCCGCCTCTGATTCCCCATCTTTAATTCATCACATCTGATTCCCCACCTCTGCTTCCCCATCTCTGATTCTCAACCTCTGATTCGCCACCTCTGATTCCCCATATCTGATTCACCGCCTCTGTTTCCCCGCCTCTGATTCCCCGCCTCTGATTCCCCATATTTGATTCCCCGCCTCTGATTCCCCATCTCTGATTCCCGGACTCTGATTCCCCAACTCTGATTCCCCGCCTCTGATTCCCCATCTCCGATTCCGCACATCGGATTCCCTGCCTCTGATTCCCCGCCTCTGATTCCCCGCCTCTGATTCCCTGCTTCTGATTCCCAACCTCTGATTCCCCACCTCTGATTCACCATATCTGATTCCCCGCCTCTGTTTCCCCGCCTCTGATTCCCCAACTCTGAATCCCCGCCTCTGATTCCCCAGCTCTGATTCCCCGCCTCTGATTCCCCGTGTTTGATTCCCTGCCTCTGATTCCCTGCCCTGATTCCCCATCTCTGATACACCGCCTTTAATTCGCCACCGCTGATTCCCCATATCTGATTCCCCGCCTCTGTTTCCCCGTCTCTGATTCCCCTCCTCTGTTTCGCCATATCTAATTCCACGCCTCTGATTCCCCAACTCTGATTCCCCGCCTCTGATTCCCCAGCTCTGATTCCCTGCCTCTGATTCCCCGCATCTGATTCCCTGCCTCTGATTCCCCGCCTCTGATTCCCTGCCTCTGATTCCCAACCTCTGATTCCCCACCTCTGAATCCCCATATCTGATTCCCCGCCTCTGTTTCCCCGCCTCTGATTCCCCGCCTCTGTTTCCCCATATCTGATTCCGCGCCTCTGATTCCCCAACTCTGATTCCCCTCCTCTGATTCGCCAGCTATGATTCACCGCCTCTGATTCCCTGCATCTGATTCCCTCCATCTGATTCCCCGCCTCTGATTCCCCTTCTCTGATTCTCCACCTCTGATTCCCCACCTCTGATTCCCCATCTCTGATTCCGCTCATCCGATTCCCTGCCTCTGATTCCCCGCCTCTGATTCCCCGCCTCTGATTCCCTGCCTCTGATTCGCAACCTCTAATTCCCCACCTCTGATTCCCCATATCTGATTCCCCGCCTCTGTTTCCCTGCCTCTGATTCCCGGCCTCTGTTTCCCCATATCTGATTCCCCTCCTCTGATTCCCCAACTCTGATTCCCCGCCTCTGATACCCCGCCTCTGATTCCCCATCTCTAATTCATCACATCTGATTCCCCACCTCTGCTTCCCCATCTCTGATTCCCTGCCTCTGATTCGCAACCTCTAATTCCCCACCTCTGATTCCCCATATCTGATTCCCCGCCTCTGTTTCCCTGCCTCTGATTCCCGGCCTCTGTTTCCCCATATCTGATTCCCCTCCTCTGATTCCCCAACTCTGTTTCCCCGCATCTGATTCCCCGCCTCTGATTCCCCATATTTGATTCCCCGCCTCTGATTCCCCATCTCTGATTCCCGGACTCATTCCCCAACTCTGATTTCCCCGCCTCTGAATCCCCAGCTCTGATTTCCCGCCTCTGATTCCCCACCTGTGATACAACATATCTGATTCCCGGCCTCTGTTTCCCCGCCTCTGATTCCCCACCTCTGATTCACCATATCTGATTCCCCGCCTCTGATTCCCCACCACTGATTCCCCTCCTCTGATTCGCCAGTTATGATTGCCCGCCTCTGATTCCCCGTTTCTGATTCCCTGCCTCTGATTCCCCGCCTCTGATTCCCCATGTCTGACTCACCACCTCTGATTCCCCACCTCTGATACCCCATCTCTGATTCCGCACATCCGATTCCCTGCCTCTGATTCCCCGCCTCTGATTCCCCGCCTCAGATTCCCTGCCTCTGATACGCAACCTCTTATTCCCCACCTCTGATTCCCCATATCTGATTCCCCGCCTCTGTTTCCCCGCCTCTGATTGGCACCTCTGATACCCCGCCTCTGATTCCCCATCTCTAATTCATCACATCTGATTCCCCACCTCTGCTTCCCCATCTCCGATTCTCTACCTCTGATTCGCCACCTCTGATTCCCAATATCTGATTCACCGCCTCTGTTTCCCTGCCTCTGATTCCCCGCCTCTGATTCCCCATATCTGATTCACCGCCTCTGATTCCCCATCTCTGATTCCCGGTCTCTGATTCCCCACCTCTGTTTCCCGGCCTCTGATTCCCAATCCCTGATTCACCGCCTCTGACTCCCAGTGTCTGATTCCCTGCCTCTGATTCCCCGCCTCTGAATCCCCTCCTCTGATTCCCTGCCACTGATTCCCCGCCCCTGATTCCCCACCTCTGATACCCCATATCTGATTCCCCGCCTCTGTTTCCCCGCCTCTGATTCCCCACCTCTGATTCCCCATATCTGATTCCCTGCCTCTGATTCCCCAACTCTGATTCCCCGCCTCTGATTCCCCAGCTCTGATTCCCCGCCTCTGATTCCCCACCTCTGATCCAACATATCTGATTCCCCGCCTCTGTTTCCCCGCCTCTGATTCCCCACCTCTGATTCCCCATATCTGATTCCCCGCCTATGATTCCCCACCTCTGGTTCCCCGCCTCTGATTCGCCAGCTATGATTCCCCTCCTCTGGTTCCCCGCATCTGATTCCCCGCCTCTGATTCCCCGTGTCTGACCCTGCCTCTGATTCCACGCCTTTGATTCCCCATCTCTGATTCACCACCTCTGATTCCCCACCTCTGATTCCCCATCTCTGATTCTGCACATCCGATTCCCTGCCTCTGATTCCCCGCCTCTGATTCCCCGCCTCTGATTCCCTGCCTCTGATTCGCAACCTGTTATTCCCCACCTCTGAATCCCCATATCTGATTCCCCGCCTCTGTTTCCCTGCCTCTGATTCCCCGCCTCTGTTTCCCCATATCTGATTCCCCGCCTCTGTTTCACCGCCTCTGATTGGCACCTCTGATACCCCGCCTCTGATTCCCCATCTCTAATTCATCACATCTGATTCCCCACCTCTGCTTCCCCATCTCTGATTCTCTACCTCTGATTCGCAACTTCTGATTCCGAATATCTGATTCACCGCCTCTGTTTCCCCGCTTCTGATTCCCCGCCTCTGATTCCCCATATCTGATTCCCCGCCTCTGATTCCCCATCTCTGATTCCCGGTCTCTGACTCCCCACCTCTGTTTCCCGGCCTCTCATTCCCCATCCCTGATTCACCGCCTCTGATTCCCAGTGTCTGATTCCCTGCCTCTGATTCCCCGCCTCTGAATCCCCTCCTCTGATTCCCTGCCACTGATTCCCCGCCCCTGATTCCCCACCTCTGATACCCCATATCTGATTCCCCGCCTCTGTTTCCCCGCCTCTGATTCCCCACCTCTGATTTCCCATATCTGATTCCACGACTCTGATTCCCCGCCTCTGATTGGCCGCCTCTGATACCCCGCCTCTGATTCCCCATCTTTAATTCATCACATCTGATTCCCCACCTCTGCTTCCCCATCTCTGATTCTCAACCTCTGATTCGCCACCTCTGATTCCCCATATCTGATTCACCGCCTCTGTTTCCCCGCCTCTGATTCCCCGCCTCTGATTCCCCATATTTGATTCCCCGCCTCTGATTCCCCATCTCTGATTCCCGGACTCTGATTCCCCAACTCTGATTCCCCGCCTCTGATTCCCCAGCTCTGATTTCCCGCCTCTGATTCCCCACCTCTGCTTCCCCATCTCTGATTCTCTACCTCTGATTCCCCAACTCTGATTCCCCGCCTCTGATTCCCCATATTTGATTCCCCTCCTCTGATTTCCCATCTCTGATTCCCGGACTCTGATTCCCCAACTCTGATTTCCCCGCCTCTGATTCCCCAGCTCTGATTTCCCGCCTCTGATTCCCCACCTCTGATACAACATATCTGATTCCCGGCCTCTGTTTCCCCGCCTCTGATTCCCCACCTCTGATTCACCATATCTGATTCCCCGCCTCTGATTCCCCACCACTGATTCCCCTCCTCTGATTCGCCAGTTATGATTGCCCGCCTCTGATTCCCCGTTTCTGATTCCCTGCCTCTGATTCCCCGCCTCTGATTCCCCATCTCTGACTCACCGCCTCTGTTTCCCTGCCTCTGATTCGCCGCCTCTGATTCCCCATATCTGATTCCCCGCCTCTGATTCCCCATCTCTGATTCCCGGTCTCTGATTCCCCACCTCTGTTTCCCGGCCTCTGATTCCCAATCCCTGATTCACCGCCTCTGACTCCCAGTGTCTGATTCCCTGCCTCTGATTCCCTGCCTCTGAATCCCCTCCTCTGATTCCCTGCCACTGATTCCCCGCCCCTGATTCCCCACCTCTGATACCCCATATCTGATTCCCCGCCTCTGTTTCCCCGCCTCTGATTCCCCACCTCTGATTCCCCATATCTGATTCCCTGCCTCTGATTCCCCAACTCTGATTCCCCGCCTCTGATTCCCCAGCTCTGATTCCCCGCCTCTGATTCCCCACCTCTGATCCAACATATCTGATTCCCCGCCTCTGTTTCCCCGCCTCTGATTCCCCACCTCTGATTCGCCAGCTATGATTCCCCTCCTCTGGTTCCCCGCATCTGATTCCCCACCTCTGATTCCCCGCCTCTGATTCGCCAGCTATGATTCCCCTCCTCTGGTTCCCCGCATCTGATTCCCCGCCTCTGATTCCCCGTGTCTGACCCTGCCTCTGATTCCACGCCTTTGATTCCCCATCTCTGATTCACCACCTCTGATTCCCCACCTCTGATTCCCCATCTCTGATTCTGCACATCCGATTCCCTGCCTCTGATTCCCCGCCTCTGATTCCCCGCCTCTGATTCCCTGCCTCTGATTCGCAACCTGTTATTCCCCACCTCTGAATCCCCATATCTGATTCCCCGCCTCTGTTTCCCTGCCTCTGATTCCCCGCCTCTGTTTCCCCATATCTGATTCCCCGCCTCTGTTTCACCGCCTCTGATTGGCACCTCTGATACCCCGACTCTGATTCCCCATCTCTAATTCATCACATCTGATTCCCCACCTCTGCTTCCCCATCTCTGATTCTCTACCTCTGATTCGCAACCTCTGATTCCGAATATCTGATTCACCGCCTCTGTTTCCCCGCTTCTGATTCCCCGCCTCTGATTCCCCATATCTGATTCCCCGCCTCTGATTCCCCATCTCTGACTCCCGGTCTCTGATTCCCCACCTCTGTTTCCCGGCCTCTCATTCCCCATCCCTGATTCACCGCCTCTGATTCCCAGTGTCTGATTCCCTGCCTCTGATTCCCCGCCTCTGAATCCCCTCCTCTGATTCCCTGCCACTGATTCCCCGCCCCTGATTCCCCACCTCTGATACCCCATATCTGATTCCCCGCCTCTGTTTCCCCGCCTCTGATTCCCCACCTCTGATTTCCCATATCTGATTCCACACCTCTGATTCCCCGCCTCTGATTGGCCGCCTCTGATACCCCGCCTCTGATTCCCCATCTCTAATTCATCACATCTGATTCCCCACCTCTGCTTCCCCATCTCTGATTCTCAACCTCTGATTCGCCACCTCTGATTCCCCATATCTGATTCACCGCCTCTGTTTCCCCGCCTCTGATTCCCCGCCTCTGATTCCCCATATTTGATTCCCCGCCTCTGATTCCCCATCTCTGATTCCCGGACTCTGATTCCCCAACTCTGATTCCCCGCCTCTGATTCCCCAGCTCTGATTTCCCGCCTCTGATTCCCCACCTCTGCTTCCCCATCTCTGATTCTCTACCTCTGATTCGCCACCTCTGATTGCCCATATCTGATTCACCGCCTCTGTTTCCCCGCCTCTGATTCCCCGCCTCTTATTCCCCATATTTGATTCCCCGCCTCTGATTCCCCATCTCTGATTCCCGGACTCTGATTCCCCAACTCTGATTTCCCCGCCTCTGATTCCCCAGCTCTGATTTCCCGCCTCTGATTCCCCACCTCTGATACAACATATCTGATTCCCGGCCTCTGTTTCCCCGCCTCTGATTCCCCACCTCTGATTCACCATATCTGATTCTCCGCCTCTGATTCCCCACCACTGATTCCCCTCCACTGATTCGCCAGTTATGATAGCCCGCCTCTGATTCCCCGTTTCTGATTCCCTGCCTCTGATTCCCCGCCTCTGATTCCCCATCTCTGACTCACCGCCTCTGTTTCCCTGCCTCTGATTCCCCGCCTCTGATTCCCCATATCTGATTCCCCGCCTCTGATTCCCCATCTCTGATTCCCGGTCTCTGATTCCCCACCTTTGTTTCCCGGCCTCTGATTCCCAATCCCTGATTCACCGCCTCTGACTCCCAGTGTCTGATTCCCTGCCTCTGATTCCCCGCCTCTGAATCCCCTCCTCTGATTCCCTGCCACTGATTCCCCGCCCCTGATTCCCCACCTCTGATACCCCATATCTGATTCCCCGCCTCTGTTTCCCCGCCTCTGATTCCCCACCTCTGATTCCCCATATCTGATTCCCTGCCTCTGATTCCCCAACTCTGATTCCCCGCCTCTGATTCCCCAGCTCTGATTCCCCGCCTCTGATTCCCCACCTCTGATCCAACATATCTGATTCCCCGCCTCTGTTTCCCCGCCTCTGATTCCCCACCTCTGATTCGCCAGCTATGATTCCCCTCCTCTGGTTCCCCGCATCTGATTCCCCACCTCTGATTCCCCGCCTCTGATTAGCCAGCTATGATTCCCCTCCTCTGGTTCCCCACATCTGATTCCCCGCCTCTGATTCCCCGTGTCTGACCCTGCCTCTGATTCCACGCCTTTGATTCCCCATCTCTGATTCACCACCTCTGATTCCCCACCTCTGATTCCCCATCTCTGATTCTGCACATCCGATTCCCTGCCTCTGATTCCCCGCCTCTGATTCCCCGCCTCTGATTCCCTGCCTCTGATTCGCAACCTGTTATTCCCCACCTCTGAATCCCCATATCTGATTCCCCGCCTCTGTTTCCCTGCCTCTGATTCCCCGCCTCTGTTTCCCCATATCTGATTCCCCGCCTCTGTTTCACCGCCTCTGATTGGCACCTCTGATACCCCGCCTCTGATTCCCCATCTCTAATTCATCACATCTGATTCCCCACCTCTGCTTCCCCATCTCTGATTCTCTACCTCTGATTCGCAACCTCTGATTCCGAATATCTGATTCACCGCCTCTGTTTCCCCGCTTCTGATTCCCCGCCTCTGATTCCCCATATCTGATTCCCCGCCTCTGATTCCCCATCTCTGATTCCCGGTCTTTGATTCCCCACCTCTGTTTCCCGGCCTCTCATTCCCCATCCCTGATTCACCGCCTCTGATTCCCAGTGTCTGATTCCCTGCCTCTGATTCCCCGCCTCTGAATCCCCTCCTCTGATTCCCTGCCACTGATTCCCCGCCCCTGATTCCCCACCTCTGATACCCCATATCTGATTCCCCGCCTCTGCTTCCCCGCCTCTGATTCCCTACCTCTGATTTCCCATATCTGATTCCACACCTCTGATTCCCCGCCTCTGATTGGCCGCCTCTGATACCCCGCCTCTGATTCCCCATCTCTAATTCATCACATCTGATTCCCCACTTCTGCTTCCCCATCTCTGATTCTCAACCTCTGATTCGCCACCTCTGATTCCCCATATCTGATTCACCGCCTCTGTTTCCCCGCCTCTGATTCCCCGCCTCTGATTCCCCATATTTGATTCCCCGCCTCTGATTCCCCATCTCTGATTCCCGGACTCTGATTCCCCAACTCTGATTCCCCGCCTCTGATTCCCCAGCTCTGATTTCCCGCCTCTGATTCCCCATCTCTGCTTCCCCATCTCTGATTCTCTACCTCTGATTCGCCACCTCTGATTGCCCATATCTGATTCACCGCCTCTGTTTCCCCGCCTCTGATTCCCCGCCTCTTATTCCCCATATTTGATTCCCCGCCTCTGATTCCCCATCTCTGATTCCCGGACTCTGATTCCCCAACTCTGATTCCCCGCCTCTGATTCCCCATATTTGATTCCCCTCCTCTGATTTCCCATCTCTGATTCCCGGACTCTGATTCCCCAACTCTGATTTCCCCGCCTCTGATTCCCCAGCTCTGATTTCCCGCCTCTGATTCCCCACCTCTGATACAACATATCTGATTCCCGGCCTCTGTTTCCCCGCCTCTGATTCCCCATCTCTGATTCACCATATCTGATTCCCCGCCTCTGATTCCCCACCACTGATTCCCCTCCTCTGATTCGCCAGTTATGATTGCCCGCCAGTGATTCCCCGTTTCTGATTCCCTGCCTCTGATTCCCCGCCTCTGATTCCCCATCTCTGACTCACCACCTCTGATTCCCCACCTCTGACACCCCATCTCTGATTCCGCACATCCGATTCCCTGCCTATGATTCCCCACCTCTGATTCCCCGCCTCTGATTCCCCATATCTGATTCCCTGCCTCTGTTTCCCCGCCTCTGATTCCCCACCTCTGTTTCCCCATATCTGATTCCCCGCCTCTGATTCCCCAACTCTAATACCCTGCCTCTGATTCCCCAGCTCTGATTCCCCGCCTCTGATTCCCCGCATCTGATTCCCTGCCTCTGATTCCCCGTTTCTGATTCCCTGCCTCTGATTCCCCGCCTCTGATTCCCCATCTCTGACTCACCGCCTCTGTTTCCCTGCCTCTGATTCCCCGCCTCTGATTCCCCATATCTGATTCCCCGCCTCTGATTCCCCATCTCTGATTCCCGGTCTCTGATTCCCCACCTTTGTTTCCCGGCCTCTGATTCCCAATCCCTGATTCACCGCCTCTGACTCCCAGTGTCTGATTCCCTGCCTCTGATTCCCCGCCTCTGAATCCCCTCCTCTGATTCCCTGCCACTGATTCCCCGCCCCTGATTCCCCACCTCTGATACCCCATATCTGATTCCCCGCCTCTGTTTCCCCGCCTCTGATTCCCCACCTCTGATTCCCCATATCTGATTCCCTGCCTCTGATTCCCCAACTCTGATTCCCCGCCTCTGATTCCCCAGCTCTGATTCCCCGCCTCTGATTCCCCACCTCTGATCCAACATATCTGATTCCCCGCCTCTGTTTCCCCGCCTCTGATTCCCCACCTCTGATTCGCCAGCTATGATTCCCCTCCTCTGGTTCCCCGCATCTGATTCCCCACCTCTGATTCCCCGCCTCTGATTAGCCAGCTATGATTCCCCTCCTCTGGTTCCCCACATCTGATTCCCCGCCTCTGATTCCCCGTGTCTGACCCTGCCTCTGATTCCACGCCTTTGATTCCCCATCTCTGATTCACCACCTCTGATTCCCCACCTCTGATTCCCCATCTCTGATTCTGCACATCCGATTCCCTGCCTCTGATTCCCCGCCTCTGATTCCCCGCCTCTGATTCCCTGCCTCTGATTCGCAACCTGTTATTCCCCACCTCTGAATCCCCATATCTGATTCCCCGCCTCTGTTTCCCTGCCTCTGATTCCCCGCCTCTGTTTCCCCATATCTGATTCCCCGCCTCTGTTTCACCGCCTCTGATTGGCACCTCTGATACCCCGCCTCTGATTCCCCATCTCTAATTCATCACATCTGATTCCCCACCTCTGCTTCCCCATCTCTGATTCTCTACCTCTGATTCGCAACCTCTGATTCCGAATATCTGATTCACCGCCTCTGTTTCCCCGCTTCTGATTCCCCGCCTCTGATTCCCCATATCTGATTCCCCGCCTCTGATTCCCCATCTCTGATTCCCGGTCTTTGATTCCCCACCTCTGTTTCCCGGCCTCTCATTCCCCATCCCTGATTCACCGCCTCTGATTCCCAGTGTCTGATTCCCTGCCTCTGATTCCCCGCCTCTGAATCCCCTCCTCTGATTCCCTGCCACTGATTCCCCGCCCCTGATTCCCCACCTCTGATACCCCATATCTGATTCCCCGCCTCTGCTTCCCCGCCTCTGATTCCCTACCTCTGATTTCCCATATCTGATTCCACACCTCTGATTCCCCGCCTCTGATTGGCCGCCTCTGATACCCCGCCTCTGATTCCCCATCTCTAATTCATCACATCTGATTCCCCACTTCTGCTTCCCCATCTCTGATTCTCAACCTCTGATTCGCCACCTCTGATTCCCCATATCTGATTCACCGCCTCTGTTTCCCCGCCTCTGATTCCCCGCCTCTGATTCCCCATATTTGATTCCCCGCCTCTGATTCCCCATCTCTGATTCCCGGACTCTGATTCCCCAACTCTGATTCCCCGCCTCTGATTCCCCAGCTCTGATTTCCCGCCTCTGATTCCCCATCTCTGCTTCCCCATCTCTGATTCTCTACCTCTGATTCGCCACCTCTGATTGCCCATATCTGATTCACCGCCTCTGTTTCCCCGCCTCTGATTCCCCGCCTCTTATTCCCCATATTTGATTCCCCGCCTCTGATTCCCCATCTCTGATTCCCGGACTCTGATTCCCCAACTCTGATTCCCCGCCTCTGATTCCCCATATTTGATTCCCCTCCTCTGATTTCCCATCTCTGATTCCCGGACTCTGATTCCCCAACTCTGATTTCCCCGCCTCTGATTCCCCAGCTCTGATTTCCCGCCTCTGATTCCCCACCTCTGATACAACATATCTGATTCCCGGCCTCTGTTTCCCCGCCTCTGATTCCCCATCTCTGATTCACCATATCTGATTCCCCGCCTCTGATTCCCCACCACTGATTCCCCTCCTCTGATTCGCCAGTTATGATTGCCCGCCAGTGATTCCCCGTTTCTGATTCCCTGCCTCTGATTCCCCGCCTCTGATTCCCCATCTCTGACTCACCACCTCTGATTCCCCACCTCTGACACCCCATCTCTGATTCCGCACATCCGATTCCCTGCCTATGATTCCCCACCTCTGATTCCCCGCCTCTGATTCCCCATATCTGATTCCCTGCCTCTGTTTCCCCGCCTCTGATTCCCCACCTCTGTTTCCCCATATCTGATTCCCCGCCTCTGATTCCCCAACTCTAATACCCTGCCTCTGATTCCCCAGCTCTGATTCCCCGCCTCTGATTCCCCGCATCTGATTCCCTGCCTCTGATTCCCCGCCTCTGATTCCAGGCCTCTGATTCCCAGCATCTGATTCCGGCCTCTGATTCCCGGCCTCTGATTCCCTGCTTCTGATTCTGATTCCCTGCCTCTGATTCCCCATCTCTGATTCCGCACATCTGATTCCCTGCCTCTGATTCCCCACCTCTGATTCCCCATATCTGATTCCCCGCCTCTGTTTCCCCGCCTCTGATTCCCCGCCTCTGTTTCCCCATATCTGATTCCCCGCCTCTGATTCCCCAACTCTGATTCCCCTCCTCTAATTCGCCAGCTATGATTCCCCGCCTCTGATTCCCTGCGTCTGATTCCATGCCTCTGATTCCCAGCCTCTGATTCCCCTTCTCTGATTCACCACCTCTGAATCCCCACCTCTGATTCCCCATCTCTGATTCCGCACATCCGATTCCCTGCCTCTGATTCCCCGCCTCTGATTCCCCGCATCTGATTCGCAACCTCTAATTCCCCACCTCTGATTCCCCATATCTGATTCCCCGCCTCTGTTTCCCCGCCTCTGATTCCCCACCTCTGATTCCCCATATCTGATTCCCCGCCTCTGATTCCCCAGCTCTGATTCCCTGCCTCTGATTCCCCGCATCTGATTCCCCGCCTCTGATTCCCCGCCTCTGATTCCCTGCCTCTGATTCCCAACCTCTGATTCCCCACCTCTGAATCCCCATATCTGATTCCCCGCTTCTGATTCCCCGCCTCGGATTCCCCATATTTGATTCCCCGCCTCTGATTCCCCATCTCTGAATCCCGGACTCTGATTCCCCAACTCTGATTCCCCGCCTCTGATTCCCCAGCTCTGATTTCCCGCCTCTGATTCCCCACCTCTGCTTCCCCATCTCTGATTCTCTACCTCTGATTCGCCACCTCTGATTGCCCATATCTGATTCACCGCCTCTGTTTCCCCGCCTCTGATTCCCCGCCTCTTATTCCCCATATTTGATTCCCCGCCTCTGATTCCCCATCTCTGATTCCCGGACTCTGATTCCCCAACTCTGATTCCCCGCCTCTGATTCCCCATATTTGATTCCCCTCCTCTGATTTCCCATCTCTGATTCCCGGACTCTGATTCCCCAACTCTGATTTCCCCGCCTCTGATTCCCCAGCTCTGATTTCCCGCCTCTGATTCCCCACCTCTGATACAACATATCTGATTCCCGGCCTCTGTTTCCCCGCCTCTGATTCCCCACCTCTGATTCACCATATCTGATTCCCCGCCTCTGATTCCCCACCACTGATTCCCCTCCTCTGATTCGCCAGTTATGATTGCCCGCCTCTGATTCCCCGTTTCTGATTCCCTGCCTCTGATTCCCCGCCTCTGATTCCCCATCTCTGACTCACCGCCTCTGTTTCCCTGCCTCTGATTCCCCGCCTCTGATTCCCCATATCTGATTCCCCGCCTCTGATTCCCCATCTCTGATTCCCGGTCTCTGATTCCCCACCTCTGTTTCCCGGCCTCTGATTCCCAATCCCTGATTCACCTCCTCTGACTCCCAGTGTCTGATTCCCTGCCTCTGATTCCCCGCCTCTGAATCCCCTCCTCTGATTCCCTGCCACTGATTCCCCGCCCCTGATTCCCCAACTCTGATACCCCATATCTGATTCCCCGCCTCTGTTTCCCCGCCTCTGATTCCCCACCTCTGATTCCCCATATCTGATTCCCTGCCTCTGATTCCCCAACTCTGATTCCCCGCCTCTGATTCCCCAGCTCTGATTCCCCGCCTCTGATTCCCCACCTCTGATCCAACATATCTGATTCCCCGCCTCTGTTTCCCCGCCTCTGATTCCCCACCTCTGATTCACCAGCTATGATTCCCCTCCTCTGGTTCCCCGCATCTGATTCCCCACCTCTGATTCCCCGCCTCTGATTCGCCAGCTATGATTCCCCTCCTCTGGTTCCCCGCATCTGATTCCCCGCCTCTGATTCCCCGTGTCTGACCCTGCCTCTGATTCCACGCCTTTGATTCCCCATCTCTGATTCACCACCTCTGATTCCCCACCTCTGATTCCCCATCTCTGATTCTGCACATCCGATTCCCTGCCTCTGATTCCCCGCCTCTGATTCCCCGCCTCTGATTCCCTGCCTCTGATTCGCAACCTGTTATTCCCCACCTCTGAATCCCCATATCTGATTCCCCGCCTCTGTTTCCCTGCCTCTGATTCCCCGCCTCTGTTTCCCCATATCTGATTCCCCGCCTCTGTTTCACCGCCTCTGATTGGCACCTCTGATACCCCGCCTCTGATTCCCCATCTCTAATTCATCACATCTGATTCCCCACCTCTGCTTCCCCATCTCTGATTCTCTACCTCTGATTCGCAACCTCTGATTCCGAATATCTGATTCACCGCCTCTGTTTCCCCGCTTCTGATTCCCCGCCTCTGATTCCCCATATCTGATTCCCCGCCTCTGATTCCCCATCTCTGACTCCCGGTCTCTGATTCCCCACCTCTGTTTCCCGGCCTCTCATTCCCCATCCCTGATTCACCGCCTCTGATTCCCAGTGTCTGATTCCCTGCCTCTGATTCCCCGCCTCTGAATCCCCTCCTCTGATTCCCTGCCACTGATTCCCCGCCCCTGATTCCCCACCTCTGATACCCCATATCTGATTCCCCGCCTCTGTTTCCCCGCCTCTGATTCCCCACCTCTGATTTCCCATATCTGATTCCACACCTCTGATTCCCCGCCTCTGATTGGCCGCCTCTGATACCCCGCCTCTGATTCCCCATCTCTAATTCATCACATCTGATTCCCCACCTCTGCTTCCCCATCTCTGATTCTCAACCTCTGATTCGCCACCTCTGATTCCCCATATCTGATTCACCGCCTCTGTTTCCCCGCCTCTGATTCCCCGCCTCTGATTCCCCATATTTGATTCCCCGCCTCTGATTCCCCATCTCTGATTCCCGGACTCTGATTCCCCAACTCTGATTCCCCGCCTCTGATTCCCCAGCTCTGATTTCCCGCCTCTGATTCCCCACCTCTGCTTCCCCATCTCTGATTCTCTACCTTGATTCGCCACCTCTGATTGCCCATATCTGATTCACCGCCTCTGTTTCCCCGCCTCTGATTCCCCGCCTCTTATTCCCCATATTTGATTCCCCGCCTCTGATTCCCCATCTCTGATTCCCGGACTCTGATTCCCCAACTCTGATTCCCCGCCTCTGATTCCCCATATTTGATTCCCCTCCTCTGATTTCCCATCTCTGATTCCCGGACTCTGATTCCCCAACTCTGATTTCCCCGCCTCTGATTCCCCAGCTCTGATTTCCCGCCTCTGATTCCCCACCTCTGATACAACATATCTGATTCCGGGCCTCTGTTTCCCCGCCTCTGATTCCCCACCTCTGATTCACCATATCTGATTCTCCGCCTCTGATTCCCCACCACTGATTCCCCTCCTCTGATTCGCCAGTTATGATTGCCCGCCTCTGATTCCCCGTTTCTGATTCCCTGCCTCTGATTCCCCGCCTCTGATTCCCCATCTCTGACTCACCGCCTCTGTTTCCCTGCCTCTGATTCCCCGCCTCTGATTCCCCATATCTGATTCCCCGCCTCTGATTCCCCATCTCTGATTCCCGGTCTCTGATTCCCCACCTTTGTTTCCCGGCCTCTGATTCCCAATCCCTGATTCACCGCCTCTGACTCCCAGTGTCTGATTCCCTGCCTCTGATTCCCCGCCTCTGAATCCCCTCCTCTGATTCCCTGCCACTGATTCCCCGCCCCTGATTCCCCACCTCTGATACCCCATATCTGATTCCCCGCCTCTGTTTCCCCGCCTCTGATTCCCCACCTCTGATTCCCCATATCTGATTCCCTGCCTCTGATTCCCCAACTCTGATTCCCCGCCTCTGATTCCCCAGCTCTGATTCCCCGCCTCTGATTCCCCACCTCTGATCCAACATATCTGATTCCCCGCCTCTGTTTCCCCGCCTCTGATTCCCCACCTCTGATTCGCCAGCTATGATTCCCCTCCTCTGGTTCCCCGCATCTGATTCCCCACCTCTGATTCCCCGCCTCTGATTCGCCAGCTATGATTCCCCTCCTCTGGTTCCCCACATCTGATTCCCCGCCTCTGATTCCCCGTGTCTGACCCTGCCTCTGATTCCACGCCTTTGATTCCCCATCTCTGATTCACCACCTCTGATTCCCCACCTCTGATTCCCCATCTCTGATTCTGCACATCCGATTCCCTGCCTCTGATTCCCCGCCTCTGATTCCCCGCCTCTGATTCCATGCCTCTGATTCGCAACCTGTTATTCCCCACCTCTGAATCCCCATATCTGATTCCCCGCCTCTGTTTCCCTGCCTCTGATTCCCCGCCTCTGTTTCCCCATATCTGATTCCCCGCCTCTGTTTCACCGCCTCTGATTGGCACCTCTGATACCCCGCCTCTGATTCCCCATCTCTAATTCATCACATCTGATTCTCCACCTCTGCTTCCCCATCTCTGATTCTCTACCTCTGATTCGCAACCTCTGATTCCGAATATCTGATTCACCGCCTCTGTTTCCCCGCTTCTGATTCCCCGCCTCTGATTCCCCATATCTGATTCCCCGCCTCTGATTCCCCATCTCTGATTCCCGGTCTCTGATTCCCCACCTCTGTTTCCCGGCCTCTCATTCCCCATCCCTGATTCACCGCCTCTGATTCCCAGTGTCTGATTCCCTGCCTCTGATTCCCCGCCTCTGAATCCCCTCCTCTGATTCCCTGCCACTGATTCCCCGCCCCTGATTCCCCACCTCTGATACCCCATATCTGATTCCCCGCCTCTGCTTCCCCGCCTCTGATTCCCCACCTCTGATTTCCCATATCTGATTCCACACCTCTGATTCCCCGCCTCTGATTGGCCGCCTCTGATTCCCCATCTCTAATTCATCACATCTGATTCCCCACTTCTGCTTCTCCATCTCTGATTCTCAACCTCTGATTCGCCACCTCTGATTCCCCATATCTGATTCACCGCCTCTGTTTCCCCGCCTCTGATTCCCCGCCTCTGATTCCCCATATTTGATTCCCCGCCTCTGATTCCCCATCTCTGATTCCCGGACTCTGATTCCCCAACTCTGATTCCCCGCCTCTGATTCCCCGCCTCTGATTCCCCACCTCTGATTCCCTGCCTCAGATTCCCTGCCTCTGATTCCCTGCCTCTGATTCCCTGCCTCTGATTACCTGCATCAGATTCCCCGCCTCTAATTCTCCGCCTCTGATTCCCCGCCTCTGATTCCCCGCCTCTGATTCGCCGCCTCTGATTCCCCGCCTCTGATTTCCCACCTCTGATTCCCTGCCTCTGATAACCTGCCTCTGATTCCCTGCCTCTGATTCTCTGTCTCTGATTCCCGGCCTCTGAGTCCCCACCTCTGATTCCCCGTGTCCGATTCCGCACCCATGTTTCACCACCTCTGTTGCTCTGCTTCTGATTTCCCGGCTCAGATTCACCGGCTCTGATTCCGCACCTCTGATTCCACGCATCTCTTTCTGTGTCTCTGATTCCCCGCCTCTGATTCCACGCCTCTGATTACCCGCCTCTGATACCCTGCCTCTCTTTCCCTGCCTCTATATCCGTGCCTCTTTCTCTGCATCTCGTTTCCCACATCTCATTTCCCCCTTCTGTTAACACGCATCAGATTCCCTGCCACAGATTCCCTGCCTCAGATTCCCTTCCTCAGATTCCCTGCATCAGATTCCCTTCATCTGATTCCCTGCCTCTGATTCCCAGCCTCTGATTCCCCACCTCTGATTCCCCACCTCTGATTCCCCGCCTCTGATTCCCTGCCTCTGATTCCCCATATCTGATTCCCCGCCTCTGATTCCCCAACTCTGATTCCCCGCTTCTGATTCCCCAGCTCTGAATCCCCGCCTCTGATTCCCCGCGTCTGATTCCCTGCCTCTGATTCCCCGCCTCTGATTCCCCATCTGTGATTCACAACCTCTGATGCCCCACCTCTGATTCCCCATATCTGATTCCCTGCCTCTGTTTCCCCGCCTCTGATTCCCCACCTCTGTTTCCCCATATCTGATTCCCCGCCTCTGATTCCCCAACTCTAATACCCCGCCTCTGATTCCCCAGCTCTGATTCCCCGCCTATGATTCCCCGCATCTGATTCCCTGCCTCTGATTCCCCGCCTCTGATTCCAGGCCTCTGATTCCCAGCATCTGATTCCGGCCTCTGATTCCCGGCCTCTGATTCCCTGCTTCTGATTCTGATTCGCTGCCTCTGATTCCCAATCTCTGATTCCGCACATCTGATTCCCTGCCTCTGATTCCCCACCTCTGATTCCCCATATCTGATTCCCCGCCTCTGTTTCCCCGCCTCTGATTCCCCGCCTCTGTTTCCCAATATCTAAGTCCCCACCTCTGATTCCCCAAATCTGATTCCCCACCTCTGATTCCCCAGCTCTGATTCCCCGCCTCTGATTCCCTGCATCTGATACCCTGCATCTGATTCCAAGCCTCTGATTCCCAGCCTCTGATTCCCAACCTCTGATTCCCCACCTCTGATTCCCCATATCTGATTCCCCGCCTCTGTTTCCCCGCCTCGGATTCCCCGCCTCTGTTTCCCCATATCTGATTCCCGGCCTCTGATTCCCCGCCTCTGATTCCCCATATCTGATTCCCTGCCTCTGATTCCCCAACTCTGATTCCCCGCCTCTGATTCCCCAGCTCTGAATCCCCGCCTCTGATTCCCCGCGTCTGATTCCCTGCCTCTGATTCCCCGCCTTGATTCCCCATCTCTGATTCACAACCTCTGATTCCCCACCTCTGATTCCCTATATTTGATTCCCCGCCTCTGTTTCCCCGCCTCTGATTCCCCGCCTCTGATTCCCCATATCTGATTCCCCGCCTCTGATTGCCCACCTCTGATTCCCAGCCTCTGATTCGCCAGCTCTGATTCCCCGCCTCTGATTCCCCGCATCTGATTCCCTGCCTCTGATTCCCCGCCTCTGATTCCCCATCTCTGATTCACCGCCTTTGATTCGCCACCTCTGATTCCCCATATCTGATTCCCCACCTTTGTTTCCCCGCCTCTGATTCCCCGCCTCTGATTCTCCATATCTCATTCCCCGCCTCTGAATCCCCATCTCTGATTCCCGGACTCTGATTCCCCTCCTCTGATTCCCGGCCTCTTATTCCCAGCATCTGATTCCCGGCCTCTGATTCCCGGCCTCTGATTCCCCGCTTCTGATTCCCTGCCTCTGATTCCCCATCTCTGATTCCGCACATCTGATTCCCTGCCTCTGATTCCCCACCTCTGATTCCCCATATCTGATTCCCTGCCTCTGTTTCCCCGCCTCTGATTCCCCGCCTCTGTTTCCCTATATCTAATTCCCCACCTCTGATGCCCCAACTCTGATTCCCCGCCTCTGATTCCCCAGCTCTGATTCCCCACCTCTGATTCCCTGCATTCGATTCCCCATATCTGATTCCCCGCCTCTGTTTCCCCGCCTCTGATTCCCCGCCTCTGTTTCCCCATATCTGATTCCCGCCTCTGATTCCCAACTACGATTCCCCGCCTCTGATTCCCCAGCTCTGATTCCCTGCCTCTGATTCCCCGCGTTCTATTCCCTGCCTCTGATTCCCCGCCTGTGATTCCCCATCACTGATTCACCACCTCTGATTCCCTACCTCTGATTCCCCATATCTAATTCCCCGCCTCTGTTTGCCCGCCTCTGATTCCCCGCCTCTGTTTCCCCATATCTGATTCCCCGCCTCTGAATCCCCAACTCTGATTCCCTGCCTCAGATTCCCCAGCTCTGATTCCCCGCCTTTGATTCCCCCCGTCTGATTCCCAGCCTTTGAATCCCCGTGTCTGATTTCCTGCCTCTGATTCCCCGCCTCTGATTCCCCATCTCTGATTCACCGCCTCTGATACCCCACCTCTGATTCCCCATCTCTGATTCCGCACATCCAATTCCCTGCCTCTGATTCCCCAACTCTGATTCCCCACCTCTGATTCCCCAGCTCTGATTCCCCGCCTCAGATTCCCCGCGTCTGATTCCCTGCCTCTGATTCCCCGCCTCTGATTCCCTGCCTCTGATTCCCCATATCTGATTCGCCGCCTCTGATTCCCCAACTCTGATTCCCCGCTTCTGATTCCCCAGCTCTGAATCCCCGCCTCTGATTCCCAGCGTCTGATTCCCTGCCTCTGATTCCCCGCCTCTGATTCCCCATCTGTGATTCACAACCTCTGATGCCCCACCTCTGATTCCCCATATCTGATTCCCCGCCTCTGTTTCCCCGCCTCTGATTCCCCGCCTCTGATTCCCCATATCTGATTCCCCGCCTCTGATTGCCCACCTCTGATTCCCCGCGTCTGATACCCTGCCTCTGATTCCCCGCCTCTGATTCCCCATCTCTGATTCACCACCTCTGATTCCCGGCCTCTGATTCCCCATCTCTGATTCCGCACATCCGATTCCCTGCCTATGATTCCCCACCTCTGATTCCCCGCCTCTGATTCCCCATATCTGATTCCCTGCCTCTGTTTCCCCGCCTCTGATTCCCTACCTCTGTTTCCCCATATCTGATTCCCCGCCTCTGATTGCCCAACTCTAATACCCCGCCTCTGATTCCCCAGCTCTGATTCCCCGACTCTGATTCCCCGCATCTGATTCCCTGCCTCTGATTCCCCGCCTCTGATTCCAGGCCTCTGATTCCCATCATCTGATTCCGGCCTCTGATTCCCGGCCTCTGATTCCCTGCTTCTGATTCTGATTCCCTGCCTCTGATTCCCCATCTCTGATTCCGCACATCTGAATCCCTGCCTCTGATTCCCCACCTCTGATTCCCCATATCTGATTCCCCGCCTCTGTTTCCCCGCCTCTGATTCCCCGCCTCTGTTTCCCAATATCTAAGTCCCCACCTCTGATTCCCCAAATCTGATTCCCCACCTCTGATTCCCCGCCTCTGATTCCCCGCATCTGATTCCCTGCATCTGATTCCAAGCCTCTGATTCCCTGCCTCTGATTCCCAACCTCTGATTACCCACCTCTGATTCCCCATATCTGATTCGCCGCCTCTGTTTCCCCGCCTCGGATTCCCCGCCTCAGTTTCCCCATATCTGATTCCCGGCCTCTGATTCCCCGCCTCTGATTCCCTGCCTCTGATTCCCCATCTCCGATTCCCTGCCTCTGATTCCCAACCTCTGATTCCCCACCTCTGATTCCCCATATCTGATTCCCCGCCTCTGTTTCCCCGCCTCTGATTCCCCAGCTCTGATTCCCCGTGTTTGATTCCCTGCCTCTGATTCCCTGCCCTGATTCCCCATCTCTGTTTCACCGCATTTGATTCGCCACCTCTGATTCCACATATCTGATTCCCCGCCTCTGTTTCCCCGACTCTGATTCCCTTCCTCTGATTCCCAACCTCTGATTCCACACCTCTGATTCCCCATATCTGATTCCCCGCCTCTATTTCCCCATATCTGAATCCCCGCCTCTGATTCCCCAACTCTGATTCCCCGCCTCTGATTCCCCAGCTCTGATTCCCCGACTCTGATTCCCGGCGTCCGATTTCCTGCCTCTGATTCCCCGCCTCTGATTCCCCATCTCTGATTCCCCGCCTCTGATTCCCCGTGTCTGATTCCCTGCCTCTGATTCCCCGCCTCTGATTCCCCATATCTGATTCCCTGCCTCTGATTTCCCAACTCTGATTCCCCGCCTCTGATTCCCCAGCTCTGAATCCCCGCCTCTGATTCCCCGTGTCTGATTCCCTGCCTCTGATTCCCCGCCTTGATTCCCCATCTCTGATTCACAACCACTGATTCCCCACCTCTGATTCCCTATATTTGATTCCCCGCCTCTGTTTCCCCGCCTCTGATTCCCTGCCTCTGATTCCCCATATCTGATTCCCCGCCTCTGATTGCCCACCTCTGATTCCCCGCCTCTGATTCGCCAGCTCTGATTCCCCGCCTCTGATTCCCCGCATCTGATTCCCTGCCTCTGATTCCCCGCCTCTGATTCCCCATCTCTGATTCACCGCCTTTGATTCGCCACCTCTGATTCCCCATATCTGATTCCCCACCTCTGTTTCCCGGCCTCTGATTCCCCGCCTCTGATTCTCCATATCTCATTCCCCGCCTCTGAATCCCCATCTCTGATTCCCGGACTCTGATTCCCCACCGCTGATTCCCGGCCTCTTATTCCCAGCATCTGATTCCCGGCCTCTGATTCCCGGCCTCTGATTCCCCGCTTCTGATTCTGATTCCCTGCCTCTGATTCCCCATCTCTGATTCCGCACATCTGATTCCCTGCCTCTGATTCCCCACCTCTGATTCCCCATATCTGATTCCCCGCCTCTGTTTCCCCGCCTCTGATTCCCCGCCTCTGTTTCCCTATATCTAATTCCCCACCTCTGATGCCCCAACTCTGATTCCCCGCCTCTGATTCCCCAGCTCTGATTCCCCGCCTCTGATTCCCCGCATCCGATTCCCCATATCTGATTCCCCGCCTCTGTTTCCCCGCCTCTGATTCCCCGCCTCTGTTTCCCCATATCTGATTCCCCGCCTCTGATTCCCAACTATGATTCCCCGCCTCTGATTCCCCAGCTCTGATTCCCTGCGTCTGATTCCCTGCGTTCTATTCCCTGCCTCTGATTCCCCGCCTGTGATTCCCCATCACTGATTCACCACCTCTGATTCCCCACCTCTGATTCCCCATATCTAATTCCCCGCCTCTGTTTGCCCGCCTCTGATTCCCCGCCTCTGTTTCCCTATATCTGATTCCCCGTCTCTGAATCCCCAACTCTGATTCCCTGCCTCTGATTCCCCAGCTCTGATTCCCCGCCTTTGATTCCCCCCATCTGATTCCCAGCCTCTGAATCCCCGTGTCTGATTTCCTGCCTCTGATTCCCCGCCTCTGATTCCCCATCTCTGATTCCTCTGATTCCCCACATCTGATTCCCCAATTCTGATTCCGCACATCCGATTCCCTGCCTCTGATTCCCCAACTCTGATTCCCCACCTCTGATTCCCCATCTCTGATTCCTCTGATTCCCCACATCTGATTCCCCAATTCTGATTCCGCACATCTGATTCCCTGCCTCTGATTCCCCACCTCTGATTCCCCGTGTCTGATTCCCTGCCTCTGATTCCCCGCCTCTGAATCCCAGCCTCTGATTCCCCATATCTGATTCCCCGCCTCTGATTCCCTGCCTCTGATTCCCCAGCTCTGATTCCCCGCCTTTGATTCCCCCCGTCTGATTCCCAGCCTCTGAATCCCCGTGTCTGATTTCCTGCCTCTGATTCCCCGCCTCTGATTCCCCATCTCTGATTCCTCTGATTCCCCACATCTGATTCCCCATCTCTGATTCCGCACATCCGATTCCCTGCCTCTGATTCCCCAACTCTGATTCCCCACCTCTGATTCCCCAGCTCTGATTCCCCGCCTCAGATTCCCCGCGTCTGATTCCCTGCCTCTGATTCCCCGCCTCTGATTACCCATCTCTGATTCCCCACCTCTGATTCCCCGTGTCTGATTCCCTGCCTCTGATTCCCCGCCTCTGAATCCCAGCCTCTGATTCCCCATATCTGATTCCCTGCCTCTGATTCCCTGCCTCTGATTCCCCAGCTCTGATTCCCCGCCTTTGATTCCCCCAGTCTGATTCCCAGCCTCTGAATCCCCGTGTCTGATTTCCTGCCTCTGATTCCACGCCTCTGATTCCCCATCTCTGATTCACCGCCTCTGATTCCCCATCTCTGATTCCCCACCTCTGATTCCCCATATCTGATTCCCTGCCTCTGTTTCCCCGCCTCTGATTCCCCACCTCTGTTTCCCCATATCTGATTCCCCGCCTCTGATTCCCCAACTCTAATACCCCGCCTCTGATTCCCCAGCTCTGATTCCCCGCCTCTGATTCCCCGCATCCGATTCCCTGCCTCTGATTCCCCGCCTCTGATACCAGGCCTCTGATTCCCAGCATCTGATTCCGGCCTCTGATTCCCGGCCTCTGATTCCCTGCTTCTGATTCTGATTCCCTGCCTCTGATTCCCCATCTCTGATTCCGCACATCTGATTCCTTGCCTCTGATTCCCCACCTCTGATTCCCCATATCTGATTCCCCGCCTGGGTTTCCCCGCCTCTGATTCCCCGCCTCTGTTTCCCAATATCTAAGTCCCCGCCTCTGATTCCCCAAATCTGATTCCCCACCTCTGATTCCCCATCTCTGATTCCCCGCCTCTGATTCCCCGCATCTGATTCCCTGCATCTGATTCCAATCCTCTGATTCCCTGCCTCTGATTCCCAACCTCTGATTCCCCACCTCTGATTCCCCATATCTGATTCCCCGCCTCTGTTTCCCCGCCTCGGATTCCCCGCCTCTGTTTCCCCATATCTGATTCCCGGCCTCTGATTCCCCGCCTCTGATTCCCCGCCTCTGATTCACTGCCTCTGATTCCCCATCTCCGATTCCCCTCGTCTAATACCCCGCCTCTGATTCTCCGCCACTGATTCACCGCATCTGATTCCACGCCTCTGATTCCCCGCCTCTGATTCCCCGCCTCTGATTCCCCGCCTCTGATTCCCCGCCTCTGATTCCCCGCCTATGTTTACCCGCCTCTGATTCCCCGCCTCTGATTCCACGCCTCTGATTCCCCGCCTCTGATTCCCCGCCTCTAATTCCCCGCCTCTGATACCGCACCTCTGATGTCCCGCATCTGATTCCCTGCATCTGATTCCCCGCCTCAGATTCCCCGCCTCTGATTTCCCGGCTCTGATTCCCCGCCTCTGATTCCCCACCTATGTTTACCCGCCTCTGTTTCCCCACTTCTGATTCCCCGCATCTGATTCCCCGCCTCTGATTCCCCGCCTCTGATTCACCGCCTCTGATTCCCCGCCTCTGATTCCCTGCCTCTGATTCCCCGCCTATGTTTACCCACCTCTGTTTACCCGCCTGTTTCCCCGCCTCTGATTCCCCACCTCAGATTCCCTACCTCAGATTCCGTGACTCTGATTCCCTGCCTCTGATTCCCTGCCTCTGATTCCCTGCATCTGAATGCCCATCTCTGATTCTCAACCTCTGATACCCCGCCTCTGATTCCCCACCTCTGATTCCCCGCTTCTGATTCCCCGCCTCTGATTCCCCGCCTCTGATTCCCCGCCTCTGATTCCCCGCCTCTGATTCCCCACCTCTGATTCACTACCTCCCTTTCCGCTCAACTTTCCTGGCCTACGTTTCCCCACATATCTTTCCCCGCCTCTGATTCCCTGCCTCTGATTCCCCGCCTCTGATTCCCCGCCTCTGATTCCCCACCACTGTCTCTACGCCTCTCTTTAGCCTGCACTCTTTCCCCTCCACTCTTTCCGTGCCTCTCTTTCCCTCCCTCAATTTCAACAACTCTGTTTGATCTGTTCTGTGTAACTCATTTTCAACATACAAGTTCCAACCACTATGTTTCGCCCATCTCTTTCGCCGCCTCTATTTATGCACCTCTGATTCCCCGCCTCTGATTCCCCACCACTGTCTCTACGCCTCTCTTTAGCCTGCACTCTTTCCCCTCCACTCTTTCCGTGCCTCTCTTTCCCTCCCTCAATTTCAACAACTCTGTTTGATCTGTTCTGTGTAACTCATTTTCAACATACAAGTTCCAACCACTATGTTTCGCCCATCTCTTTCGCCGCCTCTATTTATGCACCTATGTTTACCCGCTTCTGTTTACCCGCCTGTTTCCCCACATCTCTTTCCCCACCTCTGATTCCACGCCTCTGATTCGCCGCCTCTGATTGCCCCCCTCTGATTCCCTGCCTCTGATTCCCCGCCTCTGATTCCCCGCCTCTGATTCACCGCCTCCCTTTCCGTGCATCTTTCCTGGCCTACGTTTCCCCACATCTCTTTCCCCACCTCTCATTCCACGCCTCAGATTCGCCGTCTCTGATTTCCCGCCTCTGATTCCCTGCCTCTGATTCCCCGCCTCCGATTCACCGCCTCAGATTCCCCCCTCTGATTCCCCGCCTCTGATTCCCCGCCTCTGATTCCCCACCTCTGATTCCCCGCCTCTGATTCCCTGCCTCTCTTTCCCTGCCTCTATTTCCGTGCCTCTTTCTCTGCATCTCGTTTCCCAAATCTCATTTCCCCCTTCTGATAACCCTCATCAGATTCCCTGCCACAGTTTCCCTGCCTCAGATTCCCTGCCTCAGATTCCCTGCATCAGAGTCCCTTCATCTGATTCCCTGCCTCTGATTCCCCGCATCTGATTCCCCACCTCTGACTCCCTGCCTCAGATTCCCTGCCTCTGATTCCCTGCCTCTGATTCCCTGCCTCTGATTTCCTGCATCTGATTGCCCGCCTATGATTCTCCGCCTCTGATTCCCCGCCTCTGATTCCCCACCTCTCATTTTCCGCCTCTGATTCCACGCCTCTGATTCCCCGCATCTGATTCCCTGCCTCTGATAACCTGCCTCTGATTCCCAGCCTCTGATTCCCTGCCTCTGAGTCCCCACCTCTGATTCCCCGCGTCCGATTCCGCACCCATGTTTCACCGCCTCTGTTGCTATGCTTCTGATTTCCCGGCTCAGATTCACCGGCTCTGATTCCGCACCTCTGATTCCACGCCTCTCTTTCTGTGTCTCTGATTCCCCGCCTCTGATTCCACGCCTCTGATTACCCGCCTCTGATACCCTGCCTCTCTTTCCCTGCCTCTATTTCCGTGCCTCTTTCTCTGCATCTCGTTTCCCACATCTCATTTCCCCCTTCTGATAACCCGCATCAGATTTTCTGCCACAGATTCCCTGCCTCAGATTCCCTGCCTAAGATTCCCTGCATCAGATTCCCTTCATCTGATTCCCTGCCTCTGATTCCCCGCGGCTGATTCCCTGCCTCTGATTCCCAGCCTCTGTTTACCCACCTGTTTCCCCGCCTCTGATTCACTACCTCATATTCGCCCCCTCAGATTCCCTGCCTCTGATTCCCTGCCTCTGATTCCCTGCCTCTGATTCCCTGCATCTGATTGCCCGCCTCTGATTCCCTGCCTCAGATTCCCCGCCTCTGATTCCCCGCCTCTGATTCCCCGCCTCTGATTCCCCACCTCTGATTCCCCACTTCTGATTCCCCGCCTCTGATTCCCCGCCTCTGATTCCCCGCCTCTGATTCCCCGCCTCTGATTCCCCACCTCTGATTCACTGCCTCCATTTCCGCTCAACTTTCCTGGCCTACGTTTCCCCACATATCTTTCCCCGCCTCTGAATTCCCGCCTCTGATTCCACGCCTCTGATTCCCCGCCTCTGATTCCCCGCCTCTTATTCCCCGCCTCTGATTCCCCTCCTCTGATACCCCGCTGCTGATTCCCCACCTCTGATTCCCCGCATCTGATTCCCCGCATCTGATTCCCCGCCTCTGATTCCCCGCCTCTGATTCCCCGCCTCTGATTCCCCGCCTCTGATTCCCTGCCTCTGATTCCCCGCCTATGTTTACCCGCCTCTGTTTACCCGCCTGTTTCCCCGCCTCAGATTCCCTGCCTCAGATTCCCTGCATCAGGTTCCCTTCATCTGATTCCCTGCCTCTGATTCCCTTCCTCTGATTCCCCGCCTCTGATTCCCCGCCTCTGATTCCCCACCTCAGATTCCCCCCTCTGATTCCCCGCCTCTGATTCCCCGCCTCTGATTCCCCGCCTCTGAATCCCCCCTCTGATTCCCCGCCTCTGATTCCCCGCCTCTGATTCCCCACATCAGATTCCCTGCCTCCGATTCCCTGCCTCAGATTCCCTGCCTCAGATTCCCTGCATCAGATTCCCTTCATCTGATTCCCTGCCTCTGATTCCCCGCCTCTGATTCCCCGCCACTGATTCGCCACCTCTGTCTCTACGCCTCTATTTTGCCTGCACTCTTTCCCCTCCACTCTTTCCGTGCCTCTCTTTCCCTCCCTCAATTTCAACAACTCTGTTTGATCTGTTCTGTGTAACTCATTTTCAACATACAAGTTCCAACCACTATGTTTCGCCCATCTCTTTCGCCGCCTCTATTTGTGCACCTATGTTTACCCGCTTCTGTTTACCCGCCTGTTTCCCCACATCTCTTTCCACACCTCTGATTCCACGCCTCTGATTCGCCGCCTCTGATTGCCCCCCTCTGATTCCCTGCCTATGATTCCCCGCCTCTGATTCGCCGCCTCTGATTCACCGCCTCCCTTTCCGCGCAACTTTCCTGGCCTACGTTTCCCCACATCTCTTTCCCCACCTCTGATTCCACGCCTCAGATTCGCCGTCTCTGATTTCCCGCCTCTGATTCCCTGCCTCTGATTCCCCGCCTCTGATTCCCTGCCTCTGATTCCCCCCTCTGATTCCCCGCCTCTGATTCCCCACCTCTGATTCCCCGCCTCTGATTCCCTGCCTCTCTTTCCCTGCCTCTATTTCCGTGCCTCTTTCTCTGCATCTCGTTTCCCAAATCTCATTTCCCCCTTCTGATAACCCTCATCAGATTCCCTGCCACAGATTCCCTGCCTCAGATTCCCTGCCTCAGATTCCCTGCATCAGATTCCCTTCATCTGATTCCCTGCCTCTGATTCCCCGCCTCTGATTCCCCACCTCTGACTCCCTGCCTCAGATTCCCTGCCTCTGATTCCCTGCCTCTGATTCCCTGCCTCTGATTTCATGCATCTGATTGCCCGCCTATGATTCTCCACCTCTGATTCCCCGCCTCTGATTCCCCGCCTCTGATTCCCCGCCTCTGATTCCCCGCCTCTGATTCCCCGAATCTGATTCCCTGCCTCTGATAACCTGCCTCTGATTCCCTGCCTCTGATTCCCTGCCTCTGAGTCCCCACCTCTGATTCCCCGCGTCCGATTCCGCACCCATGTTTCACCGCCTCTGTTGCTATGCTTCTGATTTCCCGGCTCAGATTCACCGGCTCTGATTCCGCACCTCTGATTCCACGCCTCTCTTTCTGTGTCTCTGATTCCCCGCCTCTGATTCCATGCCTCTGATTACCCGCCTCTGATACCCTGCCTCTCTTTCCCTGCCTCTATTTCCGTGCCTCTTTCTCTGCATCTCGTTTCCCACATCTCATTTCCCCCTTCTGATAACCCGCATCAGATTTTCTGCCACAGATTCCCTGCCTCAGATTCCCTACCTCAGATTCCCTGCATCTGATTGCCCGCCTCTGATTCCCTGCCTCTGATTCCCTGCCTCTGATTCCCTGCATCTGATTGCCCGCCTCTGATTCCCTGCCTCTGATTCCCCGCCTCTGATTCCCCGCATCTGATTCCCCGCCTCTGATTCCCCACCTCTGATTCCCCACTTCTGATTCCCCGCCACTGATTCCCAGCCTCTGATTCCCCGCCTCTGATTCCCCGCCTCTGATTCCCCACCTCTGATTCACTGCCTCCATTTCCGCTCAACTTTCCTGGCCTACGTTTCCCCACATATCTTTCCCCGCCTCTGAATTCCCGCCTCTGATTCCACGCCTCTGATTCCCCGCCTCTGATTCCCCACCTCTGATTCCCCGCCTCTGATTCCCCTCCTCTGATACCCCGCTTCTGATTCCCCACCTCTGATTCCCCGCATCTGATTCCCCGCACCTGATTCCCCGCCTCTGATTCCCCGCCTCTGATTCCCCGCCTCTGATTCCCCGCCTCTGATTCCCCGCCTCTGATTCCCCGCCTATGTTTACCCGCCTCTGTTTACCCGCCTGTTTCCCCGCCTCAGATTCCCTGCCTCAGATTCACTGCATCAGATTCCCTTCATCTGATTCCCTGCCTCTGATTCCCCGCCTCTGTTTACCCGACTGTTTCCCCGCCTCTGATTCACCACCTCATATTCGCCATCTCAGGTTCCCTGCCTCAGATTCCCTGCCTCAGATTCCCTGCATCAGATTCCCTTCATTTGATTCCCTGCGTCTGATTCCCTGCCTCTGATTCCCTGCATCTGATTGCCCGCCTCTGATTCCCCGCCTCTGATTCCCCGCCTCTGATTCCCCACTTCTGATTCCCCACTTCTGATTCCCCGCCTCTGATTCCCCGCCTCTGATTCCCCGCCTCTGATTCACCGCCTCTGATTCCCCGCCTCTGATTCCCCACCTCTGATTCCCCACTTCTGATTGCCCGCCTCTGATTCCACGCCTCTGATTCCCCGCCTCTGATTCCCCACCTCTGATTCCCCACTTCTGATTCCCCACCTCTGATTCCCCGCCTCTGATTCCACGCCTCTGATTCCCCACTTCTGAATCCCCACCTCTGATTCTCCGCCTCTGATACCCTGCCTCTGATAACTTTTTACTGATTCCCTGCCGCAGATTCCCTGCCTCCGATTCCCTGCCTCAGATTCCCTCCCTCAGATTCCCTGCATCAGATTCCCTTCATCTGATTCCCCGCCTCTGATTCCCCACCTCTGTCTCTACGCCTCTATTTTGCCTGCACTCTTTCCCCTCCACTCTTTCTGTGCCTCTCTTTCCCTCCCTCAATTTCAACAACTCTGTTTGATCTGTACTGTGTACCTAATTTTCAACACACAAGTTCCAACCACTATGTTTCGCCCATCTCTTTCGCTGCCTCTATTTATGCAGCTATGTTTACCCGCTTCTGTTTACCCGCCTGATTCCCCACATCTCTTTCCCCACCTCTGATTCCACGCCTCTGATTCCCCGCCTCTGATTCCCCGCCTCTGATTCCCCGCCTCTGATTCACCGCCTCCCTTTCCGCGCAACTTTCCTGGCCTACGTTTCCCCACATCTCTTTCCCCACCTCTGATTCCACGCCTCAGATTCGCCGCCTCTGATTTCCGGCCTCTGATTCCCTGCCTCTGATTCCCTGCCTCTGATTCCCCACCTCTGATTCCCCCCTCTGATTCCCCGCCTCTGATTCCCAGCCTCTGATTCCCCACCTCTGATTCCCCGCCTCTGATTCCCTGCCTGTCTTTCCCTGCCTCTATTTCCGTGCCTCTTTCTCTGCATCTCGTTTCCCACATCTCATTTCCCCCTTCTGATAACCCGCATCAGATTCCCTGCCACAGATTCCCTGCCTCAGATTCCCTGCCTCAGATTCCCTGCATCAGATTCCCTTCATCTGATTCCCTGCCTCTGATTCCCCGCCTCTGATTCCCCACCTCTGATTCCCTGCCTCAGATTCCCTGCCTCTGATTCCCTGCCTCTGATTCCCTGCCTCTGATTTCCTGCATCTGATTGCCCGCCTCTGATTCTCCGCCTCTGATTCCCCGCCTCTGATTCCCCGCCTCTGATTCGCCGCCTCTGATTCCCCGCCTCTGATTTCCCACCTCTGATTCCCTGCCTCTGATAACCTGCCTCTGATTCCCTGCCTCTGATTCCCAGCCTCTGAGTCCCCACCTCTGATTCCCCGTGTCCGATTCCGCACCCATGTTTCACCACCTCTGTTGCTCTGCTTCTGATTTCCCGGCTCAGATTCACCGGCTCTGATTCCGCACCTCTGATTCCACGCCTCTCTTTCTGTGTCTCTGATTCCCCGCCTCTGATTCCCCGCCTCTGATTCCCCACATCAGATTCCCTGCCTCCGATTCCCTGCCTCAGATTCCCTGCCTCAGATTCCCTGCATCAGATTCCCTTCATCTGATTCCCTGCCTCTGATTCCCCGCCTCTGATTCCCCGCCACTGATTCGCCACCTCTGTCTCTACGCCTCTATTTTGCCTGCACTCTTTCCCCTCCACTCTTTCCGTGCCTCTCTTTCCCTCCCTCAATTTCAACAACTCTGTTTGATCTGTTCTGTGTAACTCATTTTCAACATACAAGTTCCAACCACTATGTTTCGCCCATCTCTTTCGCCGCCTCTATTTGTGCACCTATGTTTACCCGCTTCTGTTTACCCGCCTGTTTCCCCACATCTCTTTCCACACCTCTGATTCCACGCCTCTGATTCGCCGCCTCTGATTGCCCCCCTCTGATTCCCTGCCTATGATTCTCCGCCTCTGATTCGCCGCCTCTGATTCACCGCCTCCCTTTCCGCGCAACTTTCCTGGCCTACGTTTCCCCACATCTCTTTCCCCACCTCTGATTCCACGCCTCAGATTCGCCGTCTCTGATTTCCCGCCTCTGATTCCCTGCCTCTGATTCCCCGCCTCTGATTCCCTGCCTCTGATTCCCCCCTCTGATTCCCCGCCTCTGATTCCCCACCTCTGATTCCCCGCCTCTGATTCCCTGCCTCTCTTTCCCTGCCTCTATTTCCGTGCCTCTTTCTCTGCATCTCGTTTCCCAAATCTCATTTCCCCCTTCTGATAACCCTCATCAGATTCCCTGCCACAGATTCCCTGCCTCAGATTCCCTGCCTCAGATTCCCTGCATCAGATTCCCTTCATCTGATTCCCTGCCTCTGATTCCCCGCCTCTGATTCCCCACCTCTGACTCCCTGCCTCAGATTCCCTGCCTCTGATTCCCTGCCTCTGATTCCCTGCCTCTGATTTCATGCATCTGATTGCCCGCCTATGATTCTCCACCTCTGATTCCCCGCCTCTGATTCCCCGCCTCTGATTCCCCGCCTCTGATTCCCCGCCTCTGATTCCCCGCATCTGATTCCCTGCCTCTGATAACCTGCCTCTGATTCCCTGCCTCTGATTCCCTGCCTCTGAGTCCCCACCTCTGATTCCCCGCGTCCGATTCCGCACCCATGTTTCACCGCCTCTGTTGCTATGCTTCTGATTTCCCGGCTCAGATTCACCGGCTCTGATTCCGCACCTCTGATTCCACGCCTCTCTTTCTGTGTCTCTGATTCCCCGCCTCTGATTCCATGCCTCTGATTACCCGCCTCTGATACCCTGCCTCTCTTTCCCTGCCTCTATTTCCGTGCCTCTTTCTCTGCATCTCGTTTCCCACATCTCATTTCCCCCTTCTGATAACCCGCATCAGATTTTCTGCCACAGATTCCCTGCCTCAGATTCCCTACCTCAGATTCCCTGCATCTGATTGCCCGCCTCTGATTCCCTGCCTCTGATTCCCTGCCTCTGATTCCCTGCATCTGATTGCCCGCCTCTGATACCCTGCCTCTGATTCCCCGCCTCTGATTCCCCGCATCTGATTCCCCGCCTCTGATTCCCCACCTCTGATTCCCCACTTCTGATTCCCCGCCACTGATTCCCAGCCTCTGATTCCCCGCCTCTGATTCCCCGCCTCTGATTCCCCACCTCTGATTCACTGCCTCCATTTCCGCTCAACTTTCCTGGCCTACGTTTCCCCACATATCTTTCCCCGCCTCTGAATTCCCGCCTCTGATTCCACGCCTCTGATTCCCCGCCTCTGATTCCCCACCTCTGATTCCCCGCCTCTGATTCCCCTCCTCTGATACCCCGCTTCTGATTCCCCACCTCTGATTCCCCGCATCTGATTCCCCGCACCTGATACCCCGCCTCTGATTCCCCGCCTCTGATTCCCCGCCTCTGATTCCCCGCCTCTGATTCCCCGCCTCTGATTCCCCGCCTATGTTTACCCGCCTCTGTTTACCCGCCTGTTTCCCCGCCTCAGATTCCCTGCCTCAGATTCACTGCATCAGATTCCCTTCATCTGATTCCCTGCCTCTGATTCCCCGCCTCTGTTTACCCGACTGTTTCCCCGCCTCTGATTCACCACCTCATATTCGCCATCTCAGGTTCCCTGCCTCAGATTCCCTGCCTCAGATTCCCTGCATCAGATTCCCTTCATTTGATTCCCTGCGTCTGATTCCCTGCCTCTGATTCCCTGCATCTGATTGCCCGCCTCTGATTCCCCGCCTCTGATTCCCCGCCTCTGATTCCCCACTTCTGATTCCCCACTTCTGATTCCCCGCCTCTGATTCCCCGCCTCTGATTCCCCGCCTCTGATTCACCGCCTCTGATTCCCCGCCTCTGATTCCCCACCTCTGATTCCCCACTTCTGATTGCCCGCCTCTGATTCCACGCCTCTGATTCCCCGCCTCTGATTCCCCACCTCTGATTCCCCACTTCTGATTCCCCACCTCTGATTCCCCGCCTCTGATTCCACGCCTCTGATTCCCCACTTCTGAATCCCCACCTCTGATTCTCCGCCTCTGATACCCTGCCTCTGATAACTTTTTACTGATTCCCTGCCGCAGATTCCCTGCCTCCGATTCCCTGCCTCAGATTCCCTCCCTCAGATTCCCTGCATCAGATTCCCTTCATCTGATTCCCCGCCTCTGATTCCCCACCTCTGTCTCTACGCCTCTATTTTGCCTGCACTCTTTCCCCTCCACTCTTTCTGTGCCTCTCTTTCCCTCCCTCAATTTCAACAACTCTGTTTGATCTGTACTGTGTACCTAATTTTCAACACACAAGTTCCAACCACTATGTTTCGCCCATCTCTTTCGCTGCCTCTATTTATGCAGCTATGTTTACCCGCTTCTGTTTACCCGCCTGATTCCCCACATCTCTTTCCCCACCTCTGATTCCACGCCTCTGATTCCCCGCCTCTGATTCCCCGCCTCTGATTCCCCGCCTCTGATTCACCGCCTCCCTTTCCGCGCAACTTTCCTGGCCTACGTTTCCCCACATCTCTTTCCCCACCTCTGATTCCACGCCTCAGATTCGCCGCCTCTGATTTCCGGCCTCTGATTCCCTGCCTCTGATTCCCTGCCTCTGATTCCCCACCTCTGATTCCCCCCTCTGATTCCCCGCCTCTGATTCCCAGCCTCTGATTCCCCACCTCTGATTCCCCGCCTCTGATTCCCTGCCTGTCTTTCCCTGCCTCTATTTCCGTGCCTCTTTCTCTGCATCTCGTTTCCCACATCTCATTTCCCCCTTCTGATAACCCGCATCAGATTCCCTGCCACAGATTCCCTGCCTCAGATTCCCTGCCTCAGATTCCCTGCATCAGATTCCCTTCATCTGATTCCCTGCCTCTGATTCCCCGCCTCTGATTCCCCACCTCTGATTCCCTGCCTCAGATTCCCTGCCTCTGATTCCCTGCCTCTGATTCCCTGCCTCTGATTTCCTGCATCTGATTGCCCGCCTCTGATTCTCCGCCTCTGATTCCCCGCCTCTGATTCCCCGCCTCTGATTCGCCGCCTCTGATTCCCCGCCTCTGATTTCCCACCTCTGATTCCCTGCCTCTGATAACCTGCCTCTGATTCCCTGCCTCTGATTCCCAGCCTCTGAGTCCCCACCTCTGATTCCCCGTGTCCGATTCCGCACCCATGTTTCACCACCTCTGTTGCTCTGCTTCTGATTTCCCGGCTCAGATTCACCGGCTCTGATTCCGCACCTCTGATTCCACGCCTCTCTTTCTGTGTCTCTGATTCCCCGCCTCTGATTCCACGCCTCTGATTACCCGCCTCTGATACACTGCCTCTCTTTCCCTGCCTCTATTTCCGTGCCTCTTTCTCTGCATCTCGTTTCCCACATCTCATTTCCCCCTTCTGATAACCCGCATCAGATTCCCTGCCACAGATTCCCTGCCTCAGATACCCTGCCTCAGATTCCCACCATCAGATTCCCTTCATCTGATTCCCTGCCTCTGATTCCCCGCGGCTGATTCCCTGCCTCTGATTCCCCGCCTCTGTTTACCCGACTGTTTCCCCGCCTCTGATTCACCACCTCATATTCGCCATCTCAGGTTCCCTGCCTCTGATTCCCTGCCTCTGATTCCCTGCCTCTGATTCCCTGCATCTGATTGCCCGCCTCTGATACCCTGCCTCTGATTCCCCGCCTCTGATTCCCCGCCTCTGATTCCCAGCCTCTGATTTCCCACCTCTGATTCCCCACTTCTGATTCCCCGCCTCTGATTCCCCGTCTCTGATTCCACGCCTCTGATTCCCCGCCTCTGATTCCGCGCCTCTGATTCCCCGCCTCTGATACCCTGCCTCTGATTCCCCGCCTCTGATTCCCTGCATCTGATTCCCCGCCTCAGATTCCCCGCCTCTGATTCCCCGACTCTGATTCCCCGCCTCTGATTCCCCGCCTCTGATTCCCCGCCTCTGATTCCCCGCCTATGTTTACCTGCCCTGATTCCCCATCTCTGTTTCACCGCCTTTGATTCGCCACCTCTGATTCCCCATATCTGATTCCCCGCCTCTGTTTCCCCGCCTCTGATTCCCTGCCTCTGATTCCCAACCTCTGATTCCACACCTCTGATTCCCCATATCTGATTCCCCGCCTCTATTTCCCCATATCTGATTCCCCGCCTCTGATTCCCAAACTCTGATTCCCCGCCTCTGATTCCCCAGCTCAGATTCCCCGCCTCTGATTCCCGGCGTCCGATTCCCTGCCTCTGATTCCTCGCCTCTGATTCCCCATCTCTGATTCACCACCTCTGATTCCCAACCTCTGATTCCCCATATCTTATTCCCCGCCTCTGTTTTCCCGCCTCTGATTCCCCGCCTCTGTTTCCCCATATCTGATTCCCCGCCTCTGAATCCCCAACTCTGATTCCCTGCCTCAGATTCCCCAGCTCTGATTCCCCGCCTTTGATTCCCCCCGTCTGATTCCCAGCCTCTGAATCCCCGTGTCTGATTTCCTGCCTCTGATTCCCCGCCTCTGATTCCCCATCTCTGATTCACCGCCTCTGATTCCCCACCTCTGATTCGCCATCTCTGATTCCGCACATCCAATTCCCTGCCTCTGATTCCCCAACTCTGATTCCCCACCTCTGATTCCCCAGCTCTGATTCCCCGCCTCAGATTCCCCGCGTCTGATTCCCTGCCTCTGATTCCCCGCCTCTGATTCCCTGCCTCTGATTCCCCATATCTGATTCCCCGCCTCTGATTCCCCAACTCTGATTCCCCGCTTCTGATTCCCCAGCTCTGAATCCCCGCCTCTGATTCCCCGCGTCTGATTCCCTGCCTCTGATTCCCCGCCTCTAATTCCCCATCTGTGATTCACAACTTCTGATGCCCCACCTCTGATTCCCCATATCTGATTCCCCGCCTCTTTTTCCCCGCCTCTGATTCCCCGCCTCTGATTCCCTGCCTCTGATTCCCAACCTCGGATTCCCCACCTCTGAATCCCCATATCTAATTCCCCGCCTCTGTTTCCCCGCCTCTGTTTCCCCGCCTCTGATTCCCCGCCTCTGTTTCCCTATATCTAATTCCCCACCTCTGATGCCCCAACTCTGATTCCCCGCCTCTGATTCCCCAGCTCTGATTCCCCGCCTCTGATTCCCTGCATCCGATTCCCCATATCTGATTCCCCGCCTCTGTTTCCCCGCCACTGATTCCCCGCCTCTGTTTCCCCATATCTGATTCCCCGCCTCTGATTCCCAACTATGATTCCCCGCCTCTGATTCCCCAGCTCTGATTCCCTGCCTCTGATTCCCCGCGTTCTATTCCCTGCCTCTGATTCCCCGCCTGTGATTCCCCATCACTGATTCACCACATCTGATTCCCCACCTCTGATTCCCCATATCTAATTCCCCGCCTCTGTTTTCCCGCCTCTGATTCCCCGCCTCTGTTTCCCCATATCTGATTCCCCGCCTCTGAATCCCCAACTCTGATTCCCTGCCTCAGATTCCCCAGCTCTGATTCCCCGCCTTTGATTCCCCCCGTCTGATTCCCAGCCTCTGAATCCCCGTGTCTGATTTCCTGCCTCTGATTCCCCGCCTCTGATTCCCCATCTCTGATTCACCGCCTCTGATTCCCCACCTCTGATTCCCCATCTCTGATTCCGCACATCCAATTCCCTGCCTCTGATTCCCCAACTCTGATTCCCCACCTCTGATTCCCCAGCTCTGATTCACCGCCTCAGATTCCCCGCGTCTGATTCCCTGCCTCTGATTCCCCGCCTCTGATTCCCTGCCTCTGATTCCCCATATCTGATTCCCCGCCTCTGATTCCCCAACTCTGATTCCCCGCTTCTGATTCCCCAGCTCTGAATCCCCACCTCTGATTCCCCGCGTCTGATTCCCTGCCTCTGATTCCCCGCCTCTAATTCCCCATCTGTGATTCACAACTTCTGATGCCCCACCTCTGATTCCCCATATCTGATTCCCCGCCTCTGTTTCCCCGCCTCTGATTCCCCGCCTCTGATTCCCTGCCTCTGATTCCCAACCTCGGATTCCCCACCTCTTATTCCCCATATCTGATTCCCCGCCTCTGTTTCCCCGCCTCTGTTTCCCCGCCTCTGATTCCCCGCCTCTGTTTCCCTATATCTAATTCCCCACCTCTGATGCCCCAACTCTGATTCCCCGCCTATGATTCCCCAGCTCTGATTCCCCGCCTCTGATTCCCCAGCTCTGATTCCCTGCCTCTGATTCCCCGCGTTCTATTCCCTGCCTCTGATTCCCCGCCTGTGATTCCCCTTCACTGATTCACCACCTCTGATTCCCCACCTCTGATTCCCCATATCTAATTCCCCGCCTCTGTTTTCCCGCCTCTGATTCCCCGCCTCTGTTTCCCCATATCTGATTCCCCGCCTCTGAATCCCCAACTCTGATTCCCTGCCTCAGATTCCCCAGCTCTGATTCCCCGCCTTTGATTCCCCCCGTCTGATTCCCAGCCTCGGAATCCCCGTGTCTGATTTCCTGCCTCTGATTCCCCGCCTCTGATTCCCCATCTCTGATTCACCGCCTCTGATTCCCCACCTCTGATTCCCCATCTCTGATTCCGCACATCCAATTCCCTGCCTCTGATTCCCCAACTCTGATTCCCCACCTCTGATTCCCCAGCTCTGATTCCCCGCCTCAGATTCCCCGCGTCTGATTCCCTGCCTCTGATTCCCCGCCTCTGATTCCCTGCCTCTGATTCCCCATATCTGATTCCCCGCCTCTGATTCCCCAACTCTGATTCCCCGCTTCTGATTCCCCAGCTCTGAATCCCCGCCTCTGATTCCCCGCGTCTGATTCCCTGCCTCTGATTCCCCGCCTCTAATTCCCCATCTGTGATACACAACCTCTGATGCCCCACCTCTGATTCCCCATATCTGATTCCCCGCCTCTGTTTCCCCGCCTCTGATTCCCCGCCTCTGATTCCCCATATCTGATTCCCCGCCTCTGATTGCCCACCTCTGATTCCCCGCGTCTGATTCCCTGCCTCTGATACCCCGCCTCTGATTCCCCATATCTGATTCACCACCTCTGATTCCCGGCCTCTGATTCCCCATCTCTGATTCCGCACATCCGATTCCCTGCCTATGATTCCCCACCTCTGATTCCCCGCCTCTCATTCCCCATATCTGATTCCCTGCCTCTGTTTCCCCGCCTCTGATTCCCCACCTCTGTTTCCCCATATCTGATTCCCCGCCTCTGATTCCCCAACTCTAATACCCTGCCTCTGATACCCCAGCTCTGATTCCCCGCCTCTGATTCCCCGCATCTGATTCCCTGCCTCTGATTCCCCGCCTCTGATTCCAGGCCTCTGATTTCCCGCATCTGATTCCCTGCCTCTGATTCCCCGCCTCTGATTCCAGGCCTCTGATCCCAGCATCTGATTCCGGCCTCTGATTCCCAGCCTCTGATTCCCTGCTTCTGATTCTGATTCCCTGCCTCTGATTCCCCATCTCTGATTCCGCACATCTGATTCCCTGCCTCTGATTCCCCACCTCTGATTCCCCATATCTGATTCCCCGCCTCTGTTTCCCCGCCTCTGATTCCCCGCCTCTGTTTCCCCATATCTGATTCCCCGCCTCTGATTTCCCAACTCTGATTCCCCTCCTCTAATTCGCCAGCTATGATTCCCCGCCTCTGATTTCCTGCGTCTGATTCCCTGCCTCTGATTCCCAGCCTCTGATTCCCCTTCTCTGATTCACCACCTCTGAATCCCCACCTCTGATTCCCCATCTCTGATTCCGCACATCCGATTCCCTGCCTCTGATTCCCCGCCTCTGATTCCCCGCCTCTGATTCGCAACCTCTAATTCCCCACCTCTGATTCCCCATATCTGATTCCCCGCCTCTGTTTCCCTGCCTCTGATTCCCGGCCTCTGTTTCCCCATATCTGATTCCCCTCCTCTGATTCCCCAACTCTGATTCCCCGCCTCTGATTCCCCAGCTCTGATTCCCCGCCTTTTATTCGCGGCCTCTGATTCCCTGCCACTGATTCCCCGCCCCTGATTCCCCACCTCTGATTCCCCATATCTGATTCCCCGCCTCTGTTTCCCCAGCTCTGATTCCCCACCTCTGATTCCCCAGCTCTGATTCCCTGCCACTGATACCCCGCCCCTGATTCCCCACCTCTGATTCCCCATATCTGATTCCCCGCCTCTGTTTCCCCAGCTCTTATTCCCTGCCTCTGATTCCCTGCCCTGATTCCCCATCTCTGTTTCACCGCCTTTGATTCGCCACCTCTGATTCCCCATACCTGATTCCCCGCCTCTGTTTCCCCGCCTCTGATTCCCTGCCTCTGATTCCCAACCTCTGATTCCACACCTCTGATTCCCCATATCTGATTCCCCGCCTCTATTTCCCCATATCTGATTCCCCGCCTCTGATTCCCCAATTCTGATTCCCCGCCTCTGATTCCCCAGCTCTGATTCCCCGCCTCTGATTCCCGGCGTCCGATTCCCTGCCTCTGATTCCCCGCCTCTGATTCCCCATCTCTGATTCACCACCTCTGATTCCCCACCTCTGATTCCCCATATCTAATTCCCCGCCTCTGTTTTCCCGCCTCTGATTCCCCGCCTCTGTTTCCCCATATCTGATTCCCCGCCTCTGATTCCCTGCCTCTGATTCCCCATATCTGATTCCCCGCCTCTGATTCCCCAACTCTGATTCCCTGCCTCAGATTCCCCAGCTCTGATTCCCCGCCTTTGATTCCCCCCGTCTGATTCCCAGCCTCTGAATACCCGTGTCTGATTTCCTGCCTCTGATTCCCCGCCTCTGATTCCCCATCTCTGATTCACCGCCTCTGATTCCCCACCTCTGATTCCCCATCTCTGATTCCGCACATCCAATTCCCTGCCTCTGATTCCCCAACTCTGATTCCCCACCTCTGATTCCCCAGCTCTGATTCCCCGCCTCAGATTCCCCGCATCTGATTCCCTGCCTCTGATTCCCCGCCTCTGATTCCCTGCCTCTGATTCCCCATATCTGATTCCCCGCCTCTGATTCCCCAACTCTGATTCCCCGCTTCTGAATCCCCAGCTCTGAATCCCCGCCTCTGATTCCCCGCGTCTGATTCCCTGCCTCTAATTCCCTGCCTCTAATTCCCCATCTGTGATTCACAACTTCTGATGCCCCACCTCTGATTCCCCATATCTGATTCCCCGCCTCTGTTTCCCCGCCTCTGATTCCCCGCCTCTGATTCCCCATATCTGATTCCCCGCCTCTGATTGCCCACCTCTGATTCCCCGCGTCTGATTCCCTGCCTCTGATTCCCCACCTCTGATTCCCCATATCTGATTCACCACCTCTCATTCCCGGCCTCTGATTCCCCATCTCTGATTCCGCACATCCGATTCCCTGCCTATGATTCCCCACCTCTGATTCCCCGCCTCTGATTCCCCATATCTGATTCCCTGCCTCTGTTTCCCCGCCTCTGATTCCCCACCTCTGTTTCCCCATATCTGATTCCCCGCCTCTGATTCCCCAACTCTAATACCCTGCCTCTGATTCCCCAGCTCTGATTCCCCGCCTCTGATTCCCCGCATCTGATTCCCTGCCTCTGATTCCCCGCCTCTGATTCCAGGCCTCTGATTCCCAGCATCTGATTCCGGCCTCTGATTCCCTGCTTCTGATTCTGATTCCCTGCCTCTGATTCCCCATCTCTGATTCCGCACATCTGATTCCCTGCCTCTGATTCCCCACCTCTGATTCCCCATATCTGATTACCCGCCTCTGTTTCCCCGCCTCTGATTCCCCGCCTCTGTTTCCCCAACTCTGATTCCCCTCCTCTAATTCGCCAGCTATGATTCCCCGCCTCTGATTCCCCGCATCTGATTCCCTGCCTCTGATTCCCCACCTCTGATTCCAGGCCTCTGATTTCCCGCATCTGATTCCCTGCCTCTGATTCCCCACCTCTGATTCCAGGCCTCTGATCCCAGCATCTGAATCCGGCCTCTGATTCCCAGCCTCTGATTCCCTGCTTCTGATTCTGATTCCCTGCCTCTGATTCCCCATCTCTGATTCCGCACATCTGATTCCCCGCCTCTGTTTCCCCGCCTCTGATTCCCCGCCTCTGTTTCCCCATATCTGATTCCCCGCCTCTGATTCCCCAACTCTGATTCCCCTCCTCTAATTCGCCAGCTATGATTCCCCGCCTCTGATTTCCTGCGTCTGATTCCCTGCCTCTGATTCCCAGCCTCTGATTCCCCTTCTCTGATTCACCACCTCTGAATCCCCACCTCTGATTCCCCATCTCTGATTCCGCACATCCGATTCCCTGCCTCTGATTCCCCGCCTCTGATTCCCCGCCTCTGATTCGCAACCTCTAATTCCCCACCTCTGATTCCCCATATCTGATTCCCCGCCTCTGTTTCCCTGCCTCTGATTCCCGGCCTCTGTTTCCCCATATCTGATTCCCCTCCTCTGATTCCCCAACTCTGATTCCCCGCCTCTGATTCCCCAGCTCTGATTCCCCGCCTTTTATTCCCGGCCTCTGATTCCCTGCCACTGATTCCCCGCCCCTGATTCCCCACCTCTGATTCCCCATATCTGATTCCCCGCCTCTGTTTCCCCAGCTCTGATTCCCCACCTCTGATTCCCCAGCTCTGATTCCCTGCCACTAATGCCCCGCCCCTGATTCCCCACCTCTGATTCCCCATATCTGATTCCCCGCCTCTGTTTCCCCAGCTCTGATTCCCTGCCCTGATTCCCCATCTCTGTTTCACCGCTTTTGATTCGCCACCTCTGATTCCCCATATCTAATTCCCCGCCTCTGTTTCCCCGCCTCTGATTCCCTGCCTCTGATTCCCAACCTTTGATTCCACACCTCTGATTCCCCATATCTGATTCCCCGCCTCTATTTCCCCATATCTGATTACCCGCCTCTGATTCCCCAACTCTGATTCCCCGCCTCTGATTCCCCAGCTCTGATTCCCCGCCTCTGATTCCCGGCGTCCCATTCCCTGCCTCTGATTCCCCGCCTCTGATTCCCCATCTCTGATTCACCACCTCTGATTCCCCACCTCTGATTCCCCATATCTAATTCCCCGCCTCTGTTTTCCCGCCTCTGATTCCCTGCCTCTGTTTCCCCATATCTGATTCCCCGCCTCTGATTCCCTGCCTCTGATTCCCCATATCTGATTCCCCGCCTCTGATTCCCCAACTCTGATTCCCTGCCTCAGATTCCCCAGCTCTGATTCCCCGCCTTTGATTCCCCCCGTCTGATTCCCAGCCTCTGAATCCCCGTGTCTGATTTCCTGCCTCTGATTCCCCGCCTCTGATTCCCCATCTCTGATTCACCGCCTCTGATTCCCCACCTCTGATTCCCCATCTCTGATTCCGCACATCCAATTCCCTGCCTCTGATTCCCCAACTCTGATTCCCCACCTCTGATTCCCCAGCTCTGATTCCCCGCCTCAGATTCCCGGCGTCTGATTCCCTGCCTCTGATTCCCCGCCTCTGATTCCCTGCCTCTGATTCCCCATATCTGATTCCCCACCTCTGATTCCCCAACTCTGATTCCCCGCTTCTGATTCCCCAGCTCTGAATCCCCGCCTCTGATTCCCCGCGTCTGATTCCCTGCCTCTGATTCCCCGCCTCTAATTCCCCATCTGTGATTCACAACTTCTGATGCCCCACCTCTGATTCCCCATATCTGATTCCCCGCCTCTGTTTCCCCGCCTCTGATTCCCCGCCTCTGATTCCCAATATCTGATTCCCCGCCTCTGATTGCCCACCTCTGATTCCCCGCGTCTGATTCCCTGCCTCTGATTCCCCGCCTCTGATTCCCCATATCTGATTCACCACCTCTCATTACCGGCCTCTGATTCCCCATCTCTGATTCCGCACATCCGATTCCCTGCCTATGATTCCCCGCCTCTGATTCCCCGCCTCTGATTCGCAACCTCTAATTCCCCACCTCTGATTCCCCATATCTGATTCCCCGCCTCTGTTTCCCTGCCTCTGATTCCCGGCCTCTGTTTCCCCATATCTGATTCCCCTCCTCTGATTCCCCAACTCTGATTCCCCGCCTCTGATTCCCCAGCTCTGATTCCCCGCCTTTTATTCCCGGCCTCTGATTCCCTGCCACTGATTCCCCGCCCCTGATTCCCACCTCTGATTCCCCATATCTGATTCCCCGCCTCTGTTTCCCCAGCTCTGATTCCCCACCTCTGATTCCCCAGCTCTGATTCCCTGCCACTGATGCCCCGCCCCTGATTCCCCACCTCTGATTCCCCATATCTGATTCCCCGCCTCTGTTTCCCCAGCTCTGATTCCCTGCCTCTGATTCCCTGCCCTGATTCCCCATCTCTGTTTCACAGCCTTTGATTCGCCACCTCTGATTCCCCATATCTGATTCCCCGCCTCTGTTTCCCCGCCTCTGATTCCCTGCCTCTGATTCCCAACCTCTGATTCCACACCTCTGATTCCCCATATCTGATTCCCCGCCTCTATTTCCCCATATCTGATTCCCCGCCTCTGATTCCCCAACTCTGATTCCCCGCCTCTGATTCCCCAGCTCTGATTCCCCGCCTCTGATTCCCGGCGTCCGATTCCCTGCCTCTGATTCCCCGCCTCTGATTCCCCATCTCTGATTCACCACCTCTGATTCCCCACCTCTGATTCCCCATATCTAATTCCCCGCCTCTGTTTTCCCGCCTCTGATTCCCCGCCTCTGTTTCCCCATATCTGATTCCCCGCCTCTGATTCCCTGCCTCTGATTCCCCATATCTGATTCCCCGCCTCTGATTCCCCAACTCTGATTCCCTGCCTCAGATTCCCCAGCTCTGATTCCCCGCCTTTGATTCCCCCCGTCTGATTCCCAGCCTCTGAATCCCCGTGTCTGATTTCCTGCCTCTGATTCCCCGCCTCTGATTCCCCATCTCTGATTCACCGCCTCTGATTCCCCACCTCTGATTCCCCATCTCTGATTCCGCACATCCAATTCCCTGCCTCTGATTCCCCAACTCTGATTCCCCACCTCTGATTCCCCAGCTCTGATTCCCCGCCTCAGATTCCCCGCGTCTGATTCCCTGCCTCTGATTCCCCGCCTCTGATTCCCTGCCTCTGATTCCCCATATCTGATTCCCCGCCTCTGATTCCCCAACTCTGATTCCCCGCTTCTGATTCCCCAGCTCTGAATCCCCGCCTCTGATTCCCCGCGTCTGATTCCCTGCCTCTGATTCCCCGCCTCTAATTCCCCATCTGTGATTCACAACTTCTGATGCCCCACCTCTGATTCCCCATATCTGATTCCCCGCCTCTGTTTCCCCGCCTCTGATTCCCCGCCTCTGATTCCCCATATCTGATTCCCCGCCTCTGATTGCCCACCTCTGATTCCCCGCGTCAGATTCCCTGTTTCTGATTCCCCGCCTCTGATTCCCCATATCTGATTCACCACCTCTCATTCCCGGCCTCTCATTCCCCATCTCTGATTCCGCACATCCGATTCCCTGCCTATGATTCCCCACCTCTGATTCCCCGCCTCTGATTCCCCATATCTGATTCCCTGCCTCTGTTTCCCCGCCTCTGATTCCCCACCTCTGTTTCCCCATATCTGATTCCCCGCCTCTGATTCCCCAACTCTAATACCCTGCCTCTGATTCCCCAGCTCTGATTCCCCGCCTCTGATTCCCCGCATCTGATTCCCTGCCTCTGATTCCCCGCCTCTGATTCCAGGCCTCTGATTCCCAGCATCTGATTCCGGCCTCTGATTCCCTGCTTCTGATTCTGATTCCCTGCCTCTGATTCCCCATCTCTGATTCCGCACATCTGATTCCCTGCCTCTGATTCCCCACCTCTGATTCCCCATATCTGATTACCCGCCTCTGTTTCCCCGTCTCTGATTCCCCGCCTCTGTTTCCCCATATCTGATTCCCCGACTCTGATTCCCCAACTCTGATTCCCCTCCTCTAATTCGCCAGCTATGATTCCCCGCCTCTGATTCCCTGCGTCTGATTCCCTGCCTCTGATTCCCAGCCTCTGATTCCCCTTCTCTGATTCACCACCTCTGAATCCCCACCTCTGATTCCCCATCTCTGATTCCGCACATCCGATTCCCTTCCTCTGATTCCCCGCCTCTGATTCCCCGCCTCTGATTCGCAACCTCTAATTCCCCACCTCTTATTCCCCATATCTGATTCCCCGCCTCTGTTTCCCTGCCTCTGATTCCCGGCCTCTGTTTCCCCATATCTGATTCCCCTCCTCTGATTCCCCAACTCTGATTCCCCGCCTCTGATTCCCCAGCTCTGATTCCCCGCCTTTTATTCCCGGCCTCTGATTCCCTGCCACTGATTCCACGCCCCTGATTCCCCACCTCTGATTCCCCATATCTGATTCCCCGCCTCTGTTTCCCCAGCTCTGATTCCCTGCCTCTGATTCCCCGCCTCTGATTCCCCATCTCTGTTTCACCGCCTTTGATTCGCCACCTCTGATTCCCCATATCTGATTCCCCGCCTCTGTTTCCCCGCCTCTGATTCCCTGCCTCTGATTCCCAACCTCTGATTCCACACCTCTGATTCCCCATATCTGATTCCCCGCCTCTATTTCCCCATATCTGATTCCCCGCCTCTGATTCCCCAACTCTGATTCCCCGCCTCTGATTCCTCAGCTCTGATTCCCCGCCTCTGATTCCCGGCATCCGATTCCCTGCCTCTGATTCCCCGCCTCTGATTCCCCATCTCTGATTCCCCGCCTCTGATTCCCCGTGTCTGATTTCCAGCCTCTGATTCCCCGCCTCAGATTCCCCGCCTCTGATTCCCTGCCACTGATTCCCTGCCCCTGATTCCCCACCTCTGATTCCCCATATCTGATTCCCCGCCTCTGTTTCCCCGCCTCTGATTCCCCGCCTCTGATTCCCCATATCTGATTCCCTGCCTCTGATTCCCCAACTCTGATTCCCCGCCTCTGATTCCCCAGCTCTGAATCCCCGCCTCTGATTCCCCGCGTCTGATTCCCTCCCTCTGATTCCCCGCCTTGATTCCCCATCTCTGATTCACAACCTCTGATTCCCCACCTCTGATTCCCCATATCTGATTCCCCGCCTCTGTTTCCACGCCTCTGATTCCCCGCCTCTGATTCCCCATATCTGATTCCCCGGCTCTGATTGCCCACCTCTGATTCCCCGCCTCTGATTCGCCAGCTCTGATTCCCCGCCTCTGAATCCCCGCATCTGATTCCCTGCCTCTGATTCCCCGCCTCTGATTCCCCATCTCTGATTCACCGCCTTTGATTCGCCACCTCTGATTCCTCATATCTGATTCCCCACCTCTGTTTCCCCGCCCCTGATTCCCCGCCTCTGATTCTCCATATCTCATTCCCCGCCTCTGAATCCCCATCTCTGATTCCCAGACTCTGATTCCCCACCTCTGATTCCCGGCCTCTTATTCCCAGCATCTGATTCCCCATATCTGATTCCCCGCCTCTGTTTCCCTGCCTCTGATTCCGGCCTCTGTTTCCCCATATCTGATTCCCCTCATCTGATTCCCCAACTCTGATTCCCCGCCTCTGATTCCCCAGCTCTGATTCCCCGCCTTTTATTCCCGGCCTCTGATTCCCTGCCACTGATTCCCCGCCCCGGATTCCCCACCTCTGATTCCCCATATCTGATTCCCCGCCTCTGTTTCCCCAGCTCTGATTCCCCACCTCTGATTCCCCAGCTCTGATTCCCTGCCACTGATTCCCCGCCCCTGATTCCCCACCTCTGATTCCACATATCTGATTCCCCGCCTCTGTTTCCCCAGCTCTGATTCCCTGCCTCTGATTTCCTGCCCTGATTCCCCATCTCTGTTTCACCGCATTTGATTCGCCACCTCTGATTCCCCATATCTGATTCCCCGCCTCTGTTTCCACGCCTCTTATTCCCTGCCAATGATTCCCAACCTCTGATTCCACACCTATGATTCCCCATATCTGATTCCCCGCTTCTATTTCCCCATATCTGATTCCCCGCCTCTGATTCCCCAACTCTGATTCCCCGCCTCTGATTCCCCAGCTCTGATTCCCCGCCTCTGAATCCCGGCGTCCGATTCCCTGCCTCTGATTCCCCGCCTCTGATTCCCCATCTCTGATTCACCACCTCTGATTCCCCACCTCTGATTCCCCATATCTAATTCCCCGCCTCTGTTTTCCCGCCTCTGATTCCCCGCCTCTATTTCCCCATATCTGATTCCCTGCCTCTGAATCCCCAACTCTGATTCCCTGCCTCAGATTCCCCAGCTCTGATTCCCCGCCTTTGATTCCCCCCGTCTGATTCCCAGCCTCTGAATCCCCGTGTCTGATTTCCTGCCTCTGATTCCCCGCCTCTGATTCCCCATCTCTGATTCACCGCCTCTGATTCCCCACCTCTGATTCCCCATCTCTGATTCCGCATATCCAATTCCCTGCCTCTGATTCCCCAACTCTGATTCTCCACCTCTGATTCCCCAGCTCTGATTCCCCGCCTCAGATTCCCCGCGTCTGATTCCCTGCCTCTGATTCCCCGCCTCTGATTCCCTGCCTCTGATTCCCCATATCTGATTCCCCGCCTCTGATTCCCCAACTCTGATTCCCCGCTTCTGATTCCCCAGCTCTGAATCCCCGACTCTGATTCCCCGAGTCTGATTCCCTGCCACTGATTCCCCGCCTCTAATTCCCCATCTGTGATTCACAACCTCTGATGCCCCACCTCTGATTCCCCATATCTGATTCCCCGCCTCTGTTTCCCCGCCTCTGATTCCCCGCCTCTGATTCCCCATATCTGATTCCCCGCCTCTGATTGCCCACCTCTGATTCCACGCGTCTGATTCACTGCCTCTGATTCCCCGCCTCTGATTCCCCATATCTGATTCACCACCTCTCATTCCCGGCCTCTGATTCCCCATCTCTGATTCCGCACATCCGAATCCCTGCCTATGATTCCCCACCTCTGATTCCCGCCTCTGATTCCCCGTATCTGATTCCCTGCCTCTGTTTCCCCGCCTCTGATTCCCCACCTCTGATTCCCCAGCTCTGATTCCCCGCCTCTGATTCCCCGCATCAGATTCCCTGCCTCTGATTCCCCGCCTCTGATTCCAGGCCTCTGATTCCCAGCATCTGATTCCGGCCTCTGATTCCCGGCCTCTGATTCCCTGCTTCTGATTCTGATTCCCTGCCTCTGATTCCCCATCTCTAATTCCGCACATCTGATTCCCTGCCTCTGATTCCCCACCTCTGATTCCCCATATCTGATTCCCCGCCTCTGTTTCCCCGCCTCTGATTCCCCGCCTCTGTTTCCCCATATCTGATTCCCCGCCTCTGATTCCCCAACTCTGATTCCCCTCCTCTAATTCGCCAGCTATGATTCCCCGCCTCTGATTCCCTGCTTCTGATTCCCTGGCTCTGATTCCCAGCCTCTGATTCCCCTTTTCTGATTCACCACCTCTGAATCCCCACGTCTGATTCCCCATCTCTGATTCCGCAGATCCGATTCCCTGTCTCTGATTCCCCGCCTCTGATTTTCCGCCTCTGATTCGCAACCTCAAATTCCCCACCTCTGATTCCCCATATCTGATTCCCCGCCTCTGTTTCCCTGCCTCTGATTCCCGGCCTCTGTTTCCCCATATCTGATTCCCCTCCTCTGATTCCCCAACTCTGATTCCCCGCCTCTGATTCCCAGCCTCTGATTCCCCAGCTCTGATTCCCCGCCTTTTATTCCCGGCCTCTGATTCCCTGCCACTGATTCCCCGCCCCTGATTCCCCACCTCTGATTCCCCATATCTGATTCCCCGCCTCTGTTTCCCCAGCTCTGATTCCCCACCTCTGATTCCCCAGCTCTGATTCCCTGCCACTGATTCACCGCCCCTGATTCCCCACCTCTGATTCCCCATATCTGATTCCCCGCCTCTGTTTCCCCAGCTCTGATTCCCTGCCTCTGATTCCCTGCCCTGATTCCCCATCTCTGTTTCACCGCCTTTGATTCGCCACCTCTGATTCCCCATATCTGATTCCCCGCCTCTGTTTCCCCGCCTCTGATTCCCTGCCTCTGATTCCCAACCTCTGATTCCACACCTCTGATTCCCCATATCTGATTCCCCGCCTCTATTTCCCCATATCTGATTCCCCGCCTCTGATTCCCCAACTCTGATTCCCCGCCTCTGATTCCCCAGCTCTGATTCCCCGCCTCTGATTCCCGGCGTCCGATTCCCTGCCTCTGATTCCCCGCCTCTGATTCACCATCTCTGATTCCCCGCCTCTGATTCCCCGTGTCTGATTCCCTGCCTCTGATTCCCCGGCTCAGATTCCCCGCCTCTGATTCCCTGCCACTGATTCCCTGCCCCTGATTCCCCACCTCTGATTCCCCATATCTGATTCCCCGCCTCTGTTTCCCCGCCTCTGATTCCCCGCCTCTGATTCCCCATATCTGATTCCCTCCCTCTGAATTCCCCAACTCTGATTCCCCGCCTCTGATTCCCCAGCTCTGAATCCCCGCCTCTGATTCCCCGCGTCTGATTCCCTCCCTCTGATTCCCCGCCTTGATTCCCCATCTCTGATTCACAACCTCTGATTCCCCACCTCTGATTCCCCATATCTGATTCCCCGCCTCTGTTTCCCCGCCTCTGATTCCCCATATCTGATTCCCCGGCTCTGATTGCCCACCTCTGATTCCCCGCCTCTGATTCGCCAGCTCTGATTCCCCGCCTCTGAATCCCCGCATCTGATTCCCTGCCTCTGATTCCCCGCCTCTGATTCCCCATCTCTGATTCACCGCCTTTGATTCGCCACCTCTGATTCCCCATATCTGATTCCCCACCTCTGTTTCCCCGCCTCTGATTCCCCGCGTCTGATTCCATGCCTCTCTTTCCCTTCCTCTATTTCCGTGCCTCTTTCTCTGCATCTCGTTTCCCACATCTCATTTCCCCCTTCTGATAACACGCATCAGATTCCCTGCAACAGATTCCCTGCCTCAGATTCCCTGCCTCAGATTCCCTGCATCAGATTCCCTTCATCTGATTCCCTGCCTCTGATTCCCCGCCTCTGATTCCCCACCTCTGAGTCCCTGCCTCAGATTCCCTGCCTATGATTCTCTGCCTCTGATTCCCTGCCCCTGATTCCCTGCATCTGATTGTCCGCCTCTGATTCTCTGCCTCTGATTCCCCGCCTCTGATTCCCCGCCTCTGATTCCCCGCATCCGATTCCGCACCCATGTTTCACCGCCTCTGATTTCCCGGCTCAGATTCACCCGCTCTGATTCCGCACCTCTGATTCCACGCCTCTCTTTCTGTGTCTCTGATTCCCCGCCTCTGATTCCACGCCTCTGATTACCCGCCTAGATACCCTGCCTCTGTTTCCCTGCCTCTATTTCCGTGCCTCTTTCTCTGCATCTCGTTTCCCACATCTCATTTCCCCCTTCTGATAACCCGCATCGGAATCCCTGCCACAGACTCCCTGCCTCAGATTCCCTGCCTCTGATTCCCTGCCTCTGATTCCCCGCCTCTGATTCCCCGCCTCTGATTCCCCGCCTCTGTTTCCCTGCCTCTGATTCCCGGCCTCTGTTTCCCCATATCTGATTCCCCTCCTCTGATTCCCCAACTCTGATTCCCCGCCTCTGATTCCCCAGCTCTGATTCCCCGCCTTTTATTCCCGGCCTCTGATTCCCTGCAACTGATTCCCCGCCCCTGATTCCCCACCTCTGATTCCCCATATCTGATTCCCCGCCTCTATTTCCCCAGCTCTGATTCCCCACCTCTGATTCCCCAGCTCTGATTCCCTGCCACTGATACCCCGCCCCTGATTCCCCACCTCTGATTCCCCATATCTGATTCCCCGCCTCTGTTTCCCCAGCTCTGATTCCCTGCCCTGATTCCCCATCTCTGTTTCACCGCCTTTGATTCGCCACCTCTGATTCCCCATATCTGATTCCCCGCCTCTGTTTCCCCGCCTCTGATTCCCTGCCTCTGATTCCCAACCTCTGATTCCACACCTCTGATTCCCCATATCTGATTCCCCGCCTCTATTTCCCCATATCTGATTCCCCGCCTCTGATTCCCCAACTCTGATTCCCCGCCTCTGATTCCCCAGCTCTGATTCCCCGCCTCTGATTCCCGGCGTCCGATTCCCTGCCTCTGATTCCCCGCCTCTGATTCCCAATCTCTGATTCACCACCTCTGATTCCCCACCTCTGATTCCCCATATCTAATTCCCCGCCTCTGTTTTCCCGCCTCTGATTCCCCGCCTCTGTTTCCCCATATCTGATTCCCCGCCTCTGATTCCCTGCCTCTGATTCCCCATATCTGATTCCCCGCCTCTGATTCCCCAACTCTGATTCCCCGCCTCAGATTCCCCAGCTCTGATTCCCCGCCTTTGATTCCCCCCGTCTGATTCCCAGCCTCTGAATCCCCGTGTCTGATTTCCTGCCTCTGATTCCCCGCCTCTGATTCCCCATCTCTGATTCACCGCCTCTGATTCCCCACCTCTGATTCCCCATCTCTGATTCCGCACATCCAATTCCCTGCCTCTGATTCCCCAACTCTGATTCCCCACCTCTGATTCCCCAGCTCTGATTCCCCGCCTCAGATTCCCCGCGTCTGATTCCCTGCCTCTGATTCCCCGCCTCTGATTCCCTGCCTCTGATTCCCCATATCTGATTCCCCGCCTCTGATTCCCCAACTCTGATTCCCCGCTTCTGATTCCCCAGCTCTGAATCCCCGCCTCTGATTCCCCGCGTCTGATTCCCTGCCTCTGATTCCCCGCCTCTAATTCCCCATCTGTGATTCACAACTTCTGATGCCCCACCTCTGATTCCCCATATCTGATTCCCCGCCTCTGATTCCCCGCCTCTGATTCCCCATATCTGATTCCCCGCCTCTGATTGCCCACCTCTGATTCCCCGCGTCTGATTCCCTGCCTCTGATTCCCCGCCTCTGATTCCCCATATCTGATTCACCACCTCTCATTCCCGGCCTCTGATTCCCCATCTCTGATTCCGCACATCCGATTCCCTGCCTATGATTCCCCGCCTCTGATTCCCCGCCTCTGATTCGCAACCTCTAATTCCCCACCTCTGATTCCCCATATCTGATTCCCCGCCTCTGTTTCCCTGCCTCTGATTCCCGGCCTCTGTTTCCCCATATCTGATTCCTCTCCTCTGATTCCCCAACTCTGATTCCCCGCCTCTGATTCCCCAGCTCTGATTCCCCGCCTTTTATTCCCGGCCTCTGATTCCCTGCCACTGATTCCCCGCCCCTGATTCCCCACCTCTGATTCCCCATATCTGATTCCCCGCCTCTGTTTCCCCAGCTCTGATTCCCCACCTCTGATTCCCCAGCTCTGATTCCCTGCCACTGATGCCCCGCCCCTGATTCCCCACCTCTGATTCCCCATATCTGATTCCCCGCCTCTGTTTCCCCAGCTCTGATTCCCTGCCTCTGATTCCCTGCCCTGATTCCCCATCTCTGTTTCACCGCCTTTGATTCGCCACCTCTGATTCCCCATATCTGATTCCCCGCCTCTGTTTCCCCGCCTCTGATTCCCTGCCTCTGATTCCCAACCTCTGATTCCACACCTCTGATTCCCCATATCTGATTCCCCGCCTCTATTTCCCCATATCTGATTCCCCGCCTCTGATTCCCCAACTCTGATTCCCCGCCTCTGATTCCCCAGCTCTGATTCCCCGCCTCTGATTCCCGGCGTCCGATTCCCTGCCTCTGATTCCCCGCCTCTGATTCCCCATCTCTGATTCACCACCTCTGATTCCCCACCTCTGATTCCCCATATCTAATTCCCCGCCTCTGTTTTCCCGCCTCTGATTCCCCGCCTCTGTTTCCCCATATCTGATTCCCCGCCTCTGATTCCCTGCCTCTGATTCCCCATATCTGATTCCCCGCCTCTGATTCCCCAACTCTGATTCCCTGCCTCAGATTCCCCAGCTCTGATTCCCCGCCTTTGATTCCCCCTGTCTGATTCCCAGCCTCTGAATCCCCGTGTCTGATTTCCTGCCTCTGATTCCCCGCCTCTGATTCCCCATCTCTGATTCACCGCCTCTGATTCCCCACCTCTGATTCCCCATCTCTGATTCCGCACATCCAATTCCCTGCCTCTGATTCCCCAACTCTGATTCCCCACCTCTGATTCCCCAGCTCTGATTCCCCGCCTCAGATTCCCCGCGTCTGATTCCCTGCCTCTGATTCCCCGCCTCTGATTCCCTGCCTCTGATTCCCCATATCTGATTCCCCGCCTCTGATTCCCCAACTCTGATTCCCCGCTTCTGATTCCCCAGCTCTGAATCCCCGCCTCTGATTCCCCGCGTCTGATTCCCTGCCTCTGATTCCCCGCCTCTAATTCCCCATCTGTGATTCACAACTTCTGATGCCCCACCTCTGATTCCCCATATCTGATTCCCCGCCTCTGTTTCCCCGCCTCTGATTCCCCGCCTCTGATTCCCCATATCTGATTCCCCGCCTCTGATTGCCCACCTCTGATTCCCCGCGTCTGATTCCCTGCCTCTGATTCCCCGCCTCTGATTCCCCATATCTGATTCACCACCTCTCATTCCCGGCCTCTGATTCCCCATCTCTGATTCCGCACATCCGATTCCCTGCCTATGATTCCCCACCTCTGATTCCCCGCCTCTGATTCCCCATATCTGATTCCCTGCCTCTGTTTCCCCGCCTCTGATTCCCCACCTCTGTTTCCCCATATCTGATTCCCCGCCTCTGATTCCCCAACTCTAATACCCTGCCTCTGATTCCCCAGCTCTGATTCCCCGCCTCTGATTCCCCGCATCTGATTCCCTGCCTCTGATTCCCCGCCTCTGATTCCAGGCCTCTGATTCCCAGCATCTGATTCCGGCCTCTGATTCCCTGCTTCTGATTCTGATTCCCTGCCTCTGATTCCCCATCTCTGATTCCGCACATCTGATTCCCTGCCTCCGATTCCCCACCTCTGATTCCCCATATCTGATTACCCGCCTCTGTTTCCCCGCCTCTGATTCCCCGCCTCTGTTTCCCCATATCTGATTCCCCGACTCTGATTCCCCAACTCTGATTACTCTCCTCTAATTCGCCAGCTATGATTCCCCGCCTCTGATTCCCTGCGTCTGATTCCCTGCCTCTGATTCCCAGCCTCTGATTCCCCTTCTCTGATTCACCACCTCTGAATCCCCACCTCTGATTCCCCATCTCTGATTCCGCACATCCGATTCCCTTCCTCTGATTCCCCGCCTCTGATTCCCCGCCTCTGATTCGCAACCTCTAATTCCCCACCTCCTATTCCCCATATCTGATTCCCCGCCTCTGTTTCCCTGCCTCTGATTCCCGGCCTCTGTTTCCCCATATCTGATTCCCCTCCTCTGATTCCCCAACTCTGATTCCCCGCCTCTGATTCCCCAGTTCTGATTCCCCGCCTTTTATTCCCGGCCTCTGATTCCCTGCCACTGATTCCACGCCCCTGATTCCCCACCTCTGATTCCCCATATCTGATTCCCCGCCTCTGTTTCCCCAGCTCTGATTCCCTGCCTCTGATTCCCCGCCTCTGATTCCCCATCTCTGTTTCACCGCCTTTGATTCGCCACCTCTGATTCCCCATATCTGATTCCCCGCCTCTGTTTCCCCGCCTCTGATTCCCTGCCTCTGATTCCCAACCTCTGATTCCACACCTCTGATTCCCCATATCTGATTCCCCGCCTCTATTTCCCCATATCTGATTCCCCGCCTCTGATTCCCCAACTCTGATTCCCCGCCTCTGATTCCTCAGCTCTGATTCCCCGCCTCTGATTCCCGGCATCCGATTCCCTGCCTCTGATTCCCCGCCTCTGATTCCCCATCTCTGATTCCCCGCCTCTGATTGCCCGTGTCTGATTCCCAGCCTCTGATTCCCCGCCTCAGATTCCCCGCCTCTGATTCCCTGCCACTGATTCCCTGCCCCTGATTCCCCACCTCTGATTCCCCATATCTGATTCCCCGCCTCTGTTTCCCCGCCTCTGATTCCCCGCCTCTGATTCCCCATATCTGATTCCCTGCCTCTGATTCCCCAACTCTGATTCCCCGCCTCTGATTCCCCAGCTCTGAATCCCCGCCTCTGATTCCCCGCGTCTGATTCCCTCCCTCTGATTCCCCGCCTTGATTCCCCATCTCTGATTCACAACCTCTGATTCCCCACCTCTGATTCCCCATATCTGATTCCCCGCCTCTGTTTCCCCGCCTCTGATTCCCCGCCTCTGATTCCCCATATCTGATTCCCCGGCTCTGATTGCCCACCTCTGATTCCCCGCCTCTGATTCGCCAGCTCTGATTCCCCGCCTCTGAATCCCCGCATCTGATTCCCTGCCTCTGATTCCCCGCCTCTGATTCCCCATCTCTGATTCTCCGCCTTTGATTCGCCACCTCTGATTCCCCATATCTGATTCCCCACCTCTGTTTCCCCGCCCCTGATTCCCCGCCTCTGATTCTCCATATCTCATTCCCCGCCTCTGAATCCCCATCTCTGATTCCCAGACTCTGATTCCCCACCTCTGATTCCCGGCCTCTTATTCCCAGCATCTGATTCCCCATATCTGATTCCCCGCCTCTGTTTCCCTGCCTCTGATTCCAGCCTCTGTTTCCCCATATCTGATTCCCCTCCTCTGATTCCCCAACTCTGATTCCCCGCCTCTGATTCCCCAGCTCTGATTCCCCGCCTTTTATTCCCGGCCTCTGATTCCCTGCCACTGATATTCCGCCCCGGATTCCCCACCTCTGATTCCCCATATCTGATTCCCCGCCTCTGTTTCCCCAGCTCTGATTCCCCACCTCTGATTCCCCAGCTCTGATTCCCTGCCACTGATTCCCCGCCCCTGATTCCCCACCTCTGATTCCACATATCTGATTCCCCGCCTCTGTTTCCCCAGCTCTGATTCCCTGCCTCTGATTCCCTGCCCTGATTCCCCATCTCTGTTTCACCGCATTTGATTCGCCACCTCTGATTCCCCATATCTGATTCCCCGCCTCTGTTTCCCCGCCTCTTATTCCCTGCCAATGATTCCCAACCTCTGATTCCACACCTCTGATTCCCCATATCTGATTCCCCGCTCCTATTTCCCCATATCTGATTCCCCGCCTCTGATTCCCCAACTCTGAATCCCCGCCTCTGATTCCCCAGCTCTGATTCCCCGCCTCTGATTCCCGGCGTCCGATTCCCTGCCTCTGATTCCCCGCCTCTGATTCCCCATCTCTGATTCACCACCTCTGATTCCCCACCTCTGATTCCCCATATCTAATTCCCCGCCTCTGTTTTCCCGCCTCTGATTCCCCGCTTCTATTTCCCCATGTCTGATTCCCTGCCTCTGAATCCCCAACTCTGATTCCCTGCCTCAGATTCCCCAGCTCTGATTCCCCGCCTTTGATTCCCCCCGTATGATTCCCAGCCTCTGAATCCCCGTGTCTGATTTCCTGCCTCTGATTCCCCGCCTCTGATTCCCCATCTCTGATTCACCGCCTCTGATTCCCCACCTCTGATTCCCCATCTCTGATTCCGCACATCCAATTCCCTGCCTCTGATTCCCCAACTCTGATTCTCCACCTCTGATTCCCCAGCTCTGATTCCCCGCCTCAGATTCCCCGCGTCTGATTCCCTGCCTCTGATTCCCGCCTCTGATTCCCTGCCTCTGATTCCCCATATCTGATTCCCCGCCTCTGATTCCCCAACTCTGATTCCCCGCTTCTGATTCCCCAGCTCTGAATCCCCGACTCTGATTCCCCGAGTCTGATTCCCTGCCACTGATTCCCCGCCTCTAATTCCCCATTTGTGATTCACAACCTCTGATGCCCCACCTCTGATTCCCCATATCTGATTCCCCGCCTCTGTTTCCCCGCCTCTGATTCCCCGCCTCTGATTCCCCATATCTGATTCCCCGCCTCTGATTGCCCACCTCTGATTCCCCGCGTCTGATTCACTGCCTCTGATTCCCCGCCTCTGATTCCCCATATCTGATTCACCACCTCTCATTCCCGGCCTCTGATTCCCCATCTCTGATTCCGCACATCCGATTCCCTGCCTATGATTCCCCACCTCTGATTCCCGCCTCTGATTCCCCGTATCTGATTCCCTGCCTCTGTTTCCCCGCCTCTGATCCCCCACCTCTGATTCCCCAGCTCTGATTCCCCGCCTCTGATTCCCCGCATCAGATTCCCTGCCTCTGATTCCCCGCCTCTGATTCCAGGCCTCTGATTCCCAGCATCTGATTCCGGCCTCTGATTCCCGGCCTCTGATTCCCTGCTTCTGATTCTGATTCCCTGCCTCTGATTCCCCATCTCTAATTCCGCACATCTGATTCCCTGCCTCTGATTCCCCACCTCTGATTCCCCATATCTGATTCCCCGCCTCTGTTTCCCCGCCTCTGATTCCCCGCCTCTGTTTCCCCATATCTGATTCCCCGCCTCTGATTCCCCAACTCTGATTCCCCTCCTCTAATTCGCCTCTATGATTCCCCGCCTCTGATTCCCTGCTTCTGATTCCCTGCCTCTGATTCCCAGCCTCTGATTCCCCTTTTCTGATTCACCACCTCTGAATCCCCACGTCTGATTCCCCATCTCTGATTCCGCACATCCGATTCCCTGCCTCTGATTCCCCGCCTCTGATTTTCAGCCTCTGATTCGCAACCTCAAATTCCCCACCTCTGATTCCCCATATCTGATTCCCCGCCTCTGTTTCCCTGCCTCTGATTCCCGGCCTCTGTTTCCCCATATCTGATTCCCCTCCTCTGATTCCCCAACTCTGATTCCCCGCCTCTGATTCCCAGCCTCTGATTCCCCAGCTCTGATTCCCCGCCTTTTATTCCCGGCCTCTGATTCCCTGCCACTGATTCCCCGACCCTGATCCCCCACCTCTGATTCCCCATATCTGATTCCCCGCCTCTGTTTCCGCAGCTCTGATTCCCCACCTCTGATTCCCCAGCTCTGATTCCCTGCCACTGATTCCCCGCCCCTGATTCCCCACCTCTGATTCCCCATATCTGATTCCCCGCCTCTGTTTCCCCAGCTCTGATTCCCTGCCTCTGATTCCCTGCCCTGATTCCCCATCTCTGTTTCACCGCCTTTGATTCGCCACCTCTGATTCCCCATATCTGATTCCCCGCCTCTGTTTCCCCGCCTCTGATTCCCTGCCTCTGATTCCCAACCTCTGATTCCACACCTCTGATTCCCCATATCTGATTCCCCGCCTCTATTTCCCCATATCTGATTCCCCGCCTCTGATTCCCTGCCACTGATTCCCTGCCCCTGATTCCCCACCTCTGATTCCCCATATTTGATTCCCCGCCTCTGTTTCCCCGCCTCTGATTCCCCGCCTCTGATTCCCCATATCTGATTCCCTGCCTCTGATTCCCCAACTCTGATTCCCCGCCTCTGATTCCCCAGCTCTGAATCCCCGCCTCTGATTCCCCGCGTCTGATTCCCTCCCTCTGATTCCCCGCCTTGATTCCCCATCTCTGATTCACAACCTCTGATTCCCCACCTCTGATTCCCCATATCTGATTCCCCGCCTCTGTTTCCCCGCCTCTGATTCCCCATATCTGATTCCCCGGCTCTGATTGCCCACCTCTGATTCCCCGCCTCTGATTCGCCAGCTCTGATTCCCCGCCTCTGAATCCCCGCATCTGATTCCCTGCCTCTGATTCCCCGCCTCTGATTCCCCATCTCTGATTCACCGCCTTTGATTCGCAACCTCTGATTCCCCATATCTGATTCCCCACCTCTGTTTCCCCGCCTCTGATTCCCCGCGTCTGATTCCATGCCTCTCTTTCCCTTCCTCTATTTCCGTGCCTCTTTCTCTGCATCTCGTTTCCCACATCTCATTTCCCCCTTCTGATAACCCGCATCAGATTCCCTGCAACAGATTCCCTGCCTCAGATTCCCTGCCTCAGATTCCCTGCATCAGATTCTTTTCATCTGATTCCCTGCCTCTGATTCCCCGCCTCTGATTCCCCACCTCTGAGTCCCTGCCTCAGATTCCCTGTCTATGATTCTCTGCCTCTGATTCCCTGCCCCTGATTCCCTGCATCTGATTGCCCGCCTCTGATTCTCTGCCTCTGATTCCCCGCCTCTGATTCCCCGCCTCTGATTCCCCGCATCCGATTCCGCACCCATGTTTCACCGCCTCTGATTTCCCGGCTCAGATTCACCCGCTCTGATTCCGCACCTCTGATTCCACGCCTCTCTTTCTGTGTCTCTGATTCCCCGCCTCTGATTCCACGCCACTGATTACCCGCCTAGATACCCTGCCTCTCTTTTTCTGCCTCTATTTCCGTGCCTCTTTCTCTGCATCTCGTTTCCCACATCTCATTTCCCCCTTCTGATAACCCGCATCGGAATCCCTGCCACAGACTCCCTGCCTCAGATTCCCTGCCTCTGATTCCCTGCCTCTGATTCCCCGCCTCTGATTCCCCGCCTCTGATTCCCCGCCTCTGTTTCCCTACCTCTGATTCCGCACTTCTGATTCCCCGCCTCTGATTCCCCGCCTATGATTCCACACCTCTGATTCCCCGCCTCTTATTCCCCGCCTCTAATTCCCCGCCTCTGATACCGCGCCTCTGATGCCCCTCATCTGATTCCCTGCATCTGATTCCCCGCCTCAGATTCCCCGCCTCTGATATCCCGGCTCTGATTCCCCGCCTCTGATACCCCGACTCTGATTCCCCGCCTCTGATTCCCCACCTATGTTTACCCGCCTCTGTTTACCCGCCTGTTTTCCCGCCTCTGGTTCCCCAACACAGATTCCCTGCCTCAGATTCCCTGCCTCTGATTCCCTGCCTCTGATTCCCTGCATCTGATTGCCCGCCTCTGATTCCCCGCCTCTGATTCCCCATCTCTGATTCCCCACTTCTGATTCCCCGCCTCTGATTCCACGCCTCTGATTCCCCGCCTCTGATTCACCGCCTCTGTTTCCCCGCCTCTGATTCCCCGCCTCTGATTCCCCACTTCTGATTGCCCGCCTCTGATTCCCTGCCTCTGATTCCCCGCATCTGATTCCCCACATCTGATTCCCCACTTTTGATTCCCCGCCTCTGATTCCCCGCATCTGATTCCACGCCTCTGATTCCCCGCCTCTGATTCCCCGCCTCTGATTCCCCGCCTCTGATTCACCTCCTCTAATACCCCGCCTCTGATTCCCCGCCTCTGATTCCCCGCATCTGATTCCCCACCTCTGATTCCCCGCCAATGATTCCCCGCCTCTGATTCCCCGCCTCTGATTCCCCGCCTCTGATTCCCCGCCTATGTTTACCCGCCTCTGTTTACCCGCCTGTTTCCCCGCCTCTGATTCCCCACCTCAGATTCCCTACCTCAGATTCCCTGCCTCTGATTCCCTGCTCTGATTCCCTGCCTCTGATTCCCTGCATCTGATTGCCCATCTCTGATTCTCCACCTCTGATTCCCCGCCTCTGATTCCCCACCTCTGATTCCCCGCTTCTGATTCCCCGCCTCTGATTCCCCGCCTCTGATTCCCCGCCTCTGATTCCCCGCCTCTGATTCCCCACCTCTGATTCACTGCCTCCCTTTCCGCTCAACTTTCCTGGCCTACGTTTCCCCACATATTTTTCCCCGCCTCTGATTCCCGGCCTCTGATTCCCCGCCTCTCATTCCCCGCCTCTGATTCCCCACCTCTGTCTCTACGCATCTCTTTTGCCTGCACTCTTTCCCCTCCACTCTTTCCGTGCCTCTCTTTCCCTCCCTCAATTTCAACAACTCTGTTTGATCTGTTCTGTGTACCTCATTTTCAACATAAAAGTTCCAACCACTATGTTTCGCCCATCTCTTTCGCCGCCTCTATTTATGCACCTATGTTTACCCGCTTCTGTTTACCCGCCTGTTTCCCCACATCTCTTTCCCCACCTCTGATTCCACGCCTCTGATTCGCCGCTTCTGATTGCCCCCCTCTGATTCCCTGCCTCTGATTCCCCGCCTCTGATTCCCCGCCTCTGATTCCCCGCCTCTGATTCCCCGCCTCTGATTCCCCGCCTCTGATTCCCTGCCTCTGATTTCCCGCCTCTGATTCCCCGCCTCTGATTCCCTGCCTCTTTTTCCCTGCCTCTATTTCCGTGCCTCTTTCTCTGCATCTCGTTTCCCACATCTCATTTCCCCCTTCTGATAACCCGCATCAGATTCCCTGCCACAGATTCCCTGCCTCAGATTTCCTGCCTCAGATTCCCTGCCACAGATTCCCTGCCTCAGATTCCCTGCCTCAGATTCCATGCATCAGATTCCCATCATCTGATTCCCTGCCTCTGATTACCCGCCTCTGATTCCCCACCTCTGAGTCCCTGCCTCAGATTCCCTGCCTCTGATTCTCTGCCTCTGATTCCCTGCCTCTGATTGCCCATCTCTGATTCTCCACCTCTGATTCCCCGCCTCTGATTCCCCACCTCTGATTCCCCGCTTCTGATTGCCCGCCTCTGATTCTCCGCCTCTGATTCCCCGCCTCTGATTCCCCGCCTCTGATTCCCCGCCTCTGATTCCTCGCCTCTGATTCCACGCCTCTGATTCCCTGCCTCTGATAACCAGCCTCTGATTCCCTGCCTCTGAGTCCCCACTTCTGATTCCCCGCGTCCGATTCCGCACCCACGTTTCACCGCCTCTGTTGCTCTGCTTCTGATTTCCCGGCTCAGATTCACCGGCTCTGATTCCGCACCTCTGATTCCACGCCTCTCTTTCTGTGTCTCTGATTCCCCGCCTCTGATTCCACGCCTCTGATTACCCGCCTCTGATACCCAGCCTCTCTTTCCCTGCCTCTATTTCCGTGCCTCTTTCTCTGCATCTCGTTTCCAACATCTCATTTCCCCCTTCTGATAACCCGCATCAGATTCCCTGCCTCCGATTCCCTGCCTCAGATTCCCTGCCTCAGATTCCCTGCATCAGATTCCCTTCATCTGATTCCCTGCCTCTGATTCCCCGCCTCTGATTCCCCGCCACTGATTCGCCACCTCTGTCTCTACGCCTCTATTTTGCCTGCACTCTTTCCCCTCCACTCTTTCTGTGCCTCTCTTTCCCTCCCTCAATTTCAACAACTCTGTTTGATCTGTTCTGTGTACCTAATTTTCAACACACAAGTTCCAACCACTATGTTTCGCCCATCTCTTTCGCTGCCTCTATTTATGCAGCTGTTTACCCGCTTCTGTTTACCCGCCTGTTTCCCCACATCTCTTTCCCCACCTCTGATTCCACGCCTCTGATTCCCCGCCTCTGATTCCCCGCCTCTGATTCCCCGCCTCTGATTCACCGCCTCCCTTTCCGCGCAACTTTCCTGGCCTACGTTTCCCCACATCTCTTTACCCACCTCTGATTCCACGCCTCAGATTCGCCGCCTCTGATTTCCCGCCTCTGATTCCCTGCCTCTGATTCCCCGCCTCTGATTCCCCACCTCTGATTCCCCCCTCTGATTCCCCCCTCTGATTCCCCGCCTCTGATTCCCCGCCTCTGATTCCCCACCTCTGATTCCCCGCCTCTGATTCCCTGCCTCTGATAACCTGCCTCTGATTCATTGCCTCTGATTCCCTGGCTCTGAGTCCCCACCTCTGATTCCCCGCGTCCGATTCCGCACCCATGTTTCACCGCCTCTGTTGCTCTGCTTCTGATTTCCCGGCTCAGATTCACCGGCTCTGATTCCGCACCTCTGATTCCACGCCTCTCTTTCTGTGTCTCTGATTCCCCGCCTCTGATTCCACGCCTCTGATTACCCGCCTCTGATACCCAGCCTCTCTTTCCCTGCCTCTATTTCCGTGCCTCTTTCTCTGCATCTCGTTTCCCACATCTCATTTCCCCCTTCTGATAACCCGCATCAGATTCCCTGCCACAGATTCCCTGCCTCAGATTCCCTGCCTCAGATTCCCTGCATCAGATTCCCTTCATCTGATTCCCTGCCTCTGATTCCCCGCCTCTGATTCCCCACCTCAGATTCCCTGCCTCTGATTCCCTGCCTCTGATTCCCTGCCTCTGATTTCCTGCATCTGATTGCCCGCCTCTGATTCTCCGCCTCTGATTCCCCGCCTCTGATTCCCCGCCTCTGATTCCCCGCCTCTGATTCCCCGCCTCTGATTCCCCACCTCTGATTCCCTGCCTCTGATAACCTGCCTCTGATTCCCTGCCTCTGATTCCCGGCCTCTGAGTCCCCACCTCTGATTCCCCGTGTCCGATTCCGCACCCATGTTTCACCACCTCCGTTGCTCTGCTTCTGATTTCCCGGCTCAGATTCACCGGCCCTGATTCCGCACCTCTGATTCCACGCCTCTCTTTCTGTGTCTCTGATTCCCCGCCTCTGATTCCACGCCTCTGATTACCCGCCTCTGATACCTTGCCTCTCTTTCCCTGCCTCTATTTCCGTGTCTCTTTCTCTGCATCTCGTTTCCCACATCTCATTTCCCCCTTCTGATAACCCGCATCAGATTCCCTGCCACAGATTCCCTGCCTCAGATACCCTGCCTCAGATTCCCTGCATCAGATTCCCTTCATCTGATTCCCTGCCTCTGATTCCCCGTGGCTGATTCCCTGCATCTGATTCCCCGCCTCTGTTTACCCGCCTGTTTCCCCGCCTCTGATTCACCACCTCATATTCGCCACCTCAGGTTCCCTGCCTCTGATTCCCTGCCTCTGATTCCCTGCCTCTGATTCCCTGCATCTGATTGCCCGCCTCTGATACCCTGCCTCTGATTCCCCGCCTCTGATTCCCCGCCTCTGATTCCCCGCCTCTGATTTCCCACCTCTGATTCCCCACTTCTGATTCCCCGCCTCTGATTCCCCGTCTCTGATTCCACGCCTCTGATTCCCCGCCTCTGATTCCGCGCATCTGATTCCCCGCCTCTGATACCCGCCTCTGATTCCCCGCCTCTGATTCCATGCATCTGATTCCCCGCCTCAGATTCCCCGCCTCTGATTCCTCGACTCTGATTCCCCGCATCTGATTCCCCACCTCTGATTCCCCGCCTCTGATTCCCAGCCTATGTTTACCCGCCTCTGTTTACCCGCCTGTTTTCCCGCCTCTGATTGCCAACCTCAGATTCCCTGCCTCAGATTCCCTGCCTCAGATTCCCTGCCTCTGATTCCCTGCCTCTGATACCCTGCATCTGATTGCCCGCCTCTGATTACCTGCCTCTGATTCCCCGTCTCTGATTCCCCACCTCTGATTCGCCACTTCTGAATCCCCGCCTCTGATTCCCCGCGTCTGATTCCCCGCCTCCGATTCACCGCCTCTGATTCCCCGCCTCTGATTCCCCACCTCTGATTCCCCACCTCTGATTGCCCCGCATCTGATTCGCTGATTCTGATTCCCCGCCTCTGAATCCCCGCCTCTGATTCCCCGCCTCTGATTCCCCTCCTCTGACACCCCGCCTCTGATTCTCCGCCTCTGATTCCCCGCCTCTGATTCCCCACCTCTGATTCCCCACTTCTGATTCCCTGCCTCTGATTACCCGCCTCTGATTCCCCATCTCTGATTCACCGCCTTTGATTCGCCACCTCTGATTCCCCATATCTGATTCCCCACCTCTGATTCCCGGCCTCTTATTCCCAGCATCTGATTCCCGGCCTCTGATTCCCGGCCTCTGATTCCCCGCTTCTGATTCTGATTCCCTGCCTCTTATTCCCCATCTCTGATTCCGCACATCTGATTCCCTGCCTCTGATTCCCCACCTCTGATTCCCCATATCTGATTCCCCGCCTCTGTTTCCCCGCCTCTGTTTCCCCGCCTCTGTTTCCCTATATCTAATTCCCCACCTCTGATTCCCAACTATGAATCCCCTCCTCTGATTCCCCAGCTCTGATTCCCTGCCTCTGATTCCCCGCCTCTGATTCCCTGCATCCGATTCCCCATATCTGATTCCCCGCCTCTGTTTCACCGCCTCTGATTCCCCGCCTCTGTTTCCCCATATCTGATTCCCGCCACTGATTTCCAACTATGAATCCCCTCCTCTGATTCCCCAGCTCTGATTCCCTGCCTCTGATTCCCCGCGTCCTATTCCCTGCCTCTGATTCCCCGCCTGTGATTCCCCATCACTGATTCACCACCTCTGATTCCCTACCTCTGATTCCCCATATCTAATTCCCCGCCTCTGTTTGCCCGCCTCTGATTCCCCGCCTCTGTTTCCCCATATCTGATTCCCCGCCTCTGAATCCCCAACTCTGATTCCCTGCCTCAGATTCCCCAGCTCTGATTCCCCGCCTTTGATTCCCCCCGTCTGATTCCCAACCTCTGAATCCCCGTGTCTGATTTCCTGCCTCTGATTCCCCGCCTCTGATTCCCCATCTCTGATTCACCGCCTCTGATTCCCCACCTCTGATTCCCCCTCTCTGATTCCGCACATCCAATTCCCTGCCTCTGATTCCCCAACTCTGATTCCCCATCTCTGATTCCCCAGCTCTGATTCCCCGCCTCAGATTCCCCGCGTCTGATTCCCTGCCTCTGATTCCCTGCCTCTGATTCCCCATATCTGATTCCCCGCCTCTGATTCCCCAACTCTGATTCCCCGCTTCTGATTCCCCAGCTCTGAATCCCCGCCTCTGATTCCCCGCGTCTGATTCCCTGCCTCTGATTCCCCGCCTCTGATTCCCCATCTGTGATTCACAACCTCTGATGCCCCACCTCTGATTCCCCATATCTGATTCCCTGCCTCTGTTTCCCCGCCTCTGATTCCCCACCTCTGTTTCCCCATATCTGATTCCCCGCCTCTGATTCCCCAACTCTAATACCCCGCCTCTGATTCCCCAGCTCTGATTCCCCGCCTCTGATTCCCCGCATCTGATTCCCTGCCTCTGATTCCCCGCCTCTGATTCCAGGCCTCTGATTCCCAGCCTCTGATTCCGGCCTCTGATTCCCGGCCTCTGATTCCCTTCTTCTGATTCTGATTCCCTGCCTCTGATTCCCCATCTCTGATTCCGCACATCTGATTCCCTGCCTCTGATTCCCCACCTCTGATTCCCCATATCTGATTCCCCGCCTCTGTTTCCCCGCCTCTGATTCCCCGCCTCTGTTTCCCAATATCTAAGTCCCCACCTCTGATTCCCCAAATCTGATTCCCCACCTCTGATTCCCCAGCTCTGATTCCCCGCCTTAGATTCCCCGCATCTGATACCCTGCATCAGATTCCAAGCCTCTGATTCCCTGCCTCTGATTCCCAACCTCTGATTCCCCACCTCTGATTCCCCATATCTGATTCCCCGCCTCTGTTTCCCCGCCTCGGATTCCCCGCCTCTGTTTCCCCATATCTGATTCCCGGCCTCTGATTCCCCGCCTCTGATTCCCCATTTCTGATTCCCTGCCTCTGATTCCCCAACTCTGATTCCCCGCCTCTGATTCCCCAGCTCTGAATCCCCGCCTCTGTTTTCCCGCGTCTGATTCCCTGCCTCTGATTCCCCGCCTCTGATTCCCTATATTTGATTCCCCGCCTCTGTTTCCCCGCCTCTGATTCCCCGCCTCTGATTCCCCATATCTGATTCCCCACCTCTGATTCCCCGCATCTGATTCCCTGCCTCTGATTCCCCGCCTCTGATTCCCCATCTCTGATTCACCGCCTTTGATTCGCCACCTCTGATTCCCCATATCTGATTCCCCACCTCTGTTTCCCCGCCTCTGATTCCCCGCCTCTGATTCTCCATATCTCATTCCCCGCCTCTGAATCCCCATCTCTGATTCCCGGACTCTGATTCCCCTCCTCTGATTCCCGGCCTCTTATTCCCAGCATCTGATTCCCGGCCTCTGATTCCCGGCCTCTGATTCCCCGCTTCTGATTCCCTGCCTCTGATTCCCCATCTCTGATTCCGCACATCTGATTCCCTGCCTCTGATTCCCCACCTCTGATTCCCCATATCTGATTCCCCGCCTCTGTTTCCCCGCCTCTGATTCCCCGCCTCTGTTTCCCTATATCTAATTCCCCACCTCTGATGCCCCAACTCTGATTCCCCGCCTCTGATTCCCCAGCTCTGATTCCCCGCCTCTGATTCCCTGCATCCGATTCCCCATATCTGATTCCCCGCCTCTGTTTCCCCGCCTCTGATTCCCCGCCTCTGTTTCCCCATATCTGATTCCCGCCTCTGATTCCCAACTATGATTCCCCGCCTCTGATTCCCCAGCTCTGATTCCCTGCCTCTGATTCCCCGCGTTCTATTCCCTGCCTCTGATTCCCCGCCTGTGATTCCCCATCACTGATTCACCACCTCTGATTCCCTACCTCTGATTCCCCATATCTAATTCCCCGCCTCTGTTTGCCCGCCTCTGATTCCCCGCCTCTGTATCCCCATATCTGATTCCACGCCTCTGAATCCCCAACTCTGATTCCCTGCCTCAGATTCCCCAGCTCTGATTCCCCGCCTTTGATTCCCCCCGTCTGATTCCCAGCCTCTGAATCCCCGTGTCTGATTTCCTGCCTCTGATTCCCCGCCTCTGATTCCCCATCTCTGATTCACCGCCTCTGATTCCCCACCTCTGATTCCCCATATCTGATTCCCTGCCTCTGTTTCCCCGCCTCTGATTCCCCACCTCTGTTTCCCCATATCTGATTCCCCGCCTCTGATTCCCCAACTCTAATACCCTGCCTCTGATTCCCCAGCTCTGATTCCCCGCCTCTGATTCCCCGCATCTGATTCCCTGCCTCTGATTCCCCGCCTCTGATTCCAGGCCTCTGATTCCCAGCAGCTGATTCCGGCCTCTGATTCCCTGCTTCTGATTCTGATTCCCTGCCTCTGATTCCCCATCTCTGATTCCGCACATCTGATTCCCCGCCTCTGATTCCCCGCCTCTGTTTCCCCATATCTGATTCCCCGACTCTGATTCCCCAACTCTGAATACCCTCCTCTAATTCGCCAGCTATGATTCCCCGCCTCTGATTCCCTGCGTCTGATTCCCTGCCTCTGATTCCCAGCCTCTGATTCCCCTTCTCTGATTCACCACCTCTGAATCCCCACCTCTGATTCCCCATCTCTGATTCCGCACATCCGATTCCCTTCCTCTGATTCCCCGCCTCTGATTCCCCGCCTCTGATTCGCAACCTCTAATTCCCCACCTCTGATTCCCCATATCTGATTCCCCGCCTCTGTTTCCCTGCCTCTGATTCCCGGCCTCTGTTTCCCCATATCTGATTCCCCTCCTCTGATTCCCCAACTCTGATTCCCCGCCTCTGATTCCCCAGCTCTGATTCCCCGCCTTTTATTCCCGGCCTCTGATTCCCTGCCACTGATTCCACGCCCCTGATTCCCCACCTCTGATTCCCCATATCTGATTCCCCGCCTCTGTTTCCCCAGCGCTGATTCCCTGCCTCTGATTCCCCGCCTCTGATTCCCCATCTCTGTTTCACCGCCTTTGATTCGCCACCTCTGATTCCCCATATCTGATTCCCCGCCTCTGTTTCCCCGCCTCTGATTCCCTGCCTCTGATTCCCAACCTCTGATTCCACACCTCTGATTCCACATATCTGATTCCCCGCCTCTATTTCCCCATATCTGATTCCCCGCCTCTGATTCCCCAACTCTGATTCCCCGCCTCTGATTCCTCAGCTCTGATTCCCCGCCTCTGATTCACGGCATCCGATTCCCTGCCTCTGATTCCCCGCCTCTATTTCCCCATGTCTGATTCCCTGCCTCTGAATCCCCAACTGTGATTCCCTGCCTCAGATTCCCCAGCTCTGATTCCCCGCCTTTGATTCCCCCCGTCTGATTCCCAGCCTCTGAATCCCCGTGTCTGATTTCCTGCCTCTGATTCCCCGCCTCTGATTCCCCATCTCTGATTCACCGCCTCTGATTCCCCACCTCTGATTCCCCATCTCTGATTCCGCATATCCAATTCCCTGCCTCTGATTCCCCAACTCTGATTCTCCACCTCTGATTCCCCAGCTCTGAATCCCCGCCTCAGATTCCCCGCGTCTGATTCCCTGCCTCTGATTCCCCGCCTCTGATTCCCTGCCTCTGATTCCCCATATCTGATTCCCCGCCTCTGATTCCCCAACTCTGATTCCCCGCTTCTGATTCCCCAGCTCTGAATCCCCGACTCTGATTCCCCGAGTCTGATTCCCTGCCACTGATTCCCCGCCTCTAATTCCCCATCTGTGATTCACAACCTCTGATGCCCCACCTCTGATTCCCCATATCTGATTCCCCGCCTCTGTTTCCCCGCCTCTGATTCCCCGCCTCTGATTCCCCATATCTGATTCCCCGCCTCTGATTGCCCACCTCTGATTCCCCGCGACTGATTCACTGCCTCTGATTCCCCGCCTCTGATTCCCCATATCTGATTCACCACCTCTCATTCCCGGCCTCTGATTCCCCATCTCTGATTCCGCACATCCGATTCCCTGCCTATGATTCCCCACCTCTGATTCCCGCCTCTGATTCCCCGTATCTGATTCCCTGCCTCTGTTTCCCCGCCTCTGATTCCCCACCTCTGATTCCCCAGCTCTGATTCCCCGCCTCTGATTCCCCGCATCAGATTCCCTGCCTCTGATTCCCCGCCTCTGATTCCAGGCCTCTGATTCCCAGCATCTGATTCCGGCCTCTGATTCCCGGCCTCTGATTCCCTGCTTCTGATTCTGATTCCCTGCCTCTGATTCCCCATCTCTAATTCCGCACATCTGATTCCCTGCCTCTGATTCCCCACCTCTGATTCCCCATATCTGATTCCCCGCCTCTGTTTCCCCGCCTCTGATTCCCCGCCTCTGTTTCCCCATATCTGATTCCCCGCCTCTGATTCCCCAACTCTGATTCCCCTCCTCTAATTCGCCAGCTATGATTCCCCGCCTCTGATTCCCTGCTTCTGATTCCCTGCCTCTGATTCCCAGCCTCTGATTCCCCTTTTCTGATTCACCACCTCTGAATCCCCACGTCTGATTCCCCATCTCTGATTCCGCACATCCGATTCCCTGCCTCTGATTCCCCGCCTCTGATTTTCCGCCTCTGATTCGCAACCTCAAATTCCCCACCTCTGATTCCCCATATCTGATTCCCCGCCTCTGTTTCCCTGCCTCTGATTCCCGGCCTCTGTTTCCCCATATCTGATTCCCCTCCTCTGATTCCCCAACTCTGATTCCCCGCCTCTGATTCCCAGCCTCTGATTCCCCAGCTCTGATTCCCCGCCTTTTATTCCCGGCCTCTGATTCCCTGCCACTGATTCCCCGCCCCTGATTCCCCACCTCTGATTCCCCATATCTGATTCCCCGCCTCTGTTTCCCCAGCTCTGATTCCCCACCTCTGATTCCCCAGCTCTGATTCCCTGCCACTGATTCCCCGCCCCTGATTCCCCACCTCTGATTCCCCATATCTGATTCCCCGCCTCTGTTTCCCCAGCTCTGATTCCCTGCCTCTGATTCCCTGCCCTGATTCCCCATCTCTGTTTCACCGCCTTTGATTCGCCACCTCTGATTCCCCATATCTGATTCCCCGCCTCTGTTTCCCCGCCTCTGATTCCCTGCCTCTGATTCCCAACCTCTGATTCCACACCTCTGATTCCCCATATCTGATTCCCCGCCTCTATTTCCCCATATCTGATTCCCCGCCTCTGATTCCCCAACTCTGATTCCCCGCCTCTGATTCCCCAGCTCTGATTCCCCGCCTCTGATTCCCGGCGTCCGATTCCCTGCCTCTGATTCCCCGCCTCTGATTCACCATCTCTGATTCCCCGCCTCTGATTCCCCGTGTCTGATTCCCTGCCTCTGATTCCCCGGCTCAGATTCCCCGCCTCTGATTCCCTGCCACTGATTCCCTGCCCCTGATTCCCCACCTCTGATTCCCCATATCTGATTCCCCGCCTCTGTTTCCCCGCCTCTGATTCCCCGCCTCTGATTCCCCATATCTGATTCCCTGCCTCTGATTCCCCAACTCTGATTCCCCGCCTCTGATTCCCCAGCTCTGAATCCCCGCCTCTGATTCCCCGCGTCTGATTCCCTCCCTCTGATTCCCCGCCTTGATTCCCCATCTCTGATTCACAACCTCTGATTCCCCACCTCTGATTCCCCATATCTGATTCCCCGCCTCTGTTTCCCCGCCTCTGATTCCCCATATCTGATTCCCCGGCTCTGATTGCCCACCTCTGATTCCCCGCCTCTGATTCGCCAGCTCTGATTCCCCGCCTCTGAATCCCCGCATCTGATTCCCTGTCTCTGATTCCCCGCCTCTGATTCCCCATCTCTGATTCACCGCCTTTGATTCGCCACCTCTGATTCCCCATATCTGATTCCCCACCTCTGTTTTCCCGCCTCTGATTCCCCGCGTCTGATTCCATGCCTCTCTTTCCCTTCCTCTATTTCCGTGCCTCTTTCTCTGCATCTCGTTTCCCACATCTCATTTCTTCCTTCTGATAACCCGCATCAGATTCCCTGCAACAGATTCCCTGCCTCAGATTCCCTGCCTCAGATTCCCTGCATCAGATTCCCTTCATCTGATTCCCTGCCTCTGATTCCCCACCTCTGATTCCCCACCTCTGAGTCCCTGCCTCAGATTCCCTGCCTATGATTCTCTGCCTCTGATTCCCTGCCCCTGATTCCCTGCATCTGATTGCCCGCCTCTGATTCTCTGCCTCTGATTCCCCGCCTCTGATTCCCCGCCTCTGATTCCCCGCATCCGATTCCGCACCCATGTTTCACCGCCTCTGATTTCCCGGCTCAGATTCACCCGCCCTGATTCCGCACCTCTGATTCCACGCCTCTCTTTCTGTGTCTCTGATTCCCCGCCTCTGATTCCACGCCTCTGATTACCCGCCTAGATACCCTGCCTCTCTTTCCCTGCCTCTATTTCCGTGCCTCTTTCTCTGCATCTCGTTTCCCACATCTCATTTCCCCCTTCTGATAACCCGCATCGGAATCCCTGCCACAGACTCCCTGCCTCAGATTCCCTGCCTCTGATTCCCTGCCTCTGATTCCCCGCCTCTGATTCCCCACCTCTGATTCCCCGCCTCTGTTTCCCTACCTCTGATTCCGCACTTCTGATTCCCCGCCTCTGATTCCCCGCCTATGATTCCACGCCTCTGATTCCCCGCCTCTTATTCCCCGCCTCTAATTCCCCGCCTCTGATACCGCGCCTCTGATGCCCCTCATCTGATTCCCTGCATCTGATTCCCCGCCTCAGATTCCCCGCCTCTGATTTCCCGGCTCTGATTCCCCGCCTCTGATACCCCGACTCTGATTCCCCGCCTCTGATTCCCCACCTATGTTTACCCGCCTCTGTTTACCCGCCTGTTTTCCCGCCTCTGGTTCCCCAACACAGATTCCCTGCCTCAGATTCCCTGCCTCTGATTCCCTGCCTCTGATTGCCTGCCTCTGATTCCCTGCATCTGATTGCCCGCCTCTGATTCCCCGCCTCTGATTCCCCATCTCTGATTCCCCACTTCTGATTCCCCGCCTCTGATTCCACGCCTCTGATTCCCCGCCTCTGATTCACCGCCTCTGTTTCCCCGCCTCTGATTCCCCGCCTCTGATTCCCCACTTCTGATTGCCCGCCTCTGATTCCCTGCCTCTGATTCCCCGCATCTGATTCCCCACATCTGATTCCCCACTTTTGATTCCCCGCCTCTGATTCCCCGCATCTGATTCCACGCCTCTGATTCCCCGCCTCTGATTCCCCGCCTCTGATTCCCCGCCTCTGATTCACCTCCTCTAATACCCCGCCTCTGATTCCCCGCCTCTGATTCCCCGCATCTGATTCCCCACCTCTGATTCCCCGCCTCTGATTCCCCGCCTCTGATTCCCCGCCTCTGATTCCCCGCCTCTGATTCCCCGCCTATGTTTACCCGCCTCTGTTTACCCGCCTGTTTCCCCGCCTCTGATTCCCCACCTCAGATTCCCTACCTCAGATTCCCTGCCTCTGATTCCCTGCTCTGATTCCCTGCCTCTGATTCCCTGCATCTGATTGCCCATCTCTGATTCTCCACCTCTGATTCCCCGCCTCTGATTCCCCACCTCTGATTCCCCGCTTCTGATTCCCCGCCTCTGATTCCCCGCCTCTGATTCCCCGCCTCTGATTCCCCGCCTCTGATTCCCCACCTCTGATTCACTGCCTCCCTTTCCGCTCAACTTTCCTGGCCTACGTTTCCCCACATATTTTTCCCCGCCTCTGATTCCCTGCCTCTGATTCCCCGCCTCTCATTCCCCGCCTCTGATTCCCCACCTCTGTCTCTACGCATCTCTTTTGCCTGCACTCTTTCCCCTCCACTCTTTCCGTGCCTCTCTTTCCCTCCCTCAATTTCAACAACTCTGTTTGATCTGTTCTGTGTACCTCATTTTCAACATACAAGTTCCAACCACTATGTTTCGCCCATCTCTTTCGCCGCCTCTATTTATGCACCTATGTTTACCTGCTTCTGTTTACCCGCCTGTTTCCCCACATCTCTTTCCCCACCTCTGATTCCACGCCTCTGATTCGCCGCATCTGATTGCCCCCCTCTGATTCCCTGCCTCTGATTCCCCGCCTCTGATTCCCCGCCTCTGATTCCCCGCCTCTGATTCCCCGCCTCTGATTCCCCGCCTCTGATTCCCCGCCTCTGATTTCCCGCCTCTGATTCCCCGCCTCTGATTCCCTGCCTCTTTTTCCCTGCCTCTATTTCCGTGCCTCTTTCTCTGCATCTCGTTTCCCACATCTCATTTCCCCCTTCTGATAACCCGCATCAGATTCCCTGCCACAGATTCCCTGCCTCAGATTTCCTGCCTCAGATTCCCTGCCACAGATTCCCTGCCTCAGATTCCCTGCCTCAGATTCCATGCATCAGATTCCCATCATCTGATTCCCTGCCTCTGATTACCCGCCTCTGATTCCCCACCTCTGAGTCCCTGCCTCAGATTCCCTGCCTCTGATTCTCTGCCTCTGATTCCCTGCCTCTGATTGCCCATCTCTGATTCTCCACCTCTGATTCCCCGCCTCTGATTCCCCACCTCTGATTCCCCGCTTCTGATTGCCCGCCTCTGATTCTCCGCCTCTGATTCCCCGCCTCTGATTCCCCGCCTCTGATTCCCCGCCTCTGATTCCTCGCCTCTGATTCCACGCCTCTGATTCCCTGCCTCTGATAACCAGCCTCTGATTCCCTGCCTCTGAGTCCCCACTTCTGATTCCCCGCGTCCGATTCCGCACCCACGTTTCACCGCCTCTGTTGCTCTGCTTCTGATTTCCCGGCTCAGATTCACCGGCTCTGATTCCGCACCTCTGATTCCACGCCTCTCTTTCTGTGTCTCTGATTCCCCGCCTCTGATTCCACGCCTCTGATTACCTGCCTCTGATACCCTGCCTCTCTTTCCCTGCCTCTATTTCCGTGCCTCTTTCTCTGCATCTCGTTTCCAACATCTCATTTCCCCCTTCTGATAACCCGCATCAGATTCCCTGCCTCCGATTCCCTGCCTCAGATTCCCTGCCTCAGATTCCCTGCATCAGATTCCCTTCATCTGATTCCCTGCCTCTGATTCCCCGCCTCTGATTCCCCGCCACTGATTCGCCACCTCTGTCTCTACGCCTCTATTTTGCCTGCACTCTTTCCCCTCCACTCTTTCTGTGCCTCTCTTTCCCTCCCTCAATTTCAACAACTCTGTTTGATCTGTTCTGTGTACCTAATTTTCAACACACAAGTTCCAACCACTATGTTTCGCCCATCTCTTTCGCTGCCTCTATTTATGCAGCTGTTTACCCGCTTCTGTTTACCCGCCTGTTTCCCCACATCTCTTTCCCCACCTCTGATTCCACGCCTCTGATTCCCCGCCTCTGATTCCCCGCCTCTGATTCCCTGCCTCTGATTCACCGCCTCCCTTTCCGCGCAACTTTCCTGGCCTACGTTTCCCCACATATCTTTCCCCACCTCTGATTCCACGCCTCAGATTCGCCGCCTCTGATTTCCCGCCTCTGATTCCCTGCCTCTGATTCCCCGCCTCTGATTCCCCACCTCTGATTCCCCCCTCTGATTCCCCCCTCTGATTCCCCGCCTCTGATTCCCCGCCTCTGATTCCCCACCTCTGATTCCCCGCCTCTGATTCCCTGCCTCTGATAACCTGCCTCTGATTCATTGCCTCCGATTCCCCGGCTCTGAGTCCCCACCTCTGATTCCCCGCGTCCGATTCCGCACCCATGTTTCACCGCCTCTGTTGCTCTGCTTCTGATTTCCCGGCTCAGATTCACCGGCTCTGATCCCGCACCTCTGATTCCACGCCTCTCTTTCTGTGTCTCTGATTCCCCGCCTCTGATTCCACGCCTCTGATTACCCGCCTCTGATACCCAGCCTCTCTTTCCCTGCCTCTATTTCCGTGCCTCTTTCTCTGCATCTCGTTTCCCACATCTCATTTCCCCCTTCTGATAACCCGCATCAGATTCCCTGCCACAGATTCCCTGCCTCAGATTCCCTGCCTCAGATTCCCTGCATCAGATTCCCTTCATCTGATTCCCTGCCTCTGATTCCCCGCCTCGGATTCCCCACCTCAGATTCCCTGCCTCTGATTCCCTGCCTCTGATTCCCTGCCTCTGATTTCCTGCATCTGATTGCCCGCCTCTGATTCTCCGCCTCTGATTCCCCGCCTCTGATTCCCCGCCTCTGATTCCCCGCCTCTGATTCCCCGCCTCTGATTCCCCACCTCTGATTCCCTGCCTCTGATAACCTGCCTCTGATTCCCTGCCTCTGATTCCCGGCCTCTGAGTCCCCACCTCTGATTCCCCGTGTCCGATTCCGCACCCATGTTTCACCACCTCCGTTGCTCTGCTTCTGATTTCCCGGCTCAGATTCACCGGCCCTGATTCCGCACCTCTGATTCCACGCCTCTCTTTCTGTGTCTCTGATTCCCCGCCTCTGATTCCACACCTCTGATTACCCGCCTCTGATACCCTGCCTCTCTTTCCCTGCCTCTATTTCCGTGTCTCTTTCTCTGCATCTCGTTTCCCACATCTCATTTCCCCCTTCTGATAACCCGCATCAGATTCCCTGCCACAGATTCCCTGCCTCAGATACCCTGCCTCAGATTCCCTGCATCAGATTCCCTTCATCTGATTCCCTGCCTCTGATTCCCCGTGGCTGATTCCCTGCATCTGATTCCCCGCCTCTGTTTACCCGCCTGTTTCCCCGCCTCTGATTCACCACCTCATATTCGCCACCTCAGGTTCCCTGCCTCTGATTCCCTGCCTCTGATTCCCTGCCTCTGATTCCCTGCATCTGATTGCCCGCCTCTGATACCCTGCCTCTGATTCCCCGCCTCTGATTCCCCGCCTCTGATTCCCCGCCTCTGATTTCCCACCTCTGATTCCCCACTTCTGATTCCCCGCCTCTGATTCCCCGTCTCTGATTCCACGCCTCTGATTCCCCGCCTCTGATTCCGCGCATCTGATTCCCCGCCTCTGATACCCGCCTCTGATTCCCCGCCTCTGATTCCATGCATCTGATTCCCCGCCTCAGATTCCCCGCCTCTGATTCCTCGACTCTGATTCCCCGCCTCTGATTCCCCGCCTCTGATTCCCCGCCTCTGATTCCCAGCCTATGTTTACCCGCCTCTGTTTACCCGCCTGTTTTCCCGCCTCTGATTGCCAACCTCAGATTCCCTGCCTCAGATTCCCTGCCTCAGATTCCCTGCCTCTGATTCCCTGCCTCTGATACCCTGCATCTGATTGCCCGCCTCTGATTACCTGCCTCTGATTCCCCGTCTCTGATTCCCCACCTCTGATTCGCCACTTCTGAATCCCCGCCTCTGATTCCCCGCGTCTGATTCCCCGCCTCTGATTCACCGCCTCTGATTCCCCGCCTCTGATTCCCCACCTCTGATTCCCCACCTCTGATTGCCCCGCATCTGATTCCCTGCCTATGTTTACCCGCCTCTGTTTACCCACCTGTTTCCCCGCCTCTGATTCCCCACCTCAGATTCCCTGCCTCAGATTCCCTGCCTCTGATTCCCTGCCTCTGATTCCCTGCCTCTGATTCCCTGCATCTGATTGCCGCCTCTGATTCTCCGCCTCTGATTCCCCGCCTCTGATTCCCCACCTCTGATTCCCCACTTCTGATTCACTGCCTATGATTCCCCGCCTCTGATTCCCCGCATCTAATTCCCTACCTCTGATTCCCCACTTCTGATTCCACGCCTCTGATTCCCCGCCTCTGATTCCACGCCTCTGATTCCCCGCCTCTGATTCCCCGCCTCTAATTCCCCGCCTCTGATACCGCGCCTCTGATGCCCCGCTTCTGATTCCCTGCATCTGATTCCCCGCCTCAGATTCCCCGCCTCTGATTTCCCGGCTCTGATTCCCCGCCTCTGATTCCCCGACTCTGATTACCCGCCTCTGATTCCCCACCTATGTTTACCCGCCTCTGTTTACCCGCCTGTTTTCCCGCCTCTGGTTCCCCAACACAGATTCCCTGCCTCAGATTCCCTGCCTCTGATTCCCTGCCTCTGATTCCCTGCCTCTGATTCCCTGCATCTGATTGCCCGCCTCTGATTCCCTGCCTCTGATTCCCTGCCTCTGATTCCCTGCATCTGATTGCCCGCCTCTGATTCCCCGCCTCTGATTCCCCGCCTATGTTTACCCGCCTCTGTTTACCCGCCTGTTTTCCCGCCTCTGATTGCCCACCTCAGATTCCCTGCCTCAGATTCCCTGCCTCAGATTCCCTGCCTCTGATTCCCTGCCTCTGATACCCTGCATCTGATTGCCCGACTCTGATTACCTGCCTCTGATTCCCCGCGTCTGATTCCCCACCTCTGATTCCCCACTTCTGATTCCCCGCCTCTGATTCCCCATATCTGATTCCCTGCCTCTGTTTCCCCGCCTCTGATTCCCCACCTCTGTTTCCCCATATCTGATTCCCCGCCTCTGATTCCCCAACTCTAATACCCTGCCTCTGATTCCCCAGCTCTGATTCCCCGCCTCTGATTCCCCGCATCTGATTCCCTGCCTCTGATTCCCCGCCTCTGATTCCAGGCCTCTGATTCCCAGCAGCTGATTCCGGCCTCTGATTCCCTGCTTCTGATTCTGATTCCCTGCCTCTGATTCCCCATCTCTGATTCCGCACATCTGATTCCCCGCCTCTGATTCCCCGCCTCTGTTTCCCCATATCTGATTCCCCGACTCTGATTCCCCAACTCTGAATACCCTCCTCTAATTCGCCAGCTATGATTCCCCGCCTCTGATTCCCTGCGTCTGATTCCCTGCCTCTGATTCCCAGCCTCTGATTCCCCTTCTCTGATTCACCACCTCTGAATCCCCACCTCTGATTCCCCATCTCTGATTCCGCACATCCGATTCCCTTCCTCTGATTCCCCGCCTCTGATTCCCCGCCTCTGATTCGCAACCTCTAATTCCCCACCTCTGATTCCCCATATCTGATTCCCCGCCTCTGTTTCCCTGCCTCTGATTCCCGGCCTCTGTTTCCCCATATCTGATTCCCCTCCTCTGATTCCCCAACTCTGATTCCCCGCCTCTGATTCCCCAGCTCTGATTCCCCGCCTTTTATTCCCGGCCTCTGATTCCCTGCCACTGATTCCACGCCCCTGATTCCCCACCTCTGATTCCCCATATCTGATTCCCCGCCTCTGTTTCCCCAGCTCTGATTCCCTGCCTCTGATTCCCCGCCTCTGATTCCCCATCTCTGTTTCACCGCCTTTGATTCGCCACCTCTGATTCCCCATATCTGATTCCCCGCCTCTGTTTCCCCGCCTCTGATTCCCTGCCTCTGATTCCCAACCTCTGATTCCACACCTCTGATTCCACATATCTGATTCCCCGCCTCTATTTCCCCATATCTGATTCCCCGCCTCTGATTCCCCAACTCTGATTCCCCGCCTCTGATTCCTCAGCTCTGATTCCCCGCCTCTGATTCACGGCATCCGATTCCCTGCCTCTGATTCCCCGCCTCTATTTCCCCATGTCTGATTCCCTGCCTCTGAATCCCCAACTGTGATTCCCTGCCTCAGATTCCCCAGCTCTGATTCCCCGCCTTTGATTCCCCCCGTCTGATTCCCAGCCTCTGAATCCCCGTGTCTGATTTCCTGCCTCTGATTCCCCGCCTCTGATTCCCCATCTCTGATTCACCGCCTCTGATTCCCCACCTCTGATTCCCCATCTCTGATTCCGCATATCCAATTCCCTGCCTCTGATTCCCCAACTCTGATTCTCCACCTCTGATTCCCCAGCTCTGAATCCCCGCCTCAGATTCCCCGCGTCTGATTCCCTGCCTCTGATTCCCCGCCTCTGATTCCCTGCCTCTGATTCCCCATATCTGATTCCCCGCCTCTGATTCCCCAACTCTGATTCCCCGCTTCTGATTCCCCAGCTCTGAATCCCCGACTCTGATTCCCCGAGTCTGATTCCCTGCCACTGATTCCCCGCCTCTAATTCCCCATCTGTGATTCACAACCTCTGATGCCCCACCTCTGATTCCCCATATCTGATTCCCCGCCTCTGTTTCCCCGCCTCTGATTCCCCGCCTCTGATTCCCCATATCTGATTCCCCGCCTCTGATTGCCCACCTCTGATTCCCCGCGTCTGATTCACTGCCTCTGATTCCCCGCCTCTGATTCCCCATATCTGATTCACCACCTCTCATTCCCGGCCTCTGATTCCCCATCTCTGATTCCGCACATCCGATTCCCTGCCTATGATTCCCCACCTCTGATTCCCGCCTCTGATTCCCCGTATCTGATTCCCTGCCTCTGTTTCCCCGCCTCTGATTCCCCACCTCTGATTCCCCAGCTCTGATTCCCCGCCTCTGATTCCCCGCATCAGATTCCCTGCCTCTGATTCCCCGCCTCTGATTCCAGGCCTCTGATTCCCAGCATCTGATTCCGGCCTCTGATTCCCGGCCTCTGATTCCCTGCTTCTGATTCTGATTCCCTGCCTCTGATTCCCCATCTCTAATTCCGCACATCTGATTCCCTGCCTCTGATTCCCCACCTCTGATTCCCCATATCTGATTCCCCGCCTCTGTTTCCCCGCCTCTGATTCCCCGCCTCTGTTTCCCCATATCTGATTCCCCGCCTCTGATTCCCCAACTCTGATTCCCCTCCTCTAATTCGCCAGCTATGATTCCCCGCCTCTGATTCCCTGCTTCTGATTCCCTGCCTCTGATTCCCAGCCTCTGATTCCCCTTTTCTGATTCACCACCTCTGAATCCCCACGTCTGATTCCCCATCTCTGATTCCGCACATCCGATTCCCTGCCTCTGATTCCCCGCCTCTGATTTTCCGCCTCTGATTCGCAACCTCAAATTCCCCACCTCTGATTCCCCATATCTGATTCCCCGCCTCTGTTTCCCTGCCTCTGATTCCCGGCCTCTGTTTCCCCATATCTGATTCCCCTCCTCTGATTCCCCAACTCTGATTCCCCGCCTCTGATTCCCAGCCTCTGATTCCCCAGCTCTGATTCCCCGCCTTTTATTCCCGGCCTCTGATTCCCTGCCACTGATTCCCCGCCCCTGATTCCCCACCTCTGATTCCCCATATCTGATTCCCCGCCTCTGTTTCCCCAGCTCTGATTCCCCACCTCTGATTCCCCAGCTCTGATTCCCTGCCACTGATTCCCCGCCCCTGATTCCCCACCTCTGATTCCCCATATCTGATTCCCCGCCTCTGTTTCCCCAGCTCTGATTCCCTGCCTCTGATTCCCTGCCCTGATTCCCCATCTCTGTTTCACCGCCTTTGATTCGCCACCTCTGATTCCCCATATCTGATTCCCCGCCTCTGTTTCCCCGCCTCTGATTCCCTGCCTCTGATTCCCAACCTCTGATTCCACACCTCTGATTCCCCATATCTGATTCCCCGCCTCTATTTCCCCATATCTGATTCCCCGCCTCTGATTCCCCAACTCTGATTCCCCGCCTCTGATTCCCCAGCTCTGATTCCCCGCCTCTGATTCCCGGCGTCCGATTCCCTGCCTCTGATTCCCCGCCTCTGATTCACCATCTCTGATTCCCCGCCTCTGATTCCCCGTGTCTGATTCCCTGCCTCTGATTCCCCGGCTCAGATTCCCCGCCTCTGATTCCCTGCCACTGATTCCCTGCCCCTGATTCCCCACCTCTGATTCCCCATATCTGATTCCCCGCCTCTGTTTCCCCGCCTCTGATTCCCCGCCTCTGATTCCCCATATCTGATTCCCTGCCTCTGATTCCCCAACTCTGATTCCCCGCCTCTGATTCCCCAGCTCTGAATCCCCGCCTCTGATTCCCCGCGTCTGATTCCCTCCCTCTGATTCCCCGCCTTGATTCCCCATCTCTGATTCACAACCTCTGATTCCCCACCTCTGATTCCCCATATCTGATTCCCCGCCTCTGTTTCCCCGCCTCTGATTCCCCATATCTGATTCCCCGGCTCTGATTGCCCACCTCTGATTCCCCGCCTCTGATTCGCCAGCTCTGATTCCCCGCCTCTGAATCCCCGCATCTGATTCCCTGTCTCTGATTCCCCGCCTCTGATTCCCCATCTCTGATTCACCGCCTTTGATTCGCCACCTCTGATTCCCCATATCTGATTCCCCACCTCTGTTTTCCCGCCTCTGATTCCCCGCGTCTGATTCCATGCCTCTCTTTCCCTTCCTCTATTTCCGTGCCTCTTTCTCTGCATCTCGTTTCCCACATCTCATTTCTTCCTTCTGATAACCCGCATCAGATTCCCTGCAACAGATTCCCTGCCTCAGATTCCCTGCCTCAGATTCCCTGCATAGATTCCCTTCATCTGATTCCCTGCCTCTGATTCCCCACCTCTGATTCCCCACCTCTGAGTCCCTGCCTCAGATTCCCTGCCTATGATTCTCTGCCTCTGATTCCCTGCCCCTGATTCCCTGCATCTGATTGCCCGCCTCTGATTCTCTGCCTCTGATTCCCCGCCTCTGATTCCCCGCCTCTGATTCCCCGCATCCGATTCCGCACCCATGTTTCACCGCCTCTGATTTCCCGGCTCAGATTCACCCGCCCTGATTCCGCACCTCTGATTCCACGCCTCTCTTTCTGTGTCTCTGATTCCCCGCCTCTGATTCCACGCCTCTGATTACCCGCCTAGATACCCTGCCTCTCTTTCCCTGCCTCTATTTCCGTGCCTCTTTCTCTGCATCTCGTTTCCCACATCTCATTTCCCCCTTCTGATAACCCGCATCGGAATCCCTGCCACAGACTCCCTGCCTCAGATTCCCTGCCTCTGATTCCCTGCCTCTGATTCCCCGCCTCTGATTCCCCGCCTCTGATTCCCCGCCTCTGTTTCCCTACCTCTGATTCCGCACTTCTGATTCCCCGCCTCTGATTCCCCGCCTATGATTCCACGCCTCTGATTCCCCGCCTCTTATTCCCCGCCTCTAATTCCCCGCCTCTGATACCGCGCCTCTGATGCCCCTCATCTGATTCCCTGCATCTGATTCCCCGCCTCAGATTCCCCGCCTCTGATTTCCCGGCTCTGATTCCCCGCCTCTGATACCCCGACTCTGATTCCCCGCCTCTGATTCCCCACCTATGTTTACCCGCCTCTGTTTACCCGCCTGTTTTCCCGCCTCTGGTTCCCCAACACAGATTCCCTGCCTCAGATTCCCTGCCTCTGATTCCCTGCCTCTGATTGCCTGCCTCTGATTCCCTGCATCTGATTGCCCGCCTCTGATTCCCCGCCTCTGATTCCCCATCTCTGATTCCCCACTTCTGATTCCCCGCCTCTGATTCCACGCCTCTGATTCCCCGCCTCTGATTCACCGCCTCTGTTTCCCCGCCTCTGATTCCCCGCCTCTGATTCCCCACTTCTGATTGCCCGCCTCTGATTCCCTGCCTCTGATTCCCCGCATCTGATTCCCCACATCTGATTCCCCACTTTTGATTCCCCGCCTCTGATTCCCCGCATCTGATTCCACGCCTCTGATTCCCCGCCTCTGATTCCCCGCCTCTGATTCCCCGCCTCTGATTCACCTCCTCTAATACCCCGCCTCTGATTCCCCGCCTCTGATTCCCCGCATCTGATTCCCCACCTCTGATTCCCCGCCTCTGATTCCCCGCCTCTGATTCCCCGCCTCTGATTCCCCGCCTCTGATTCCCCGCCTATGTTTACCCGCCTCTGTTTACCCGCCTGTTTCCCCGCCTCTGATTCCCCACCTCAGATTCCCTACCTCAGATTCCCTGCCTCTGATTCCCTGCTCTGATTCCCTGCCTCTGATTCCCTGCATCTGATTGCCCATCTCTGATTCTCCACCTCTGATTCCCCGCCTCTGATTCCCCACCTCTGATTCCCCGCTTCTGATTCCCCGCCTCTGATTCCCCGCCTCTGATTCCCCGCCTCTGATTCCCCGCCTCTGATTCCCCACCTCTGATTCACTGCCTCCCTTTCCGCTCAACTTTCCTGGCCTACGTTTCCCCACATATTTTTCCCCGCCTCTGATTCCCTGCCTCTGATTCCCCGCCTCTCATTCCCCGCCTCTGATTCCCCACCTCTGTCTCTACGCATCTCTTTTGCCTGCACTCTTTACCCTCCACTCTTTCCGTGCCTCTCTTTCCCTCCCTCAATTTCAACAACTCTGTTTGATCTGTTCTGTGTACCTCATTTTCAACATACAAGTTCCAACCACTATGTTTCGCCCATCTCTTTCGCCGCCTCTATTTATGCACCTATGTTTACCTGCTTCTGTTTACCCGCCTGTTTCCCCACATCTCTTTCCCCACCTCTGATTCCACGCCTCTGATTCGCCGCTTCTGATTGCCCCCCTCTGATTCCCTGCCTCTGATTCCCCGCCTCTGATTCCCCGCCTCTGATTCCCCGCCTCTGATTCCCCGCCTCTGATTCCCCGCCTCTGATTCCCCGCCTCTGATTTCCCGCCTCTGATTCCCCGCCTCTGATTCCCTGCCTCTTTTTCCCTGCCTCTATTTCCGTGCCTCTTTCTCTGCATCTCGTTTCCCACATCTCATTTCCCCCTTCTGATAACCCGCATCAGATTCCCTGCCACAGATTCCCTGCCTCAGATTTCCTGCCTCAGATTCCCTGCCACAGATTCCCTGCCTCAGATTCCCTGCCTCAGATTCCATGCATCAGATTCCCATCATCTGATTCCCTGCCTCTGATTACCCGCCTCTGATTCCCCACCTCTGAGTCCCTGCCTCAGATTCCCTGCCTCTGATTCTCTGCCTCTGATTCCCTGCCTCTGATTGCCCATCTCTGATTCTCCACCTCTGATTCCCCGCCTCTGATTCCCCACCTCTGATTCCCCGCTTCTGATTGCCCGCCTCTGATTCTCCGCCTCTGATTCCCCGCCTCTGATTCCCCGCCTCTGATTCCCCGCCTCTGATTCCTCGCCTCTGATTCCACGCCTCTGATTCCCTGCCTCTGATAACCAGCCTCTGATTCCCTGCCTCTGAGTCCCCACTTCTGATTCCCCACGTCCGATTCCGCACCCACGTTTCACCGCCTCTGTTGCTCTGCTTCTGATTTCCCGGCTCAGATTCACCGGCTCTGATTCCGCACCTCTGATTCCACGCCTCTCTTTCTGTGTCTCTGATTCCCCGCCTCTGATTCCACGCCTCTGATTACCTGCCTCTGATACCCTGCCTCTCTTTCCCTGCCTCTATTTCCGTGCCTCTTTCTCTGCATCTCGTTTCCAACATCTCATTTCCCCCTTCTGATAACCCGCATCAGATTCCCTGCCTCCGATTCCCTGCCTCAGATTCCCTGCCTCAGATTCCCTGCATCAGATTCCCTTCATCTGATTCCCTGCCTCTGATTCCCCGCCTCTGATTCCCCGCCACTGATTCGCCACCTCTGTCTCTACGCCTCTATTTTGCCTGCACTCTTTCCCCTCCACTCTTTCTGTGCCTCTCTTTCCCTCCCTCAATTTCAACAACTCTGTTTGATCTGTTCTGTGTACCTAATTTTCAACACACAAGTTCCAACCACTATGTTTCGCCCATCTCTTTCGCTGCCTCTATTTATGCAGCTGTTTACCCGCTTCTGTTTACCCGCCTGTTTCCCCACATCTCTTTCCCCACCTCTGATTCCACGCCTCTGATTCCCCGCCTCTGATTCCCCGCCTCTGATTCCCTGCCTCTGATTCACCGCCTCCCTTTCCGCGCAACTTTCCTGGCCTACGTTTCCCCACATATCTTTCCCCACCTCTGATTCCACGCCTCAGATTCGCCGCCTCTGATTTCCCGCCTCTGATTCCCTGCCTCTGATTCCCCGCCTCTGATTCCCCACCTCTGATTCCCCCCTCTGATTCCCCCCTCTGATTCCCCGCCTCTGATTCCCCGCCTCTGATTCCCCACCTCTGATTCCCCGCCTCTGATTCCCTGCCTCTGATAACCTGCCTCTGATTCATTGCCTCCGATTCCCCGGCTCTGAGTCCCCACCTCTGATTCCCCGCGTCCGATTCCGCACCCATGTTTCACCGCCTCTGTTGCTCTGCTTCTGATTTCCCGGCTCAGATTCACCGGCTCTGATCCCGCACCTCTGATTCCACGCCTCTCTTTCTGTGTCTCTGATTCCCCGCCTCTGATTCCACGCCTCTGATTACCCGCCTCTGATACCCAGCCTCTCTTTCCCTGCCTCTATTTCCGTGCCTCTTTCTCTGCATCTCGTTTCCCACATCTCATTTCCCCCTTCTGATAACCCGCATCAGATTCCCTGCCACAGATTCCCTGCCTCAGATTCCCTGCCTCAGATTCCCTGCATCAGATTCCCTTCATCTGATTCCCTGCCTCTGATTCCCCGCCTCGGATTCCCCACCTCAGATTCCCTGCCTCTGATTCCCTGCCTCTGATTCCCTGCCTCTGATTTCCTGCATCTGATTGCCCGCCTCTGATTCTCCGCCTCTGATTCCCCGCCTCTGATTCCCCGCCTCTGATTCCCCGCCTCTGATTCCCCGCCTCTGATTCCCCACCTCTGATTCCCTGCCTCTGATAACCTGCCTCTGATTCCCTGCCTCTGATTCCCGGCCTCTGAGTCCCCACCTCTGATTCCCCGTGTCCGATTCCGCACCCATGTTTCACCACCTCCGTTGCTCTGCTTCTGATTTCCCGGCTCAGATTCACCGGCCCTGATTCCGCACCTCTGATTCCACGCCTCTCTTTCTGTGTCTCTGATTCCCCGCCTCTGATTCCACACCTCTGATTACCCGCCTCTGATACCCTGCCTCTCTTTCCCTGCCTCTATTTCCGTGTCTCTTTCTCTGCATCTCGTTTCCCACATCTCATTTCCCCCTTCTGATAACCCGCATCAGATTCCCTGCCACAGATTCCCTGCCTCAGATACCCTGCCTCAGATTCCCTGCATCAGATTCCCTTCATCTGATTCCCTGCCTCTGATTCCCCGTGGCTGATTCCCTGCATCTGATTCCCCGCCTCTGTTTACCCGCCTGTTTCCCCGCCTCTGATTCACAACCTCATATTCGCCACCTCAGGTTCCCTGCCTCTGATTCCCTGCCTCTGATTCCCTGCCTCTGATTCCCTGCATCTGATTGCCCGCCTCTGATACCCTGCCTCTGATTCCCCGCCTCTGATTCCCCGCCTCTGATTCCCCGCCTCTGATTTCCCACCTCTGATTCCCCACTTCTGATTCCCCGCCTCTGATTCCCCGTCTCTGATTCCACGCCTCTGATTCCCCGCCTCTGATTCCGCGCATCTGATTCCCCGCCTCTGATACCCGCCTCTGATTCCCCGCCTCTGATTCCATGCATCTGATTCCCCGCCTCAGATTCCCCGCCTCTGATTCCTCGACTCTGATTCCCCGCCTCTGATTCCCCGCCTCTGATTCCCCGCCTCTGATTCCCAGCCTATGTTTACCCGCCTCTGTTTACCCGCCTGTTTTCCCGCCTCTGATTGCCAACCTCAGATTCCCTGCCTCAGATTCCCTGCCTCAGATTCCCTGCCTCTGATTCCCTGCCTCTGATACCCTGCATCTGATTGCCCGCCTCTGATTACCTGCCTCTGATTCCCCGTCTCTGATTCCCCACCTCTGATTCGCCACTTCTGAATCCCCGCCTCTGATTCCCCGCGTCTGATTCCCCGCCTCTGATTCACCGCCTCTGATTCCCCGCCTCTGATTCCCCACCTCTGATTCCCCACCTCTGATTGCCCCGCATCTGATTCCCTGCCTATGTTTACCCGCCTCTGTTTACCCACCTGTTTCCCCGCCTCTGATTCCCCACCTCAGATTCCCTGCCTCAGATTCCCTGCCTCTGATTCCCTGCCTCTGATTCCCTGCCTCTGATTCCCTGCATCTGATTGCCGCCTCTGATTCTCCGCCTCTGATTCCCCGCCTCTGATTCCCCACCTCTGATTCCCCACTTCTGATTCACTGCCTATGATTCCCCGCCTCTGATTCCCCGCATCTAATTCCCTACCTCTGATTCCCCACTTCTGATTCCCCGCCTCTGATTCCCCGCCTCTGATTCCACGCCTCTGATTCCCCGCCTCTGATTCCCCGCCTCTAATTCCCCGCCTCTGATACCGCGCCTCTGATGCCCCGCTTCTGATTCCCTGCATCTGATTCCCCGCCTCAGATTCCCCGCCTCTGATTTCCCGGCTCTGATTCCCCGCCTCTGATTCCCCGACTCTGATTACCCGCCTCTGATTCCCCACCTATGTTTACCCGCCTCTGTTTACCCGCCTGTTTTCCCGCCTCTGGTTCCCCAACACAGATTCCCTGCCTCAGATTCCCTGCCTCTGATTCCCTGCCTCTGATTCCCTGCCTCTGATTCCCTGCATCTGATTGCCCGCCTCTGATTCCCTGCCTCTGATTCCCTGCCTCTGATTCCCTGCATCTGATTGCCCGCCTCTGATTCCCCGCCTCTGATTCCCCGCCTATGTTTACCCGCCTCTGTTTACCCGCCTGTTTTCCCGCCTCTGATTGCCCACCTCAGATTCCCTGCCTCAGATTCCCTGCCTCAGATTCCCTGCCTCTGATTCCCTGCCTCTGATACCCTGCATCTGATTGCCCGACTCTGATTACCTGCCTCTGATTCCCCGCGTCTGATTCCCCACCTCTGATTCCCCACTTCTGATTCCCCGCCTCTGATTCCCCGCGTCTGATTCCCCGCCTCTGATTCACCGCCTCTGATTCCCCGCCTCTGATTCCCCGCCTCTGATTCCCCACCTCTGATTGCCCCGCATCTGATTCGCTGGTTCTGATTCCCCGCCTCTGATTCCCTGCCTCTGATTCCCCGCCTCTGATTCCGCGCCTCTGATTCCCCGCCTATGTTTACCCGCCTCTGTTTACCCACCTGTTTCCCCGCCTCTGATTCCCCACCTCAGATTCCCTGCCCCAGATTCCCTGCCTCTGATTCCCTGCCTCTGATTCCCTGCCTCTGATTCCCTGCATTTGATTGCCCGCCTCTGATTCTCCGCCTCTGATTCCCCGCCTCTGATTCCCCACCTCTGATTCCCCACTTCTGATTCCCTGCCTCTGATTACCCGCCTCTGATTCCCCATCTCTGATTCACCGCCTTTGATTCGCCACCTCTGATTCCCCATATCTGATTCCCCACCTCTGATTCCCGGCCTCTTATTCCCAGCATCTGATTCCCGGCCTCTGATTCCCGGCCTCTGATTCCCCGCTTCTGATTCTGATTCCCTGCCTCTTATTCCCCATCTCTGATTCCGCACATCTGATTCCCTGCCTCTGATTCCCCACCTCTGATTCCCCATATCTGATTCCCCGCCTCTGTTTCCCCGCCTCTGATTCCCCGCCTCTGTTTCCCTATATCTAATTCCCCACCTCTGATTCCCAACTATGAATCCCCTCCTCTGATTCCCCAGCTCTGATTCCCTGCCTCTGATTCCCCGCCTCTGATTCCCTGCATCCGATTCCCCATATCTGATTCCCCGCCTCTGTTTCACCGCCTCTGATTCCCCGCCTCTGTTTCCCCATATCTGATTCCCGCCTCTGATTCCCAACTATGAATCCCCTCCTCTGATTCCCCAGCTCTGATTCCCTGCCTCTGATTCCCCGCGTCCTATTCCCTGCCTCTGATTCCCCGCCTGTGATTCCCCATCACTGATTCACCACCTCTGATTCCCTACCTCTGATTCCCCATATCTAATTCCCCGCCTCTGTTTGCCCGCCTCTGATTCCCCGCCTCTGTTTCCCCATATCTGATTCCCCGCCTCTGAATCCCCAACTCTGATTCCCTGCCTGAGATTCCCCAGCTCTGATTCCCCGCCTTTGATTCCCCCCGTCTGATTCCCAGCCTCTGAATCCCCGTGTCTGATTTCCTGCCTCTGATTCCCCGCCTCTGATTCCCCATCTCTGATTCACCGCCTCTGATTCCCCACCTCTGATTCCCCCTCTCTGATTCCGCACATCCAATTCCCTGCCTCTGATTCCCCAACTCTGATTCCCCATCTCTGATTCCCCAGCTCTGATTCCCCGCCTCAGATTCCCCGCGTCCGATTCCCTGCCTCTGATTCCCCGCCTCTGATTCCCTGCCTCTGATTCCCCATATCTGATTCCCCGCCTCTGATTCCCCAACTCTGATTCCCCGCTTCTGATTCCCCAGCTCTGAATCCCCGCCTCTGATTCCCCGCGTCTGATTCCCTGCCTCTGATTCCCCGCCTCTGATTCCCCATCTGTGATTCACAACCTCTGATGCCCCACCTCTGATTCCCCATATATGATTCCCTGCGTCTGTTTCCCCGCCTCTGATTCCCCACCTCTGTTTCCCCATATCTGATTCCCCGCCTCTGATTCCCCAACTCTAATACCCCGCCTCTGATTCCCCAGCTCTGATTCCCCGCCTCTGATTCCCCGCATCTGATTCCCTGCCTCTGATTCCCCGCCTCTGATTCCAGGCCTCTGATTCCCAGCATCTGATTCTGGCCTCTGATTCCCGGCCTCTGATTCCCTTCTTCTGATTCTGATTCCCTGCCTCTGATTCCCCATCTCTGATTCCGCACATCTGATTCCCTGCCTCTGATTCCCCACCTCTGATTCCCCATATCTGATTCCCTGCCTCTGTTTCCCCGCCTCTGATTCCCCACCTCTGTTTCCCCATATCTGATTCCCCGCCTCTGATTCCCCAACTCTAATACCCCGCCTCTGATTCCCCAGCTCTGATTCCCCGCCTCTGATTCCCCGCATCTGATTCCCTGCCTCTGATTCCCCGCCTCTGATTCCAGGCCTCTGATTCCCAGCATCTGATTCCGGCCTCTGATTCCCGGCCTCTGATTCCCTTCTTCTGATTCTGATTCCCTGCCTCTGATTCCCCATCTCTGATTCCGCACATCTGATTCCCTGCCTCTGATTCCCCACCTCTGATTCCCCATATCTGATTCCCCGCCTCTGTTTCCCCGCCTCTGATTCCCCGCCTCTGTTTCCCAATATCTAAGTCCCCACCTCTGATTCCCCAAATCTGATTCCCCACCTCTGATTCCCCAGCTCTGATTCCCCGCCTTAGATTCCCCGCATCTGATACCCTGCATCAGATTCCAAGCCTCTGATTCCCTGCCTCTGATTCCCAACCTCTGATTCCCCACCTCTGATTCCCCATATCTGATTCCCCGCCTCTGTTTCCCCGCCTCGGATTCCCCGCCTCTGTTTCCCCATATCTGATTCCCGGCCTCTGATTCCCCGCCTCTGATTCCCCATTTCTGATTCCCTGCCTCTGATTCCCCAACTCTGATTCCCCGCCTCTGATTCCCCAGCTCTGAATCCCCGCCTCTGTTTCCCCGCGTCTGTTTCCCTGCCTCTGATTCCCCGCCTCTGATTCCCTATATTTGATTCCCCGCCTCTGTTTCCCCGCCTCTGATTCCCCGCCTCTGATTCCCCATATCTGATTCCCCACCTCTGATTCCCCGCATCTGATTCCCTGCCTCTGATTCCCCGCCTCTGATTCCCCATCTCTGATTCACCGCCTTTGATTCGCCACCTCTGATTCCCCATATCTGATTCCCCACCTCTGTTTCCCCGCCTCTGATTCCCCGCCTCTGATTCTCCATATCTCATTCCCCGCCTCTGAATCCCCATCTCTGATTCCCGGCCTCTGATTCCCGGCCTCTGATTCCCCGCTTCTGATTCCCTGCCTCTGATTCCCCATCTCTGATTCCGCACATCTGATTCCCTGCCTCTGATTCCCCACCTCTGATTCCCCATATCTGATTCCCCGCCTCTGTTTCCCCGCCTCTGATTCCCCGCCTCTGTTTCCCTATATCTAATTCCCCACCTCTGATGCCCCAACTCTGATTCCCCGCCTCTGATTCCCCAGCTCTGATTCCCCGCCTCTGACTCCCTGCATCCGATTCCCCATATCTGATTCCCCGCCTCTGTTTCCCCTCCTCTGATTCCCCGCCTCTGTTTCCCCATATCTGATTCCCGCCTCTGATTCCCAACTATGATTCCCCGCCTCTGATTCCCCAGCTCTGATTCCCTGCCTCTGATTCCCCGCGTTCTATTACCTGCCTCTGATTCCCCGCCTGTGATTCCCCATCACTGATTCACCACCTCTGATTCCCTACCTCTGATTCCCCATATCTAATTCCCCGCCTCTGTTTGCCCGCCTCTGATTCCCCGCCTCTGTATCCCCATATCTGATTCCCCGCCTCTGAATCCCCAACTCTGATTCCCTGCCTCAGATTCCCCAGCTCTGATTCCCCGCCTTTGATTCCCCCCGTCTGATTCCCAGCCTCTGAATCCCCGTGTCTGATTTCCTGCCTCTGATTCACCGCCTCTGATTCCCCATCTCTGATTCACCGCCTCTGATTCCCCACCTCTGATTCCCCATCTCTGATTCCGCACATCCAATTCCCTGCCTCTGATTCCCCAACTCTGATTCCCCACCTCTGATTCCCCAGCTCTGATTCCCCGCCTCAGATTCCCCGCGTCTGATTCCCTGCCTCTGATTCCCCGCCTCTGATTCCCTGCCTCTGATTCCCCATATCTGATTCCCCGCCTCTGATTCCCCAACTCTGATTCCCCGCTTCTGATTCCCCAGCTCTGAATCCCCGCCTCTGATTCCCCGCGTCTGATTCCCTGCCTCTGATTCCCCGCCTCTGATTCCCCATCTGTGATTCACAACCTCTGATGCCCCACCTCTGATTCCCCATATCTGATTCCCCGCCTCTGTTTCCCCGCCTCTGATTCCCCGCCTCTGATTCCCCATATCTGATTCCCCGCCTCTGATTGCCCACCTCTGATTCCCCGCGTCTGATACCCTGCATCTGATTCCCCGCCTCTGATTCCCCATCTCTGATTCACCACCTCTGATTCCCGGCCTCTGATTCCCCATCTCTGATTCCGCACATCCGATTCCCTGCCTATGTTTCCCCACCTCTGATTCCCCGCCTCTGATTCCCCATATCTGATTCCCTGCCTCTGTTTCCCCGCCTCTGATTCCCTACCTCTGTTTCCCCATATCTGATTCCCCGCCTCTGATTCCCCAACTCTAATACCCCGCCTCTGATTCCCCAGCTCTGATTCCCCGCCTCTGATTCCCCGCATCTGATTCCCTGCCTCTGATTCCCCGCCTCTGATTCCAGGCCTCTGATTCCCATCATCTGATTCCGGCCTCTGATTCCCGGCCTCTGATTCCCTGCTTCTGATTCTGATTCCCTGCCTCTGATTCCCCATCTCTGATTCCGCACATCTGATTCCCTGCCTCTGATTCCCCACCTCTGATTCCCCACCTCTGATTCCCCAGCTCTGATTCCCCGCCTCTGATGCCCCGCATCTGATTCCCTGCATCTGATTCCAAGCCTCTGATTCCCTGCCTCTGATTCCCAACCTCTGATTCCCCACCTCTGATTCCCCATATCTGATTCCCCGCCTCTGTTTCCCCGCCTCGGATTCCCCGCGTCTGATTCCCTGCCTCTGATTCCCCGCCTCTGATTCCCTGCCTCTGATTCCCCATATCTGATTCCCCGCCTCTGATTCCCCAACTCTGATTCCCCGCTTCTGATTCCCCAGCTCTGAATCCCCGCCTCTGATTCCCCGCGTCTGATTCCCTGCCTCTGATTCCCCGCCTCTGATTCCCCATCTGTGATTCACAACCTCTGATGCCCCACCTCTGATTCCCCATATCTGATTCCCCGCCTCTGTTTCCCCGCCTCTGATTCCCCGCCTCTGATTCCCCATATCTGATTCCCCGCCTCTGATTGCCCACCTCTGATTCCCCGCGTCTGATACCCTGCCTCTGATTCCCCGCCTCTGATTCCCCATCTCTGATTCACCACCTCTGATTCCCGGCCTCTGATTCCCCATCTCTGATTCCGCACATCCGATTCCCTGCCTATGTTTCCCCACCTCTGATTCCCCGCCTCTGATTCCCCATATCTGATTCCCTGCCTCTGTTTCCCCGCCTCTGATTCCCTACCTCTGTTTCCCCATATCTGATTCCCCGCCTCTGATTCCCCAACTCTAATACCCCGCCTCTGATTCCCCAGCTCTGATTCCCCGCCTCTGATTCCCCGCATCTGATTCCCTGCCTCTGATTCCCCGCCTCTGATTCCAGGCCTCTGATTCCCATCATCTGATTCCGGCCTCTGATTCCCGGCCTCTGATTCCCTGCTTCTGATTCTGATTCCCTGCCTCTGATTCCCCACCTCTGATTCCCCACCTCTGATTCCCCAGCTCTGATTCCCCGCCTCTGATGCCCCGCATCTGATTCCCTGCATCTGATTCCAAGCCTCTGATTCCCTGCCTCTGATTCCCAACCTCTGATTCCCCACCTCTGATTCCCCATATCTGATTCCCCGCCTCTGTTTCCCCGCCTCGGATTCCCCGCCTCAGTTTCCCCATATCTGATTCCCGGCCTCTGATTCCCCGCCTCTGATTCCCCGCCTCTGATTCCCTGCCTCTGATTCCCCATCTCCGATTCCGCACATCTGATTCCCTTCCTCTGATTCCCCGCCTCTGATTCCCCGCCTCTGATTCCCTGCCTCTGATTCCCAACCTCTGATTCCCCACCTCTGATTCCCCATATCTGATTCCCCGCCTCTGTTTCCCCACCTCTGATTCCCCGCCTCTGATTCCCAACTCTGATTCCCCGCCTCTGATTCCCCAGCTCTGATTCCCCGTGTTTGATTCCCTGCCTCTGATTCCCTGCCCTGATTCCCCATCTCTGTTTCACCGCCTTTGATTCGCCACCTCTGATTCCACATATCTGATTCCCCGCCTCTGTTTCCCCGACTCTGATTCCCTTCCTCTGATTCCCATCCTCTGATTCCACACCTCTGATTCCCCATATCTGATTCCCCGCCTCTATTTCCCCATATCTGAATCCCCGCCTCTGATTCCCCAACTCTGATTCCCCGCCTCTGATTCCCCAGCTCTGATTCCCCGACTCTGATTCCCGGCGTCCGATTCCCTGCCTCTGATTCCCCGCCTCTGATTCCCCATCTCTGATTCCCCGCCTCTGATTCCCCGTGTCTGATTCCCTGCCTCTGATTCCCGGCCTCTGATTCCCCGCCTCTGATTCCCTGCCACTGATTCCCAGCCCCTGATTCCCCACCTCTGATTCCCCATATCTGATTCCCCGCCTCTGTTTCCCCGCCTCTGATTCCCCGCCTCTGATTCCCCATATCTGATTCCCTGCCTCTGATTCCCCAACTCTGATTCCCCGCCTCTGATTCCCCAGCTCTGAATCCCCGCCTCTGATTCCCCGTGTCTGATTCCCTGCCTCTGATTCCCCGCCTTGATTCCCCATCTCTGATTCACAACCTCTGATTCCCCACCTCTGATTCCCTATATTTGATTCCCCGCCTCTGTTTCCCCGCCTCTGATTCCCCGCCTCTGATTCCCCATATCTGATTCCCCGCCTCTGATTGCCCACCTCTGATTCCCCGCCTCTGATTCGCCAGCTCTGATTCCCCGCCTCTGATTCCCCGCATCTGATTCCCTGCCTCTGATTCCCCGCCTCTGATTCCCCATCTCTGATTCACCGCCTTTGATTCGCCACCTCTGATTCCCCATATCTGATTCCCCACCTCTGTTTCCCGGCCTCTGATTCCCCGCCTCTGATACTCCATATCTCATTCCCCGCCTCTGAATCCCCATCTCTGATTCCCGGACTCTGATTCCCCACCTCTGATTCCCGGCCTCTTATTCCCAGCATCTGATTCCCGGCCTCTGATTCCCGGCCTCTGATTCCCCGCTTCTGATCCTGATTCCCTGCCTCTGATTCCCCATCTCTGATTCTGCACATCTGATTCCCAGCCTCTGATTCCCCACCTCTGATTCCCCATATCTGATTCCCCGCCTCTGTTTCCCCGCCTCTGATTCCCCGCCTCTGTTTCCCTATATCTAATTCCCCACCTCTGATGCCCCAACTCTGATTCCCCACCTCTGATTCCCCAGCTCTGATTCCCCGCCTCTGATTCCCCGCATCCGATTCCCCATATCTGATTCCCCGCCTCTGTTTCCCCGCCTCTGATTCCCCGCCTCTGTTTCCCCATATCTGATTCCCCGCCTCTGATTCCCAACTATGATTCCCCGCCTCTGATTCCCCAGCTCTGATTCCCTGCGTCTGATTCCCTGCGTTCTATTCCCTGCCTCTGATTCCCCGCCTGTGATTCCCCATCACTGATTCACCACCTCTGATTCCCCACCTCTGATTCCCCATATCTAATTCCCCGCCTCTGTTTGCCCGCCTCTGATTCCCCGCCTCTGTTTCCCTATATCTGATTCCCTGTCTCTGAATCCCCAACTCTGATTCCCTGCCTCTGATTCCCCAGCTCTGATTCCCCGCCTTTGATTCCCCCCGTCTGATTCCCAGCCTCTGAATCCCCGTGTCTGATTTCCTGCCTCTGATTCCCTGCCTCTGATTCCCCATCTCTGATTCCTCTGATTCCCCACATCTGATTCCCCATCTCTGATTCCGCACATCCGATTCCCTGCCTCTGATTCCCCAACTCTGATTCCACACCTCTGATTCCCCAGCTCTGATTCCCCGCCTCATATTCATCGCGTCTGATTCCCTGCCTCTGATTCCCCACCTCTGATTCCCCATCTCTGATTCCCCACTTCTGATTCCCCGTGTCTGATTCCCTTCCTCTGATTCCCCGCCTCTGAATCCCAGCCTCTGATTCCCCATATCTGATTCCCCGCCTCTGATTCCCTGCCTCTGATTCCCCAGCTCTGATTCCCCGCCTTTGATTCACCCCGTCTGATTCCCAGCCTCTGAATCCCCGTGTCTAATTTCCTGCCTCTGATTCCCCGCCTCTGATTCCCCATTTCTGATTCACCGCCTCTGATTCCCCATCTCTGATTACCCACCTCTGATTCCCCATATCTGATTCCCTGCCTCTGTTTCCCCGCCTCTGATTCCCCACCTCTGTTTCCCCATATCTGATTCCCCGCCTCTGATTCCCCAACTCTAATACCCCACCTCTGATTCCCCAGCTCTGATTCCCCACCTCTGATTCCCCGCATCTGATTCCCTGCCTCTGATTCCCCGCCTCTGATTCCAGGCCTCTGATTCCCAGCATCTGATTCCGGCCTCTGATTCCCGGCCTCTGATTCCCTGCTTCTGATTCTGATTCCCTGCCTCTGATTCCCCATCTCTGATTCCGCACATCTGATTCCTTGCCTCTGATTCCCCACCTCTGATTCCCCATATCTGATTCCCCGCCTGGGTTTCCCCGCCTCTGATTCCCCGCCTCTGTTTCCCAATATCTAAGTCCCCGCCTCTGATTCCCCAAATCTGATTCCCCACCTCTGATTCCCCAGCTCTGATTCCCCGCCTCTGATTCCCCGCATCTGATTCCCTGCATCTGATTCCAAGCCTCTGATTCCCTGCCTCTGATTCCCAACCTCTGATTCCCCACCTCTGATTCCCCATATCTGATTCCCCGCCTCTGTTTCCCCGCCTCGGATTCCCCTCCTCTGTTTCCCCATATCTGATTCCCGGCCTCTGATTCCCCGCCTCTGATTCCCCGCCTCTGATTCCCTGCCTCTGATTCCCCATCTCCGATTCCGCACATCTGATTCCCTTCCTCTGATTCCCCGCCTCTGATTCCCCGACTCTGATTCCCTGCCTCTGATTCCCAACCTCGGATTCCCCAACTCTGATTCCCCATATCTGATTCCCCGCCTCTGTTTCCCCGACTCTGATTCCCCGCCTCTGATTCCCAACTCTGATTCCCCGCCTCTGATTCCCCAGCTCTGATTCCCCGTGTTTGATTCCCTGCCTCTGATTCCCTGCCCTGATTCCCCATCTCTGTTTCACCGCCTTTGATTCGCCACTTCTGATTCCCCATATCTGATTCCCCGCCTCTGTTTCCCCGACTCTGATTCCCTGCCTCTGATTCCCAACCTCTGATTCCACACCTCTGATTCCCCATATCTGATTCCCCGCCTCTATTTCCCCATATCTGATTCCCCGCCACTGATTCCCCAACTCTGATTCCCCGCCTCTGATTCCCCAGCTCTGATTCCCCGACTCTGATTCCCGGAGTCCGATTCCCTGCCTCTGATTCCCCGCCTCTGATTCCCCATCTCTGATTCCCCGCCTCCGATTCCCCGTGTCTGATTCCCTGCCTCTGATTCCCCGCCTCTGATTCCCTATATCTAATTCCCCACCTCTGATGCCCCAACTCTGATTCCCCACCTCTGATTCCCCAGCTCTGATTCCCCGCCTCTGATTCCCCGCATCCGATTCCCCATATCTGATTCCCCGCCTCTGTTTCCCCGCCTCTGATTCCCCGCCTCTGTTTCCCCATATCTGATTCCCCGCCTCTGATTCTCAACTATGATTCCCCGCCTCTGATTCCCCAGCTCTGATTCCCTGCGTCTGATTCCCTGCGTTCTATTCCCTGCCTCTGATTCCCCGCCTGTGATTCCCCATCACTGATTCACCACCTCTGATTCCCCACCTCTGATTCCCCATATCTAATTCCCCGCCTCTGTTTGCCCGCCTCTGATTCCCCGCCTCTGTTTCCCTATATCTGATTCCCCGTCTCTGAATCCCCAACTCTGATTCCCTGCCTCTGATTCCCCAGCTCTGATTCCCCGCCTTTGATTCCCCCCGTCTGATTCCCAGCCTCTGAATCCCCGTGTCTGATTTCCTGCCTCTGATTCCCCGCCTCTGATTCCCCATCTCTGATTCCTCTGATTCCCCACATCTGATTCCCCATCTCTGATTCCGCACATCCGATTCCCTGCCTCTGATTCCCCAACTCTGATTCCACACCTCTGATTCCCCAGCTCTGATTCCCCGCCTCATATTCATCGCGTCTGATTCCCTGCCTCTGATTCCCCACCTCTGATTCCCCATCTCTGATTCCCCACTTCTGATTCCCCGTGTCTGATTCCCTTCCTCTGATTCCCCGCCTCTGAATCCCAGCCTCTTATTCCCCATATCTGATTCCCCGCCTCTGATTCCCTGCCTCTGATTCCCCAGCTCTGATTCCCCGCCTTTGATTCACCCCGTCTGATTCCCAGCCTCTGAATCCCCGTGTCTAATTTCCTGCCTCTGATTCCCCGCCTCTGATTCCCCATTTCTGATTCACCGCCTCTGATTCCCCATCTCTGATTCCCCACCTCTGATTCCCCATATCTGATTCCCTGCCTCTGTTTCCCCGCCTCTGATTCCCCACCTCTGTTTCCCCATATCTGATTCCCCGCCTCTGATTCCCCAACTCTAATACCCCACCTCTGATTCCCCAGCTCTGATTCCCCGCCTCTGATTCCCCGCATCTGATTCCCTGCCTCTGATTCCCCGCCTCTGATTCCAGGCCTCTGATTCCCAGCATCTGATTCCGGCCTCTGATTCCCGGCCTCTGATTCCCTGCTTCTGATTCTGATTCCCTGCCTCTGATTCCCCATCTCTGATTCCGCACATCTGATTCCTTGCCTCTGATTCCCCACCTCTGATTCCCCATATCTGATTCCCCGCCTGGGTTTCCCCGCCTCTGATTCCCCGCCTCTGTTTCCCAATATCTAAGTCCCCGCCTCTGATTCCCCAAATCTGATTCCCCACCTCTGATTCCCCAGCTCTGATTCCCCGCCTCTGATTCCCCGCATCTGATTCCCTGCATCTGATTCCAAGCCTCTGATTCCCTGCCTCTGATTCCCAACCTCTGATTCCCCACCTCTGATTCCCCATATCTGATTCCCCGCCTCTGTTTCCCCGCCTCGGATTCCCCGCCTCTGTTTCCCCATATCTGATTCCCGGCCTCTGATTCCCCGCCTCTGATTCCCCGCCTCTGATTCCCTGCCTCTGATTCCCCATCTCCGATTCCGCACATCTGATTCCCTTCCTCTGATTCCCCGCCTCTGATTCCCCGACTCTGATTCCCTGCCTCTGATTCCCAACCTCGGATTCCCCAACTCTGATTCCCCATATCTGATTCCCCGCCTCTGTTTCCCCGACTCTGATTCCCCGCCTCTGATTCCCAACTCTGATTCCCCGCCTCTGATTCCCCAGCTCTGATTCCCCGTGTTTGATTCCCTGCCTCTGATTCCCTGCCCTGATTCCCCATCTCTGTTTCACCGCCTTTGATTCGCCACTTCTGATTCCCCATATCTGATTCCCCGCCTCTGTTTCCCCGACTCTGATTCCCTGCCTCTGATTCCCAACCTCTGATTCCACACCTCTGATTCCCCATATCTGATTCCCCGCCTCTATTTCCCCATATCTGATTCCCCGCCTCTGATTCCCCAACTCTGATTCCCCGCCTCTGATTCCCCAGCTCTGATTCCCCGACTCTGATTCCCGGAGTCCGATTCCCTGCCTCTGATTCCCCGCCTCTGATTCCCCATCTCTGATTCCCCGCCTCCGATTCCCAGTGTCTGATTCCCTGCCTCTGATTCCCCGCCTCTGATTCCCCGCCTCTGATTCCCTGCCACTGATTCCCTGCCCCTGATTCCCCAATTCTGATACCCCATATCTGATTCTTCGCCTCTGTTTCCCCGCCTCTGATTCCCCGCCTCTGATTCCCCATATCTGATTCCCTGCCTCTGATTCCCCAACTCTGATTCACCGCCTCTGATTCCCCAGCTCTGAATCCCCGCCTCTGATTCCCCGTGTCTGATTCCCTGCCTCTGATTCCCCGCCTTGATTCCCCATCTCTGATTCACAACCTCTGATTCCCCACCTCTGATTCCCTATATTTGATTCCCCGCCTCTGTTTCCCCGCCTCTGATTCGCAACCTCTAATTCCCCACCTCTGATTCCCCATATCTGATTCCCCGCCTCTGTTACCCTGCCTCTGATTCCCGGCCTCTGTTTCCCCATATCTGATTCCCCTCCTCTGATTCCCCAACTCTGATTCCCCGCCTCTGATTCCCCAGCTCTGATTCCCCGCCTTTTATTCCCGGCCTCTGATTCCCTGCCACTGATTCCCCGCCCCTGATTCCCCACCTCTGATTCCCCATATCTGATTCCCCGCCTCTGTTTCCCCAGCTCTGATTCCCCACCTCTGATTCCCCAGCTCTGATTCCCTGCCACTGATTCCCCGCCCCTGATTCCCCACCTCTGATTTCCCATATCTGATTCCCCGCCTCTGTTTCCCCAGCTCTGATTCCCTGCCTCTGATTCCCTGCCCTGATTCCCCATCTCTGTTTCACCGCCTTTGATTCGCCACCTCTGATTCCCCATATCTGATTCCCCGCCTCTGTTTCCCCGCCTCTGATTCCATGCCTCTGATTCCCAACCTCTGATTCCACACCTCTGATTCCCCATATCTGATTCCCCGCCTCTATTTCCCCATATCTGATTCCCCGCCTCTGATTCCCCAACTCTGATTCCCCGCCTCTGATTCCCCAGCTCTGATTCCCCGACTCTGATTCCCGGCGTCCGATTCCCTGCCTCTGATTCCCCGCCTCTGATTCCCCATCTCTGATTCTCCATATCTGATTCCCCGCCTCTGAATCCCCATCTCTGATTCCCGGACTCTGATTCCCCTCCTCTGATTCCCGGCCTCTTATTCCCAGCATCTGATTCCCGGCCTCTGATTCCCGGCCTCTGATTCCCCGCTTCTGATTCTGATTCCCTGCCTCTGATTCCCCATCTCTGATTCCGCACATCTGATTCCCTGCCTCTGATTCCCCACCTCTGATTCCCCATATCTGATTCCCCGCCTCTGTTTCCCCGCCTCTGATTCCCCGCCTCTGTTTCCCTATATCTAATTCCCCACCTTTGATGCCCCAACTATGATTCCCCGCCTCTGATTCCCCAGCTCTGATTCACCGCCTCTGATTCCCTGCATCCGATTCCCCATATCTGATTCCCCGCCTCTGTTTCCCCGCCTCTGATTCCCCGCCTCTGTTTCCCCATATCTGATTCCCGCCTCTGATTCCCAACTATGATACCCCGCCTCTGATTCCCCAGCTCTGATTCCCTGCCTCTGATTCCCGGCGTTCTATTCCCTGCCTCTGATTCCCCGCCTGTGATTCCCCATCACTGATTCACCACCTCTGATTCCCACCTCTGATTCCCCATATCTAATTCCCCGCCTCTGTTTGCCCGCCTCTGATTCCCTGCCTCTGTTTCCCCATATCTGATTCCCCGCCTCTGAATCCCCAAATCTGATTCCCTGCCTCAGATTACCCAGCTCTGATTCCCCGCCTTTGATTCCCCCCGTCTGATTCCCAGCCTCTGAATCCCCGTGTCTGATTTCCTGCCTCTGATTCCCCGCCTCTGATTCCCCATCTCTGATTCACCGCCTCTCATTCCCCACCTCTGATTCCCCATCTCTGATTCCGCACATCCAATTCACTGCCTCTGATTCCCCAACTCTGATTCCCCAGCTCTGATTCCCCAGCTCTGATTCCCCGCCTCAGATTCCCCGCGTCTGATTCCCTGCCTCTGATTCCCTGCCTCTGATTCCCCATATCTGATTCCCCGCCTCTGATTCCCCAACTCTGATTCCCCGCTTCTGATTCCCCAGCTCTGAATCCCCGCCTCTGATTCCCCGCATCTGATTCCCTGCCTCTGATTCCCCGCCTCTGATTCCCCATCTGTGATTCACAACCTCTGATGCCCCACCTCTGATTCCCCATATCTGATTCCCCGCCTCTGTTTCCCCACCTCTGATTCCCCGCCTCTGATTCCCCATATCTGATTCCCCGCCTCTGATTGCCCACCTCTGATTCCCCGCGTTTGATACCCTGCCTCTGATTCCCCGCCTCTGATTCCCCATCTCTGATTCACCACCTCTGATTCCCGGCCTCTGATTCCCCATCTCTGATTCCGCACATCCGATTCCCTGCCTATGATTCCCCACCTCTGATTCCCCGCCTCTGATTCCCCATATCTGATTCCCTGCCTCTGTTTCCCCGCCTCTGATTCCCTACCTCTGTTTCCCCATATCTGATTCCCCGCCTCTGATTCCCCAACTCTAATACCCCGCCTCTGATTCCCCAGCTCTGATTCCCCGCCTCCGATTCCCCGCATCTGATTCCCTGCCTCTGATTCCCCGCCTCTGATTCCAGGCCTCTGATTCCCAGCATCTGATTCCGGCCTCTGATTCCCGGCCTCTGATTCCCTGCTTCTGATTCTGATTCCCTGCCTCTGATTCCCCATCTCTGATTCCGCACATCTGATTCCCTGCCTCTGATTCCCCACCTCTGATTCCCCACCTCTGATTCCCCAGCTCTGATTCCCCGCCTCTGATGCCCCGCATCTGATTCCCTGCATCTGATTCCAAGCCTCTGATTCCCTGCCGCTGATTCCCAACCTCTGATTCCCCACCTCTGATTCCCCATATCTGATTCCCCGCCTCTGTTTCCCCGCCTCGGATTCCCCGCCTCAGTTTCCCCATATCTGATTCCCGGCCTCTGATTCCCCGCCTCTGATTCCCCGCCTCTGATTCCCTGCCTCTGATTCCCCATCTCCGATTCCGCACATCTGATTCCCTTCCTCTGATTCCCCGCCTCTGATTCCCCGCCTCTGATTCCCTGCCTCTGATTCCCAACCTCTGATTCCCCACCTCTGATTCCCCATATCTGATTCACCGCCTCTGTTTCCCCACCTCTGATTCCCCGCCTCTGATTCCCAACTCTGATTCCCCGCCTCTGATTCCCCAGCTCTGATTCCCCGTGTTTGATTCCCTGCCTCTGATTCCCTGCCCTGATTCCCCATCTCTGTTTCACCGCCTTTGATTCGCCACTTCTGATTCCCCATATCTGATTCCCCGCCTCTGTTTCCCCGACTCTGATTCCCTGCCTCTGATTCCCAACCTCTGATTCCACACCTCTGATTCCCCATATCTGATTCCCCGCCTCTATTTCCCCATATCTGATTCCCCGCCTCTGATTCCCCAACTCTGATTCCCCGCCTCTGATTCCCCAGCTCTGATTCCCCGACTCTGATTCCCGGAGTCCGATTCCCTGCCTCTGATTCCCCGCCTCTGATTCCCCATCTCTGATTCCCCGCCTCTGATTCCCCGCATCTGATTCCCTGCATCTGATTCCAAGCCTCTGATTCCCTGCCTCTGATTCCCAACCTCTGATTCCCCACCTCTGATTCCCCATATCTGATTCCCCGCCTCTGTTTCCCCGCCTCGGATTCCCCGCCTCTGTTTCCCCATATCTGATTCCCGGCCTCTGATTCCCCGCCTCTGATTCCCCGCCTCTGATTCCCTGCCTCTGATTCCCCATCTCCGATTCCGCACATCTGATTCCCTTCCTCTGATTCCCCGCCTCTGATTCCCCGACTCTGATTCCCTGCCTCTGATTCCCAACCTCGGATTCCCCAACTCTGATTCCCCATATCTGATTCCCCGCCTCTGTTTCCCCGACTCTGATTCCCCGCCTCTGATTCCCAACTCTGATTCCCCGCCTCTGATTCCCCAGCTCTGATTCCCCGTGTTTGATTCCCTGCCTCTGATTCCCTGCCCTGATTCCCCATCTCTGTTTCACCGCCTTTGATTCGCCACTTCTGATTCCCCATATCTGATTCCCCGCCTCTGTTTCCCCGACTCTGATTCCCTGCCTCTGATTCCCAACCTCTGATTCCACACCTCTGATTCCCCATATCTGATTCCCCGCCTCTATTTCCCCATATCTGATTCCCCGCCTCTGATTCCCCAACTCTGATTCCCCGCCTCTGATTCCCCAGCTCTGATTCCCCGACTCTGATTCCCGGAGTCCGATTCCCTGCCTCTGATTCCCCGCCTCTGATTCCCCATCTCTGATTCCCCGCCTCCGATTCCCAGTGTCTGATTCCCTGCCTCTGATTCCCCGCCTCTGATTCCCCGCCTCTGATTCCCTGCCACTGATTCCCTGCCCCTGATTCCCCAATTCTGATACCCCATATCTGATTCTTCGCCTCTGTTTCCCCGCCTCTGATTCCCCGCCTCTGATTCCCCATATCTGATTCCCTGCCTCTGATTCCCCAACTCTGATTCACCGCCTCTGATTCCCCAGCTCTGAATCCCCGCCTCTGATTCCCCGTGTCTGATTCCCTGCCTCTGATTCCCCGCCTTGATTCCCCATCTCTGATTCACAACCTCTGATTCCCCACCTCTGATTCCCTATATTTGATTCCCCGCCTCTGTTTCCCCGCCTCTGATTCGCAACCTCTAATTCCCCACCTCTGATTCCCCATATCTGATTCCCCGCCTCTGTTACCCTGCCTCTGATTCCCGGCCTCTGTTTCCCCATATCTGATTCCCCTCCTCTGATTCCCCAACTCTGATTCCCCGCCTCTGATTCCCCAGCTCTGATTCCCCGCCTTTTATTCCCGGCCTCTGATTCCCTGCCACTGATTCCCCGCCCCTGATTCCCCACCTCTGATTCCCCATATCTGATTCCCCGCCTCTGTTTCCCCAGCTCTGATTCCCCACCTCTGATTCCCCAGCTCTGATTCCCTGCCACTGATTCCCCGCCCCTGATTCCCCACCTCTGATTTCCCATATCTGATTCCCCGCCTCTGTTTCCCCAGCTCTGATTCCCTGCCTCTGATTCCCTGCCCTGATTCCCCATCTCTGTTTCACCGCCTTTGATTCGCCACCTCTGATTCCCCATATCTGATTCCCCGCCTCTGTTTCCCCGCCTCTGATTCCATGCCTCTGATTCCCAACCTCTGATTCCACACCTCTGATTCCCCATATCTGATTCCCCGCCTCTATTTCCCCATATCTGATTCCCCGCCTCTGATTCCCCAACTCTGATTCCCCGCCTCTGATTCCCCAGCTCTGATTCCCCGACTCTGATTCCCGGCGTCCGATTCCCTGCCTCTGATTCCCCGCCTCTGATTCCCCATCTCTGATTCTCCATATCTGATTCCCCGCCTCTGAATCCCCATCTCTGATTCCCGGACTCTGATTCCCCTCCTCTGATTCCCGGCCTCTTATTCCCAGCATCTGATTCCCGGCCTCTGATTCCCGGCCTCTGATTCCCCGCTTCTGATTCTGATTCCCTGCCTCTGATTCCCCATCTCTGATTCCGCACATCTGATTCCCTGCCTCTGATTCCCCACCTCTGATTCCCCATATCTGATTCCCCGCCTCTGTTTCCCCGCCTCTGATTCCCCGCCTCTGTTTCCCTATATCTAATTCCCCACCTTTGATGCCCCAACTATGATTCCCCGCCTCTGATTCCCCAGCTCTGATTCACCGCCTCTGATTCCCTGCATCCGATTCCCCATATCTGATTCCCCGCCTCTGTTTCCCCGCCTCTGATTCCCCGCCTCTGTTTCCCCATATCTGATTCCCGCCTCTGATTCCCAACTATGATACCCCGCCTCTGATTCCCCAGCTCTGATTCCCTGCCTCTGATTCCCGGCGTTCTATTCCCTGCCTCTGATTCCCCGCCTGTGATTCCCCATCACTGATTCACCACCTCTGATTCCCACCTCTGATTCCCCATATCTAATTCCCCGCCTCTGTTTGCCCGCCTCTGATTCCCTGCCTCTGTTTCCCCATATCTGATTCCCCGCCTCTGAATCCCCAAATCTGATTCCCTGCCTCAGATTACCCAGCTCTGATTCCCCGCCTTTGATTCCCCCCGTCTGATTCCCAGCCTCTGAATCCCCGTGTCTGATTTCCTGCCTCTGATTCCCCGCCTCTGATTCCCCATCTCTGATTCACCGCCTCTCATTCCCCACCTCTGATTCCCCATCTCTGATTCCGCACATCCAATTCACTGCCTCTGATTCCCCAACTCTGATTCCCCAGCTCTGATTCCCCAGCTCTGATTCCCCGCCTCAGATTCCCCGCGTCTGATTCCCTGCCTCTGATTCCCTGCCTCTGATTCCCCATATCTGATTCCCCGCCTCTGATTCCCCAACTCTGATTCCCCGCTTCTGATTCCCCAGCTCTGAATCCCCGCCTCTGATTCCCCGCATCTGATTCCCTGCCTCTGATTCCCCGCCTCTGATTCCCCATCTGTGATTCACAACCTCTGATGCCCCACCTCTGATTCCCCATATCTGATTCCCCGCCTCTGTTTCCCCACCTCTGATTCCCCGCCTCTGATTCCCCATATCTGATTCCCCGCCTCTGATTGCCCACCTCTGATTCCCCGCGTTTGATACCCTGCCTCTGATTCCCCGCCTCTGATTCCCCATCTCTGATTCACCACCTCTGATTCCCGGCCTCTGATTCCCCATCTCTGATTCCGCACATCCGATTCCCTGCCTATGATTCCCCACCTCTGATTCCCCGCCTCTGATTCCCCATATCTGATTCCCTGCCTCTGTTTCCCCGCCTCTGATTCCCTACCTCTGTTTCCCCATATCTGATTCCCCGCCTCTGATTCCCCAACTCTAATACCCCGCCTCTGATTCCCCAGCTCTGATTCCCCGCCTCCGATTCCCCGCATCTGATTCCCTGCCTCTGATTCCCCGCCTCTGATTCCAGGCCTCTGATTCCCAGCATCTGATTCCGGCCTCTGATTCCCGGCCTCTGATTCCCTGCTTCTGATTCTGATTCCCTGCCTCTGATTCCCCATCTCTGATTCCGCACATCTGATTCCCTGCCTCTGATTCCCCACCTCTGATTCCCCACCTCTGATTCCCCAGCTCTGATTCCCCGCCTCTGATGCCCCGCATCTGATTCCCTGCATCTGATTCCAAGCCTCTGATTCCCTGCCTCTGATTCCCAACCTCTGATTCCCCACCTCTGATTCCCCATATCTGATTCCCCGCCTCTGTTTCCCCGCCTCGGATTCCCCGCCTCAGTTTCCCCATATCTGATTCCCGGCCTCTGATTCCCCGCCTCTGATTCCCCGCCTCTGATTCCCTGCCTCTGATTCCCCATCTCCGATTCCGCACATCTGATTCCCTTCCTCTGATTCCCCGCCTCTGATTCCCCGCCTCTGATTCCCTGCCTCTGATTCCCAACCTCTGATTCCCCACCTCTGATTCCCCATATCTGATTCACCGCCTCTGTTTCCCCACCTCTGATTCCCCGCCTCTGATTCCCAACTCTGATTCCCCGCCTCTGATTCCCCAGCTCTGATTCCCCGTGTTTGATTCCCTGCCTCTGATTCCCTGCCCTGATTCCCCATCTCTGTTTCACCGCCTTTGATTCGCCACTTCTGATTCCCCATATCTGATTCCCCGCCTCTGTTTCCCCGACTCTGATTCCCTGCCTCTGATTCCCAACCTCTGATTCCACACCTCTGATTCCCCATATCTGATTCCCCGCCTCTATTTCCCCATATCTGATTCCCCGCCTCTGATTCCCCAACTCTGATTCCCCGCCTCTGATTCCCCAGCTCTGATTCCCCGACTCTGATTCCCGGAGTCCGATTCCCTGCCTCTGATTCCCCGCCTCTGATTCCCCATCTCTGATTCCCCGCCTCCGATTCCCCGTGTCTGATTCCCTGCCTCTGATTCCCCGCCTCTGATTCCCCGCCTCTGATTCCCTGCCACTGATTCCCTGCCCCTGATTCCCCAATTCTGATACCCCATATCTGATTCCCCGCCTCTGTTTCCCCGCCTCTGATTCCCCGCCTCTGATTCCCCATATCTGATTCCCTGCCTCTGATTCCCCAACTCTGATTCACCGCCTCTGATTCCCCAGCTCTGAATCCCCGCCTCTGATTCCCCGCGTCTGATTCCCTGCCTCTGATTCCCCGCCTTGATTCCCCATCTCTGATTCACAACCTCTGATTCCCCACCTCTGATTCCCTATATTTGATTCCCCGCCTCTGTTTCCCCGCCTCTGATTCGCAACCTCTAATTCCCCACCTCTGATTCCCCATATCTGATTCCCCGCCTCTGTTACCCTGCCTCTGATTCCCGGCCTCTGTTTCCCCATATCTGATTCCCCTCCTCTGAATCCCCAACTCTGATTCCCCGCCTCTGATTCCCCAGCTCTGATTCCCCGCCTTTTATTCCCGGCCTCTGATTCCCTGCCACTGATTCCCCGCCCCTGATTCCCCACCTCTGATTCCCCATATCTGATTCCCCGCCTCTGTTTCCCCAGCTCTGATTCCCCACCTCTGATTCCCCAGCTCTGATTCCCTGCCACTGATTCCCCGCCCCTGATTCCCCACCTCTGATTTCCCATATCTGATTCCCCGCCTCTGTTTCCCCAGCTCTGATTCCCTGCCTCTGATTCCCTGCCCTGATTCCCCATCTCTGTTTCACCGCCTTCGATTCGCCACCTCTGATTCCCCATATCTGATTCCCCGCCTCTGTTTCCCCGCCTCTGATGCCATGCCTCTGATTCCCAACCTCTGATTCCACACCTCTGATTCCCCATATCTGATTCCCCGCCTCTATTTCCCCATATCTGATTCCCCGCCTCTGATTCCCCAACTCTGATTCCCCGCCTCTGATTCCCCAGCTCTGATTCCCCGACTCTGATTCCCGGCGTCCGATTCCCTGCCTCTGATTCCCCGCCTCTGATTCCCCATCTCTGATTCTCCATATCTGATTCCCCGCCTCTGAATCCCCATCTCTGATTCCCGGACTCTGATTCCCCTCCTCTGATTCCCGGCCTCTTATTCCCAGCATCTGATTCCCGGCCTCTGATTCCCGTCCTCTGATTCCCCGCTTCTGATTCTGATTCCCTGCCTCTGATTCCCCATCTCTGATTCCGCACATCTGATTCCCTGCCTCTGATTCCCCACCTCTGATTCCCCATATCTGATTCCCCGCCTCTGTTTCCCCGCCTCTGATTCCCCGCCTCTGTTTCCCTATATCTAATTCCCCACCTCTGATGCCCCAACTCTGATTCCCCGCCTCTGATTCCCCAGCTCTGATTCCCCGCCTCTGATTCCCTGCATCCGATTCCCCATATCTGATTCCCCGCCTCTGTTTCCCCGCCTCTGATTCCCCGCCTCTGTTTCCCCATATCTGATTCCCGCCTCTGATTCCCAACTATGATTCCCCGCCTTTGATTCCCCAGCTCTGATTCCCTGCCTCTGATTCCCGGCGTTCTATTCCCTGCCTCTGATTCCCCGCCTGTGATTCCCCATCACTGATTCACCACCTCTGATTCCCTACCTCTGATTCCCCATATCTAATTCCCCGCCTCTGTTTGCCCGCCTCTGATTCCCTGCCTCTGTTTCCCCATATCTGATTCCCCGCCTCTGAATCCCCAACTCTGATTCCCTGCCTCAGATTACCCATCTCTGATTCCCCGCCTTTGATTCCCCCCGTCTGATTCCCAGCCTCTGAATCCCCGTGTCTGATTTCCTGCCTCTGATTCCCCGCCTCTGATTCTCCATCTCTGATTCACCGCCTCTGATTCCCCACCTCTGATTCCCCATCTCTGATTCCGCACATCCAATTCACTGCCTCTGATTCCCCAACTCTGATTCCCCACCTCTGATTCCCCAGCTCTGATTCCCCGCCTCAGATTCCCCGCGTCTGATTCCCTGCCTCTGATTCCCTGCCTCTGATTCCCTGCCTCTGATTCCCCATATCTGATTCCCCGCCTCTGATTCCCCAACTCTGATTCCCCGCTTCTGATTCCCCAGCTCTGAATCCCCGCCTCTGATTCCCCGCATCTGATTCCCTGCCTCTGATTCCCCACCTCTGATTCCCCATCTGTGATTCACCACCTCTGATGCCCCACCTCTGATTCCCCATATCTGATTCCCCGCCTCTGTTTCCCCACCTCTGATTCCCCACCTCTGATTCCCCATATCTGATTCCCCGCCTCTGATTGCCCACCTCTGATTCCCCGCGTCTGATACCCTGCCTCTGATTCCCCGCCTCTGATTCCCCATCTCTGATTCACCACCTCTGATTCCCGCCCTCTGATTCCCCATCTCTGATTCCGCACATCCGATTCCCTGCCTATGATTCCCCACCTCTGATTCCCCGCCTCTGATTCCCCATATCTGATTCCCTGCCTCTGTTTCCCCGCCTCTGATTCCCTACCTCTGTTTCCCCATATCTGATTCCCCGCCTCTGATTCCCCAACTCTAATACCCCGCCTCTGATTCCCCAGCTCTGATTCCCCGCCTCCGATTCCCCGCATCTGATTCCCTGCCTCTGATTCCCCGCCTCTGATTCCAGGCCTCTGATTCCCAGCATCTGATTCCGGCCTCTGATTCCCGGCCTCTGATTCCCTGCTTCTGATTCTGATTCCCTGCCTCTGATTCCCCATCTCTGATTCCGCACATCTGATTCCCTGCCTCTGATTCCCCACCTCTGATTCCCCACCTCTGATTCCCCAGCTCTGATTCCCCGCCTCTGATGCCCCGCATCTGATTCCCTGCATCTGATTCCAAGCCTCTGATTCCCTGCCTCTGATTCCCAACCTCTGATTCCCCACCTCTGATTCCCCATATCTGATTCCCCGCCTCTGTTTCCCCGCCTCGGATTCCCCGCCTCAGTTTCCCCATATCTGATTCCCGGCCTCTGATTCCCCGCCTCTGATTCCCCGCCTCTGATTCCCTGCCTCTGATTCCCCATCTCCGATTCCGCACATCTTATTCCCTTCCTCTGATTCCCCGCCTCTGATTCCCCGCCTCTGATTCCCCGCCTCTGATTCCCCGCCTCTGATTCCCCGCCTCTGATTCCCCGCCTCTGATTCCCTGCCTCTGATTCCCCATCTCCGATTCCGCACATCTGATTCCCTTCCTCTGATTCCCCGCCTCTGATTCCCCGACTCTGATTCCCTGCCTCTGATTCCCAACCTCGGATTCCCCAACTCTGATTCCCCATATCTGATTCCCCGCCTCTGTTTCCCCGACTCTGATTCCCCGCCTCTGATTCCCAACTCTGATTCCCCGCCTCTAATTCCCCAGCTCTGATTCCCCGTGTTTGATTCCCTGCCTCTGATTCCCTGCCCTGATTCCCCATCTCTGTTTCACCGCCTTTGATTCGCCACTTCTGATTCCCCATATCTGATTCCCCGCCTCTGTTTCCCCGACTCTGATTCCCTGCCTCTGATTCCCAACCTCTGATTCCACACCTCTGATTCCCCATATCTGATTCCCCGCCTCTATTTCCCCATATCTGATTCCCCGCCTCTGATTCCCCAACTCTGATTCCCCGCCTCTGATTCCCCAGCTCTGATTCCCCGACTCTGATTCCCGGAGTCCGATTCCCTGCCTCTGATTCCCCGCCTCTGATTCCCCATCTCTGATTCCCCGCCTCCGATTCCCAGTGTCTGATTCCCTGCCTCTGATTCCCCGCCTCTGATTCCCCGCCTCTGATTCCCTGCCACTGATTCCCTGCCCCTGATTCCCCAATTCTGATACCCCATATCTGATTCTTCGCCTCTGTTTCCCCGCCTCTGATTCCCCGCCTCTGATTCCCCATATCTGATTCCCTGCCTCTGATTCCCCAACTCTGATTCACCGCCTCTGATTCCCCAGCTCTGAATCCCCGCCTCTGATTCCCCGTGTCTGATTCCCTGCCTCTGATTCCCCGCCTTGATTCCCCATCTCTGATTCACAACCTCTGATTCCCCACCTCTGATTCCCTATATTTGATTCCCCGCCTCTGTTTCCCCGCCTCTGATTCGCAACCTCTAATTCCCCACCTCTGATTCCCCATATCTGATTCCCCGCCTCTGTTACCCTGCCTCTGATTCCCGGCCTCTGTTTCCCCATATCTGATTCCCCTCCTCTGATTCCCCAACTCTGATTCCCCGCCTCTGATTCCCCAGCTCTGATTCCCCATATCTGATTCCCCGCCTCTGTTTCCCCAGCTCTGATTCCCCACCTCTGATTCCCCAGCTCTGATTCCCTGCCACTGATTCCCCGCCCCTGATTCCCCACCTCTGATTTCCCATATCTGATTCCCCGCCTATGTTTCCCCAGCTCTGATTCCCTGCCTCTGATTCCCTGCCCTGATTCCCCATCTCTGTTTCACCGCCTTTGATTCGCCACCTCTGATTCCCCATATCTGATTCCCCGCCTCTGTTTCCCCGCCTCTGATTCCATGCCTCTGATTCCCAACCTCTGATTCCACACCTCTGATTCCCCATATCTGATTCCCCGCCTCTATTTCCCCATATCTGATTCCCCGCCTCTGATTCCCCAACTCTGATTCCCCGCCTCTGATTCCCCAGCTCTGATTCCCCGACTCTGATTCCCGGCGTCCGATTCCCTGCCTCTGATTCCCCGCCTCTGATTCCCCATCTCTGATTCTCCATATCTGATTCCCCGCCTCTGAATCCCCATCTCTGATTCCCGGACTCTGATTCCCCTCCTCTGATTCCCGGCCTCTTATTCCCAGCATCTGATTCCCGGCCTCTGATTCCCGGCCTCTGATTCCCCGCTTCTGATTCTGATTCCCTGCCTCTGATTCCCCATCTCTGATTCCGCACATCTGATTCCCTGCCTCTGATTCCCCACCTCTGATTCCCCATATCTGATTCCCCGCCTCTGTTTCCCCGCCTCTGATTCCCCGCCTCTGTTTCCCTATATCTAATTCCCCACCTCTGATGCCCCAACTCTGATTCCCCGCCTCTGATTCCCCAGCTCTGATACCCCGCCTCTGATTCCCTGCATCCGATTCCCCATATCTGATTCCCCGCCTCTGTTTCCCCGCCTCTGATTCCCCGCCTCTGTTTCCCCATATCTGATTCCCGCCTCTGATTCCCAACTATGATTCCCCGCCTCTGATTCCCCAGCTCTGATTCCCTGCCTCTGATTCCCGGCGTTCTATTCCCTGCCTCTGATTCCCCGCCTGTGATTCCCCATCACTGATTCACCACCTCTGATTCCCACCTCTGATTCCCCATATCTAATTCCCCGCCTCTGTTTGCCCGCCTCTGATTCCCTGCCTCTGTTTCCCCATATCTGATTCCCCGCCTCTGAATCCCCAACTCTGATTCCCTGCCTCAGATTACCCAGCTCTGATTCCCCGCCTTTGATTCCCCCCGTCTGATTCCCAGCCTCTGAATCCCCGTGTCTGATTTCCTGCCTCTGATTCCCCGCCTCTGATTCCCCATCTCTGATTCACCGCCTCTCATTCCCCACCTCTGATTCCCCATCTCTGATTCCGCACATCCAATTCACTGCCTCTGATTCCCCAACTCTGATTCCCCAGCTCTGATTCCCCAGCTCTGATTCCCCGCCTCAGATTCCCCGCGTCTGATTCCCTGCCTCTGATTCCCTGCCTCTGATTCGCTGCCTCTGATTCCCCATATCTGATTCCCCGCCTCTGATTCCCCAACTCTGATTCCCCGCTTCTGATTCCCCAGCTCTGAATCCCCGCCTCTGATTCCCCGCATCTGATTCCCTGCCTCTGATTCCCCGCCTCTGATTCCCCATCTGTGATTCACAACCTCTGATGCCCCACCTCTGATTCCCCATATCTGATTCCCCGCCTCTGTTTCCCCACCTCTGATTCCCCGCCTCTGATTCCCCATATCTGATTCCCCGCCTCTGATTGCCCACCTCTGATTCCCCGCGTTTGATACCCTGCCTCTGATTCCCCGCCTCTGATTCCCCATCTCTGATTCACCACCTCTGATTCCCGGCCTCTGATTCCCCATCTCTGATTCCGCACATCCGATTCCCTGCCTATGATTCCCCACCTCTGATTCCCCGCCTCTGATTCCCCATATCTGATTCCCTGCCTCTGTTTCCCCGCCTCTGATTCCCTACCTCTGTTTCCCCATATCTGATTCCCCGCCTCTGATTCCCCAACTCTAATACCCCGCCTCTGATTCCCCAGCTCTGATTCCCCGCCTCCGATTCCCCGCATCTGATTCCCTGCCTCTGATTCCCCGCCTCTGATTCCAGGCCTCTGATTCCCAGCATCTGATTCCGGCCTCTGATTCCCGGCCTCTGATTCCCTGCTTCTGATTCTGATTCCCTGCCTCTGATTCCCCATCTCTGATTCCGCACATCTGATTCCCTGCCTCTGATTCCCCACCTCTGATTCCCCACCTCTGATTCCCCAGCTCTGATTCCCCGCCTCTGATGCCCCGCATCTGATTCCCTGCATCTGATTCCAAGCCTCTGATTCCCTGCCTCTGATTCCCAACCTCTGATTCCCCACCTCTGATTCCCCATATCTGATTCCCCGCCTCTGTTTCCCCGCCTCGGATTCCCCGCCTCAGTTTCCCCATATCTGATTCCCGGCCTCTGATTCCCCGCCTCTGATTCCCCGCCTCTGATTCCCTGCCTCTGATTCCCCATCTCCGATTCCGCACATCTGATTCCCTTCCTCTGATTCCCCGCCTCTGATTCCCCGCCTCTGATTCCCTGCCTCTGATTCCCCTCCTCTGATTCCCCAACTCTGATTCCCCGCCTCTGATTCACCGCCTCTGTTTCCCCATATCTGATTCCCCGCCTCTGTTTCCCCAGCTCTGATTCCCCGCCTCTGATTCCCCAGCTCTGATTCCCCGTGTTTGATTCCCTGCCTCTGATTCCCTGCCCTGATTCCCCATCTCTGTTTCACCGCCTTTGATTCGCCACTTCTGATTCCCCATATCTGATTCCCCGCCTCTGTTTCCCCGACTCTGATTCCCTGCCTCTGATTCCCAACCTCTGATTCCACACCTCTGATTCCCCATATCTGATTCCCCGCCTCTATTTCCCCATATCTGATTCCCCGCCTCTGATTCCCCAACTCTGATTCCCCGCCTCTGATTCCCCAGCTCTGATTCCCCGACTCTGATTCCCGGAGTCCGATTCCCTGCCTCTGATTCCCCGCCTCTGATTCCCCATCTCTGATTCCCCGCCTCCGATTCCCCGTGTCTGATTCCCTGCCTCTGATTCCCCGCCTCTGATTCCCCGCCTCTGATTCCCTGCCACTGATTCCCTGCCCCTGATTCCCCAATTCTGATACCCCATATCTGATTCCCCGCCTCTGTTTCCCCGCCTCTGATTCCCCGCCTCTGATTCCCCATATCTGATTCCCTGCCTCTGATTCCCCAACTCTGATTCACCGCCTCTGATTCCCCAGCTCTGAATCCCCGCCTCTGATTCCCCGCGTCTGATTCCCTGCCTCTGATTCCCCGCCTTGATTCCCCATCTCTGATTCACAACCTCTGATTCCCCACCTCTGATTCCCTATATTTGATTCCCCGCCTCTGTTTCCCCGCCTCTGATTCGCAACCTCTAATTCCCCACCTCTGATTCCCCATATCTGATTCCCCGCCTCTGTTACCCTGCCTCTGATTCCCGGCCTCTGTTTCCCCATATCTGATTCCCCTCCTCTGAATCCCCAACTCTGATTCCCCGCCTCTGATTCCCCAGCTCTGATTCCCCGCCTTTTATTCCCGGCCTCTGATTCCCTGCCACTGATTCCCCGCCCCTGATTCCCCACCTCTGATTCCCCATATCTGATTCCCCGCCTCTGTTTCCCCAGCTCTGATTCCCCACCTCTGATTCCCCAGCTCTGATTCCCTGCCACTGATTCCCCGCCCCTGATTCCCCACCTCTGATTTCCCATATCTGATTCCCCGCCTCTGTTTCCCCAGCTCTGATTCCCTGCCTCTGATTCCCTGCCCTGATTCCCCATCTCTGTTTCACCGCCTTCGATTCGCCACCTCTGATTCCCCATATCTGATTCCCCGCCTCTGTTTCCCCGCCTCTGATGCCATGCCTCTGATTCCCAACCTCTGATTCCACACCTCTGATTCCCCATATCTGATTCCCCGCCTCTATTTCCCCATATCTGATTCCCCGCCTCTGATTCCCCAACTCTGATTCCCCGCCTCTGATTCCCCAGCTCTGATTCCCCGACTCTGATTCCCGGCGTCCGATTCCCTGCCTCTGATTCCCCGCCTCTGATTCCCCATCTCTGATTCTCCATATCTGATTCCCCGCCTCTGAATCCCCATCTCTGATTCCCGGACTCTGATTCCCCTCCTCTGATTCCCGGCCTCTTATTCCCAGCATCTGATTCCCGGCCTCTGATTCCCGGCCTCTGATTCCCCGCTTCTGATTCTGATTCCCTGCCTCTGATTCCCCATCTCTGATTCCGCACATCTGATTCCCTGCCTCTGATTCCCCACCTCTGATTCCCCATATCTGATTCCCCGCCTCTGTTTCCCCGCCTCTGATTCCCCGCCTCTGTTTCCCTATATCTAATTCCCCACCTCTGATGCCCCAACTCTGATTCCCCGCCTCTGATTCCCCAGCTCTGATTCCCCGCCTCTGATTCCCTGCATCCGATTCCCCATATCTGATTCCCCGCCTCTGTTTCCCCGCCTCTGATTCCCCGCCTCTGTTTCCCCATATCTGATTCCCGCCTCTGATTCCCAACTATGATTCCCCGCCTTTGATTCCCCAGCTCTGATTCCCTGCCTCTGATTCCCGGCGTTCTATTCCCTGCCTCTGATTCCCCGCCTGTGATTCCCCATCACTGATTCACAACCTCTGATTCCCTACCTCTGATTCCCCATATCTAATTCCCCGCCTCTGTTTGCCCGCCTCTGATTCCCTGCCTCTGTTTCCCCATATCTGATTCCCCGCCTCTGAATCCCCAACTCTGATTCCCTGCCTCAGATTACCCATCTCTGATTCCCCGCCTTTGATTCCCCCCGTCTGATTCCCAGCCTCTGAATCCCCGTGTCTGATTTCCTGCCTCTGATTCCCCGCCTCTGATTCCCCATCTCTGATTCACCGCCTCTGATTCCCCACCTCTGATTCCCCATCTCTGATTCCGCACATCCAATTCACTGCCTCTGATTCCCCAACTCTGATTCCCCACCTCTGATTCCCCAGCTCTGATTCCCCGCCTCAGATTCCCCGCGTCTGATTCCCTGCCTCTGATTCCCTGCCTCTGATTCCCTGCCTCTGATTCCCCATATCTGATTCCCCGCCTCTGATTCCCCAACTCTGATTCCCCGCTTCTGATTCCCCAGCTCTGAATCCCCGCCTCTGATTCCCCGCATCTGATTCCCTGCCTCTGATTCCCCACCTCTGATTCCCCATCTGTGATTCACCACCTCTGATGCCCCACCTCTGATTCCCCATATCTGATTCCCCGCCTCTGTTTCCCCACCTCTGATTCCCCGCCTCTGATTCCCCATATCTGATTCCCCGCCTCTGATTGCCCACCTCTGATTCCCCGCGTCTGATACCCTGCCTCTGATTCCCCGCCTCTGATTCCCCATCTCTGATTCACCACCTCTGATTCCCGCCCTCTGATTCCCCATCACTGATTCCGCACATCCGATTCCCTGCCTATGATTCCCCACCTCTGATTCCCCGCCTCTGATTCCCCATATCTGATTCCCTGCCTCTGTTTCCCCGCCTCTGATTCCCTACCTCTGTTTCCCCATATCTGATTCCCCGCCTCTGATTCCCCAACTCTAATACCCCGCCTCTGATTCCCCAGCTCTGATTCCCCGCCTCCGATTCCCCGCATCTGATTCCCTGCCTCTGATTCCCCGCCTCTGATTCCAGGCCTCTGATTCCCAGCATCTGATTCCGGCCTCTGATTCCCGGCCTCTGATTCCCTGCTTCTGATTCTGATTCCCTGCCTCTGATTCCCCATCTCTGATTCCGCACATCTGATTCCCTGCCTCTGATTCCCCACCTCTGATTCCCCACCTCTGATTCCCCAGCTCTGATTCCCCGCCTCTGATGCCCCGCATCTGATTCCCTGCATCTGATTCCAAGCCTCTGATTCCCTGCCTCTGATTCCCAACCTCTGATTCCCCACCTCTGATTCCCCATATCTGATTCCCCGCCTCTGTTTCCCCGCCTCGGATTCCCCGCCTCAGTTTCCCCATATCTGATTCCCGGCCTCTGATTCCCCGCCTCTGATTCCCCGCCTCTGATTCCCTGCCTCTGATTCCCCATCTCCGATTCCGCACATCTTATTCCCTTCCTCTGATTCCCCGCCTCTGATTCCCCGCCTCTGATTCCCTGCCTCTGATTCCCAACCTCTGATTCCCCACCTCTGATTCCCCATATCTGATTCCCCGCCTCTGTTTCCCCACCTCTGATTCCCCGCCTCTGATTCCCAACTCTGATTCCCCGCCTCTGATTCCCCAGCTCTGATTCCCCGTGTTTGATTCCCTGCCTCTGATTCCCTGCCCTGATTCCCCATCTCTGTTTCACCGCCTTTGATTCGCCACCTCTGATTCCACATATCTGATTCCCCGCCTCTGTTTCCCCGACTCTGATTCCCTTCCTCTGATTCCCAACCTCTGATTCCACACCTCTGATTCCCCATATCTGATTCCCCGCCTCTATTTCCCCATATCTGAATCCCCGCCTCTGATTCCCCAACTCTGATTCCCCGCCTCTGATTCCCCAGCTCTGATTCCCCGACTCTGATTCCCGGCGTCCGATTCCCTGCCTCTGATTCCCCGCCTCTAATTCCCCATCTCTGATTCCCCGCCTCTGATTCCCCGTGTCTGATTCCCTGCCTCTGATTCCCCGCCTCTGATTCCCCGCCTCTGATTCCCTGCCACTGATTCCCTGCCCCTGATTCCCCACCTCTGATTCCCCATATCTGATTCCCCGCCTCTGTTTCCCCGCCTCTGATTCCCTGCCTCTGATTCCCCATATCTGATTCCCTGCCTCTGATTCCCCAACTCTGATTCCCCGCCTCTGATTCCCCAGCTCTGAATCCCCGCCTCTGATTCCCCGTGTCTGATTCCCTGCCTCTGATTCCCCGCCTTGATTCTCCATCTCTGATTCACAACCTCTGATTCCCCACCTCTGATTCCCTATATTTGATTCCCCGCCTCTGTTTCCCCGCCTCTGATTCCCCGCCTCTGATTCCCCATATCTGATTCCCCGCCTCTGATTGCCCACCTCTGATTCCCCGCCTCTGATTCGCCAGCTCTGATTCCCCGCCTCTGATTCCCCGCATCTGATTCCCTGCCTCTGATTCCCCGCCTCTGATTCCCCATCTCTGATTCACCGCCTTTGATTCGCCACCTCTGATTCCCCATATCTGATTCCCCACCTCTGTTTCCCGGCCTCTGATTCCCCGCCTCTGATACTCCATATCTCATTCCCCGCCTCTGAATCCCCATCTCTGATTCCCGGACTCTGATTCCCCACCTCTGATTCCCGGCCTCTTATTCCCAGCATCTGATTCCCGGCCTCTGATTCCCGGCCTCTGATTCCCCGCTTCTGATTCTGATTCCCTGCCTCTGATTCCCCATCTCTGATTCCGCACATCTGATTCCCTGCCTCTGATTCCCCACCTCTGATTCCCCATATCTGATTCCCCGCCTCTGTTTCCCCGCCTCTGATTCCCCGCCTCTGTTTCCCTATATCTAATTCCCCACCTCTGATGCCCCAACTCTGATTCCCCGCCTCTGATTCCCCAGCTCTGATTCCCCGCCTCTGATTCCCCGCATCCGATTCCCCATATCTGATTCCCCGCCTCTGTTTCCCCGCCTCTGATTCCCCGCCTCTGTTTCCCCATATCTGATTCCCCGCCTCTGATTCCCAACTATGATTCCCCGCCTCTGATTCCCCAGCTCTGATTCCCTGCGTCTGATTCCCTGCGTTCTATTTCCTGCCTCTGATTCCCCGCCTGTGATTCCCCATCACTGATTCACCACCTCTGATTCCCCACCTCTGATTCCCCATATCTAATTCCCCGCCTCTGTTTGCCCGCCTCTGATTCCCCGCCTCTGTTTCCCCATATCTGATTCCCCGTCTCTGAATCCCCAACTCTGATTCCCTGCCTCTGATTCCCCAGCTCTGATTCCCCGCCTTTGATTCCCCCCGTCTGATTCCCAGCCTCTGAATCCCCGTGTCTGATTTCCTGCCTCTGATTCCCCGCCTCTGATTCCCCATCTCTGATTCCTCTGATTCCCCACCTCTGATTCCCCATCTCTGATTCCGCACATCCGATTCCCTGCCTCTGATTCCCCAACTCTGATTCCCCACCTCTGATTCCCCATCTCTGATTCCCCGCCTCATATTCATCGCGTCTGATTCCCTGCCTCTGATTCCCCGCCTCTGATTCCCCATCTCTGATTCCCCACTTCTGATTCCCCGTGTCTGATTCCCTGCCTCTGATTCCCCGCCTCTGAATCCCAGCCTCTGATTCCCCATATCTGGTTCCCCGCCTCTGATTCCCTGCCTCTGATTCCCCAGCTCTGATTCCCCGCCTTTGATTCCCCCCGTCTGATTCCCAGCCTCTGAATCCCCGTGTCTAATTTCCTGCCTCTGATTCCCCGCCTGTGATTCCCCATTTCTGATTCACCGCCTCTGATTCCCCATCTCTGATTCCCCACCTCTGATTCCCCATATCTGATTCCCTGCCTCTGTTTCCCCGCCTCTGATTCCCCACCTCTGTTTCCCCATATCTGATTCCCCGCCTCTGATTCCCCAACTCTAATACCCCACCTCTGATTCCCCAGCTCTGATTCCCCGCCTCTGATTCCCCGCATCTGATTCCCTGCCTCTGATTCCCCGCCTCTGATTCCAGGCCTCTGATTCCCAGCATCTGATTCCGGCCTCTGATTCCCGGCCTCTGATTCCCTGCTTCTGATTCTGATTCCCTGCCTCTGATTCCCCATCTCTGATTCCGCACATCTGATTCCTTGCCTCTGATTCCCCACATCTGATTCCCCATATCTGATTCCCCGCCTGGGTTTCCCCGCCTCTGATTCCCCGCCTCTGTTTCCCAATATCTAAGTCCCCGCCTCTGATTCCCCAAATCTGATTCCCCACCTCTGATTCCCCAGCTCTGATTCCCCGCCTCTGATTCCCCGCATCTGATTCCCTGCATCTGATTCCAAGCCTCTGATTCCCTGCCTCTGATTCCCAACCTCTGATTCCCCACCTCTGATTCCCCATATCTGATTCCCCGCCTCTGTTTCCCCGCCTCGGATTCCCCGCCTCTGTTTCCCCATATCTGATTCCCGGCCTCTGATTCCCCGCCTCTGATTCCCCGCCTCTGATTCCCTGCCTCTGATTCCCCATCTCCGATTCAGCACATCTGATTCCCTTCCTCTGATTCCCCGCCTCTGATTCCCCGACTCTGATTCCCTGCCTCTGATTCCCAACCTCGGATTCCCCAACTCTGATTCCCCATATCTGATTCCCCGCCTCTGTTTCCCCGACTCTGATTCCCCGCCTCTGATTCCCAACTCTGATTCCCCGCCTCTGATTCCCCAGCTCTGATTCCCCGTGTTTGATTCCCTGCCTCTGATTCCCTGCCCTGATTCCCCATCTCTGTTTCACCGCCTTTGATTCGCCACCTCTGATTCCCCATATCTGATTCCCCGCCTCTGTTTCCCCGACTCTGATTCCCTGCCTCTGATTCCCAACCTCTGATTCCACACCTCTGATTCCCCATATCTGATTCCCCGCCTCTATTTCCCCATATCTGATTCCCCGCCTCTGATTCCCCAACTCTGATTCCCCGCCTCTGATTCCCCAGCTCTGATTCCCCGACTCTGATTCCCGGAGTCCGATTCCCTGCCTCTGATTCCCCGCCTCTGATTCCCCATCTCTGATTCCCCGCCTCCGATTCCCCGTGTCTGATTCCCTGCCTCTGATTCCCCGCCTCTGATTCCCCGCCTCTGATTCCCTGCCACTGATTCCCTGCCCCTGATTCCCCAATTCTGATACCCCATATCTGATTCCCCGCCTCTGTTTCCCCGCCTCTGATTCCCCGCCTCTGATTCCCCATATCTGATTCCCTGCCTCTGATTCCCCAACTCTGATTCACCGCCTCTGATTCCCCAGCTCCGAATCCCCGCCTCTGATTCCCCGCGTCTGATTCCCTGCCTCTGATTCCCCGCCTTGATTCCCCATCTCTGATTCACAACCTCTGATTCCCCACCTCTGATTCCCTATATTTGATTCCCCGCCTCTGTTTCCCCGCCTCTGATTCGCAACCTCTAATTCCCCACCTCTGATTCCCCATATCTGATTCCCCGCCTCTGTTACCCTGCCTCTGATTCCCGGCCTCTGTTTCCCCATATCTGATTCCCCTCCTCTGATTCCCCAACTCTGATTCCCCGCCTCTGATTCCCCAGCTCTGATTCCCCGCCTTTTATTCCCGGCCTCTGATTCCCTGCCACTGATTCCCCGCCCCTGATTCCCCACCTCTGATTCCCCATATCTGATTCCCCGCCTCTGTTTCCCCAGCTCTGATTCCCCACCTCTGATTCCCCAGCTCTGATTCCCTGCCACTGATTCCCCGCCCCTGATTCCCCACCTCTGATTTCCCATATCTGATTCCCCGCCTCTGTTTCCCCAGCTCTGATTCCCTGCCTCTGATTCCCTGCCCTGATTCCCCATCTCTGTTTCACCGCCTTTGATTCGCCACCTCTGATTCCCCATATCTGATTCCCCGCCTCTGATTCCCCGCCTCTGTTTCCCAATATCTAAGTCCCCGCCTCTGATTCCCCAAATCTGATTCCCCACCTCTGATTCCCCAGCTCTGATTCCCCGCCTCTGTTTCCCCGCATCTGATTCCCTGCATCTGATTCCAAGCCTCTTATTCCCTGCCTCTGATTCCCAACCTCTGATTCCCCACCTCTGATTCCCCATATCTGATTCCCCGCCTCTGTTTCCCCGCCTCGGATTCCCCGCCTCTGTTTCCCCATATCTGATTCCCGGCCTCTGATTCCCCGCCTCTGATTCCCCGCCTCTGATTCCCTGCCTCTGATTCCCCATCTCCGATTCCGCACATCTGATTCCCTTCCTCTGATTCCCCGCCTCTGATTCCCCGACTCTGATTCCCTGCCTCTGATTCCCAACCTCGGATTCCCCAACTCTGATTCCCCATATCTGATTCCCCGCCTCTGTTTCCCCGACTCTGATTCCCCGCTTCTGATTCCCAACTCTGATTCCCCGCCTCTGATTCCCCAGCTCTGATTCCCCGTGTTTGATTCCCTGCCTCTGATTCCCTGCCCTGATTCCCCATCTCTGTTTCACCGCCTTTGATTCGCCACCTCTGATTCCCCATATCTGATTCCCCGCCTCTGTTTCCCCGACTCTGATTCCCTGCCTCTGATTCCCAACCTCTGATTCCACACCTCTGATTCCCCATATCTGATTCCCCGCCTCTATTTCCCCATATCTGATTCCCCGCCTCTGATTCCCCAACTCTGATTCCCCGCCTCTGATTCCCCAGCTCTGATTCCCCGACTCTGATTCCCGGAGTCCGATTCCCTGCCTCTGATTCCCCGCCTCTGATTCCCCATCTCTGATTCCCCGCCTCCGATTCCCCGTGTCTGATTCCCTGCCTCTGATTCCCCGCCTCTGATTCCCCGCCTCTGATTCCCTGCCTCTGATTCCCTGCCCCTGATTCCCCAATTCTGATACCCCATATCTGATTCCCCGCCTCTGTTTCCCCGCCTCTGATTCCCCGCCTCTGATTCCCCATATCTGATTCCCTGCCTCTGATTCCCCAACTCTGATTCACAACCTCTGATTCCCCACCTCTGATTCCCTATATTTGATTGCCCACCTCTGATTCCCCGCCTCTGATTCGCCAGCTCTGATTCCCCGCCTCTGTTTCACCGCCTCTGATTCCCCGCCTCTGTTTCCCCATATCTGATTCCCCGCCTCTGATTCCCCAACTCTGATTCCCCGCCTGTGATTCCCCAGCTCTAATTCCCCGCCTCTGATTCCCCATATCTGATTCCCATCCTCTGATTGCCCACCTCTGATTCCCCGCCTCTGATTCGCCAGCTCTGATTCCCCGCCTCTGATTCCCCGCATCTGATTCCCTGCCTCTGATTCCCCGCCTCTGATTCCCCATCTCTGATTCCCCGCCTGTGATTCCCCAGCTCTGATTCCCAGCCTCTGATTCCCCGTGTTTGATCCCCTGCCTCTGATTACCTTCCTCTGATTCCCGGCCTCTGATACCCCGCTTCTGATTCTGATTCCCTGCTTCTGATTCCCCATCTCTGATTCACCACATCTAATTCCCTGCCTCTGATTCCACGCCCCTGATTCCCCACCTCTGATTCCCCATATCTGAATCCCCGCCTCTGTTTCCACGCCTCTGATTCCCTGCCTCTGATTCCCAACCTCTGATTCCCCACCCCTGATTCCCCATATCTGATTCCCCGCCTCTGTTTCCCTGCCTCTGATTCTCCGCCCCTGTTTCCCCATATCTGATTCCCCGCCTCTGATTCCCCAACTCTGATTCCCCACCTCTGATTCCCCAGCTCTGATTCCCCGCCTCAGATTCCCCGTGTTTGATTCCCTGCCTCTGATTCCCCGCCTCTGATTCCCCATCTCTGTTTCACCGCCTTTGATTCGACACCTCTGATTCCCCATATCTGATTCCCCACCTCTGTTACCCTGCCTCTGATTCCCCGCCTCTGATTCCCCATACATCATTCCCCGCCTCTGAATCCCCATCTCTGATTCCCGGACTCTGATTCCCCACCTCTGATTCCCGGCCTCTTATTCCCGGCATCTGAATCCCGGCCTCTGATTCCCGGCCTCTGATTCCCCGCTTCTGATTCAGATTCCCTGCCTCTAATTCCCCATCTCTGATTCCGCACATCTGATTCCCTGCCTCTGATTCCCCACCTCTGATTCCCCATATCTGATTCCCCACCTCTGTTTCCCCGCCTCTGATTCCCCGCCTCTGTTTCCCCATATCTAATTCCCCACCTCTGATGCCCCAACTCTGATACCCCGCCTCTGATTCCCCAGCTCTGATTCCCCGCCTCTGATTCCCCGCATCCGATTCCCCATATCTGATTCCCCGCCTCTGTTTCCCCGCCTTTGATTCCCCGCCTCTGTTTCCCCATATCTGATTCCCCGCCTCTGATTCCCAACTATGATTCCCCGCCTCTGATTCCCCAGCTCTGATTCCCCGCCTCTGATTCCCCGCGTTCTATTCCCTGCCTCTGATTCCCCGCCTGTGATTCCCCATCTCTGATTCACCACCTCTGATTCCCCACCTCTGATTCCCCATATCTAATTCCCCGCCTCTGTTTGCCCGCCTCTGATTCCCCGCCTCTGTTTCCCCATATCTGATTCCCCGTGTCTGATTCCCTGCCTCTGATTCCCCGCCTCTGATTCCCCGCCTCTGATTCCCTGCCACTGATTCCCTGCCCCTGATACCCCACCTCTGATTCCCCATATCTGATTCCCTGCCTCTGTTTCCCCGCCTCTGATTCCCCGCCTCCGATTCCCCACCTCTGATTCCCCGCCTCTGATTCCCCAACTCTGATTCCCCGCCTCTGATTCCCCAGCTCTGATACCCGCCTCTGATTCCCCGCGTCTGTTTCCCCGCCTCTGATTCCCTGCCTCTGTTTCCCCATATCTAAGTCCCCGACTCTGATTCCCCAACTCTGATTACCCACCTCTGATTCCCCAGCTCTGATTCCCCGCCTCTGATTCCCCGCATCTGATTCCCTGCATCTGATTCCCAGCCTCTGATTCCCTGCCTCTGATTCCCAACCTCTGATTCCCCACCTCTGATTCCCCATATCTGATTCCCCGCCTCTGTTTCCTCGCCTCTGATTCCCCGCCTCTGTTTCCCCATATCTGATTCCCGGCCTCTGATTCCCCGCCTCTGATTCCCCGCCTCTGATTCCCTGCCTCTGATTCCCCATCTCCGATTCCGCACATCGGATTTCCTGCCTCTGATTCCCCGCCTCTGATTCCCCGCCTCTGATTCCCTGCTTCTGATTCCCAACCTCTGATTCCCCACCTCTGATTCCCCATATCTGATTCCCCGCCTCTGTTTCCCCGCCTCTGATTCCCCGCTTCTGATTCCCCAACTCTGAATCCCCGCCTCTGATTCCCCAGCTCTGATTCCACGCCTCTGATTCCCCGTGTTTGATTCCCTGCCTCTGATTCCCTGCCCTGATTCCCCATCTCTGATTCACCGCCTTTAATTCGCCACCTCTGAATCAACATATCTGATTCCCCTCCTCTGTTTCCCCGCCTCTGATTCCCAACCTCTGATTCCACACCTCTGATTCCCCATATCTGATTCCCCGCCTCTGTTTCCCCGCCTCTGATTCCCCGCCACTGTTTCCCCATATCTGATTCCCCACCTCTGATTCTCCTACTCTGCTTCCCCGCCTCTGATTCCCCAGCTCTGATTCCCCGCCTCTGATTCCCCGTTTTTGATTCCCTGCCTCTGATTCCCCGCCTCCTATTCCCCATCTCTGATTCACCGCCTTTGATTTGCCACCTCTGTTTCCCCATATCTGATTCCCCACCTCTGTTTCCCCGCCTCTGATTCCCCGCCTCTGATTCCCCATATCTGATTCCCCGGCTCTGATTTCCCACCTCTGATTCCCCGCCTCTGATTCGCCAGCTCTGATTCCCCGCCTCTGATTCCCCGCATCTGATTCCCTGCCTCTGATTCCCCGCCTCTGATTCCCCATCTCTGATTCACCGCCTTTGATTCGCCACCTCTGATTCCCCATATCTGATTCCCCACCTCTGTATCCCGGCCTCTGATTCCCCGCCTCTGATTCTCCATATCTCATTCCCCACCTCTGAATCCCCATCTCTGATTCCCGGACTCTGATTCCCCACCTCTGATTCCCGGCCTCTTATTCCCAGCATCTGATTCCCGGCCTCTGATTCCCGGCCTCTGATTCCCCGCTTCTGATTCTGATTCCCTGCCTCTGATTCCCCATCTCTGATTCCGCACATCTGATTCCCTGCCTCTGATTCCCCACCTCTGATTCCCCATATCTGATTCCCCGCCTCTGTTTCCCCGCCTCTGATTCCCCGCCTCTGTTTCCCTATATCTAATTCCCCACCTCTGATGCCCCAACTCTGATTCCCCGCCTCTGATTCCCCAGCTCTGATTCCCCGCCTCTGATTCCCCGCATCCGATTCCCCATATCTGATTCCCCGCCTCTGTTTCCCCGCCTCTGATTCCCCGCCTCTGTTTCCCCATATCTGATTCCCCGCCTCTGATTCCCAACTATGATTCCCCGCCTCTGATTCCCCAGCTCTGATTCCCTGCCTCTGATTCCCTGCGTTCTATTCCCTGCCTCTGATTCCCCGCCTGTGATTCCCCATCACTGATTCACCACCTCTGATTCCCCACATCTGATTCCCCATATCTAATTCCCCGCCTCTGTTTGCCCGCCTCTGATTCCCCGCCTCTGTTTCCCCATATCTGATTCCCCGTCTCTGAATCCCCAACTCTGATTCCCTGCCTCTGATTCCCCAGCTCTGATTCCCCGCCTTTGATTCCCCCCGTCTGATTCCCAGCCTCTGAATCCCCGTGTCTGATTTCCTGCCTCTGATTCCCCGCCTCTGATTCCCCATCTCTGATTCACCGCCTCTGATTCCCCACCTCTGATTCCCCATATCTGATTCCGCACATCCGATTCCCTGCCTCTGATTCCCCAACTCTGATTCCCCGCCTCTGATTCCCCATCTCTGATTCCCCACCTCTGATTCCCCGTGTCTGATTCCCTGCCTCTGATTCCCCGCCTCTGAATACCAGCCTCTGATTCCCCATATCTGATTCCCCGCCTCTGATTCCCTGCCTCTGATTCCCCAGCTCTGATTCCCCGCCTTTGATTCCCCCCGTCTGATTCCCAGCCTCTGAATCCCCGTGTCTGATTTCCTGCCTCTGATTCCCCGCCTCTGATTCCCCATCTCTGATTCACCGCCTCTGATTCCCCATCTCTGATTCCCCACCTCTGATTCCCCGTGTCTGATTCCCCGTGTCTGATTCCCTGCCTCTGATTCCACGCCTCAGATTCCCCATATCTGATTCCCTGCCACTGATTCCCCGCCTCTGATTCCCCATCTCTGATTCACCACCTCTGATTCCCGGCCTCTGATTGCCCACCTCTGATTCCCCGCCTCTGATTCGCCAGCTATGATTCCCCCCCCTCTGATTCCCCGCGTCTGATTCCCGCCTCTGATTCCCCAACTCTAATACCCCGCCTCTGATTCCCCAGCTCTGATTCCCCTCCTCTGATTCCCCGCATCTGATTCCCTGCCTCTGATTCCCCGCCTCTGATTCCAGGCCTCTGATTCCCAACCTCTGATTCCCCACTTCTGATTCCCAATATCTGATTCCCCGCCTCTGTTTCACCGCCTCTGATTCCCCGCCTCTGTTTCCCCGCCTGTGATTCCCCAGCTCTGATTCCCCGCCCCTGATTCCCCATATCTGATTCCCATCCTCTGATTGCCCACCTCTGATTCCCCGCCTCTGATTCGCCAGCTCTGATTCCCCGCCTCTGATTCCCCGCATCTGATTCCCTGCCTCTGATTCCCACCTCTGATTCCACATCTCTGATTCCCCGCCTGTGATTCCCCAGCTCTGATTCCCCACCTCTGATTCCCCAGCTCTGATTCCCAGCCTCTGATTCCCCGTGTTTGATCCCCTGCCTCTGATTACCTTCCTCTGATTCCCGGCCACTGATACCCCGCTTCTGATTCTGATTCCCTGCCTCTGATTCCCCATCTCTGATTCACCACATCTGAATCCCCGCCTCTGTTTCCACGCCTCTGATTCCCTGCCTCTGATTCCCAACCTCTGATTCCCCACCCCTGATTCCCCATATCTGATTCCCCACCTCTGTTTCCCTGCCTCTGATTCCCCGCCCCTGTTTCCCCATATCTGATTCCCCGCCTCTGATTCCCCAACTCTGATTCCCCGCCTCTGATTCCCCAGCTCTGATTCCCCGCCTCTGATTCCCCGTGTTTGATTCCCTGCCTCTGATTCCCCGCCTCTGATTCCCCATCTCTGATTCACCGCCTTTGATTCGCCACCTCTGATTCCCCATATCTGATTCCCCACCTCTGTTACCCCGCCTCTGATTCCCCGCCTCTGATTCCCCATATATCATTCCCCGCCTCTGAATCCCCATCTCTGATTCCCGGACTCTGATTCCCCACCTCTGATTCCCGGCCTCTTATTCCCGGCATCTGAATCCCGGCCTCTGATTCCCGGCCTCTGATTCCCCGCTTCTGATTCTGATTCCCTGCCTCTGATTCCCCATCTCTGATTCCGCACATCTGATTCCCTGCCTCTGATTCCCCACCTCTGATTCCCCATATCTGATTCCCCGCCTCTGTTTCCCCGCCTCTGATTCCCCGCCTCTGTTTCCCCATATCTAATTCCCCACCTCAGATGCCCCAACTCTGATACCCCGCCTCTGATTCCCCAGCTCTGATTCCCCGCCTCTGATTCCCCGCATCCGATTCCCCATATCTGATTCCCCGCCTCTGTTTCCCCGCCTTTGATTCCCCGCCTCTGTTTCCCCATATCTGATTCCCCGCCTCTGATTCCCAACTATGATTCCCCGCCTCTGATTCCCCAGCTCTGATTCCCCGCCTCTGATTCCCCGCGTTCTATTCCCTGCCTCTGATTCCCCGCCTGTGATTCCCCATCTCTGATTCACCACCTCTGATTCCCCACCTCTGATTCCCCATATCTAATTCCCCGCCTCTGTTTGCCCGCCTCTGATTCCCCGCCTCTGTTTCCCCATATCTGATTCCCCGTGTCTGATTCCCTGCCTCTGATTCCCCGCCTCTGATTCCCCGCCTCTGATTCCCTGCCACTGATTCCCTGCCCCTGATACCCCACCTCTGATTCCCCATATCTGATTCCCTGCCTCTGTTTCCCCGCCTCTGGTTCCCCGCCTCTGATTCCCCATATCTGATTCCCCGCCTCTGATTCCCCAACTCTGATTCCCCGCCTCTGATTCCCCAGCTCTGAATCCCCGCCTCTGATTCCCCGCGTCTGTTTCCCCGCCTCTGATTCCCCGCCTCTGTTTCCCCATATCTAAGTCCCCGACTCTGATTCCCCAACTCTGATTCCCCACCTCTGATTCCCCAGCTCTGATTCCCCGCCTCTGATTCCCCGCATCTGATTCCCTGCATCTGATTCCCAGCCTCTGATTCCCTGCCTCCGATTCCCAACCTCTGATTCCCCACCTCTGATTCCCCATATCTGATTCCCCGCCTCTGTTTCCCCGCCTCTGATTCCCCGCCTCTGTTTCCCCATATCTGATTCCCGGCCTCTGATTCTCCGCCTCTGATTCCCCGCCTCTGATTCCCTGCCTCTGATTCCCCATCTCCGATTCCGCACATCGGATTCCCTGCCTCTGATTCCCCGCCTCTGATTCCCCGCCTCTGATTCCCTGCTTCTGATTCCCAACCTCTGATTCCCCACCTCTGATTCCCCATATCTGATTCCCCGCCTCTGTTTCCCCGCCTCTGATTCCCCGCCTCTGATTCCCCAACTCTGAATACCCGCCTCTGATTCCCCAGCTCTGATTCCCCGCCTCTGATTCCCCGTGTTTGATTCCCTGCCTCTGATTCCCTGCCCTGATTCCCCATCTCTGATACACCGCCTTTAATTCTCCACCGCTGATTCCCCATATCTGATTCCCCGCCTCTGTTTCCCCGTCTCTGATTCCCCGCCTCTGTTTCGCCATATCTAATTCCACGCCTCTGATTCCCCAACTCTGATTCCCCGCCTCTGATTCCCCAGCTCTGATTCCCCGCCTCTGTTTCCCCATATCTGATTCCCCGCCTCTGATTCCCCAACTCTGATTCCCCTCCTCTGATTCGCCAGCTATGATTCCCCGCCTCTGATTCCCTGCATCTGATTCCCTGCATCTGATTCCCCGCCTCTGATTCTCCTTCTCTGATTCTCCACCTCTGATTCCCCACCTCTGATTCCCCATCTCTGATTCTGCTCATCCGATTCCCTGCCTCTGATTCCCCGCCTCTGATTCCCCGCCTCTGATTCCCTGCCTCTGATTCGCAACCTCTAATTCCCCACCTCTGATTCCCCATATCTGATTCCCCGCCTCTGTTTCCCTGCCTCTGATTCCCGGTCTCTGTTTACCCATATCTGATTCCCCTCCTCTGATTCCCGAACTCTGATTCCCCGCTTCTGATACCCCGCCTCTGATTCCCCATCTCTAATTCATCACATCTGATTCCCCACCTCTGCTTCGCCACCTCTGATTGTCCATATCTGATTCACCGCCTCTGTTTCCCCGCATCTGATTCCCCGCCTCTGATTCCCCATATTTGATTCCCCGCCTCTGATTCCCCATCTCTGATTCCCGGACTCATTCCCCAACTCTGATTCCCCGCCTCTGATTCCCCATATTTGATTCCCCTCCTCTGATTTCCCATCTCTGATTCCCGGACTTTGATTGTCCAACTCTGATTTCCCCGCCTCTGAATCCCCAGCTCTGATTTCCCGCCTCTGATTCCCCACCTGTGATACAACATATCTGATTCCCGGCCTCTGTTTCCCCGCCTCTGATTCCTCACCTCTGATTCACCATATCTGATTCCCCGCCTTTGATTCCCCACCACTGATTCCCCTCCTCTGATTCGCCAGTTATTATTCCCCGCCTCTGATTCCCTGCCTCTGATTCGCAACCTGTTATTCCCCACCTCTGATTCCCCATATCTGATTCCCGCCTCTGTTTCCCTGCCTCTGATTCCCCGCCTCTGTTTCACCATATCTGATTCCCCGCCTCTGTTTCACCGCCTCTGATTGGCACCTCTGATACCCCACCTCTGATTCCCCATCTCTGATTCTGCACATCCGATTCCCTGCCTCTGATTCCCCGCCTCTGATTCCCTGCCTCTGATTCCCTGCCTCTGATTCCCCGCCTCTGATTCCCCATGTCTGACTCACCACCTCTGATTCCCCACCTCTGATACCCCATCTCTGATTCCGCACATCCGATTCCCTGCCTCTGATTCCCCGCCTCTGATTCCCCATATCTGATTCCCTGCCACTGATTCCCCGCCTCTGATTCCCCATCTCTGATTCACCACCTCTGATTCCCGGCCTCTGATTGCCCACCTCTGATTCCCCGCCTCTGATTCGCCAGCTATGATTCCCCCCCCTCTGATTCCCCGCGTCTGATTCCCGCCTCTGATTCCCCAACTCTAATACCCCGCCTCTGATTCCCCAGCTCTGATTCCCCTCCTCTGATTCCCCGCATCTGATTCCCTGCCTCTGATTCCCCACCTCTGATTCCAGGCCTCTGATTCCCAACCTCTGATTCCCCACTTCTGATTCCCAATATCTGATTCCCCGCCTCTGTTTCACCGCCTCTGATTCCCCGCCTCTGTTTCCCCGCCTGTGATTCCCCAGCTCTGATTCCCCGCCCCTGATTCCCCATATCTGATTCCCATCCTCTGATTGCCCACCTCTGATTCCCCGCCTCTGATTCGCCAGCTCTGATTCCCCGCCTCTGATTCCCCGCATCTGATTCCCTGCCTCTGATTCCCACCTCTGATTCCACATCTCTGATTCCCCGCCTGTGATTCCCCAGCTCTGATTCCCCACCTCTGATTCCCCAGCTCTGATTCCCAGCCTCTGATTCCCCGTGTTTGATCCCCTGCCTCTGATTACCTTCCTCTGATTCCCGGCCACTGATACCCCGCTTCTGATTCTGATTCCCTGCCTCTGATTCCCCATCTCTGATTCACCACATCTGAATCCCCGCCTCTGTTTCCACGCCTCTGATTCCCTGCCTCTGATTCCCAACCTCTGATTCCCCACCCCTGATTCCCCATATCTGATTCCCCACCTCTGTTTCCCTGCCTCTGATTCCCCGCCCCTGTTTCCCCATATCTGATTCCCCGCCTCTGATTCCCCAACTCTGATTCCCCGCCTCTGATTCCCCAGCTCTGATTCCCCGCCTCTGATTCCCCGTGTTTGATTCCCTGCCTCTGATTCCCCGCCTCTGATTCCCCATCTCTGATTCACCGCCTTTGATTCGCCACCTCTGATTCCCCATATCTGATTCCCCACCTCTGTTACCCCGCCTCTGATTCCCCGCCTCTGATTCCCCATATATCATTCCCCGCCTCTGAATCCCCATCTCTGATTCCCGGACTCTGATTCCCCACCTCTGATTCCCGGCCTCTTATTCCCGGCATCTGAATCCCGGCCTCTGATTCCCGGCCTCTGATTCCCCGCTTCTGATTCTGATTCCCTGCCTCTGATTCCCCATCTCTGATTCCGCACATCTGATTCCCTGCCTCTGATTCCCCACCTCTGATTCCCCATATCTGATTCCCCGCCTCTGTTTCCCCGCCTCTGATTCCCCGCCTCTGTTTCCCCATATCTAATTCCCCACCTCAGATGCCCCAACTCTGATACCCCGCCTCTGATTCCCCAGCTCTGATTCCCCGCCTCTGATTCCCCGCATCCGATTCCCCATATCTGATTCCCCGCCTCTGTTTCCCCGCCTTTGATTCCCCGCCTCTGTTTCCCCATATCTGATTCCCCGCCTCTGATTCCCAACTATGATTCCCCGCCTCTGATTCCCCAGCTCTGATTCCCCGCCTCTGATTCCCCGCGTTCTATTCCCTGCCTCTGATTCCCCGCCTGTGATTCCCCATCTCTGATTCACCACCTCTGATTCCCCACCTCTGATTCCCCATATCTAATTCCCCGCCTCTGTTTGCCCGCCTCTGATTCCCCGCCTCTGTTTCCCCATATCTGATTCCCCGTGTCTGATTCCCTGCCTCTGATTCCCCGCCTCTGATTCCCCGCCTCTGATTCCCTGCCACTGATTCCCTGCCCCTGATACCCCACCTCTGATTCCCCATATCTGATTCCCTGCCTCTGTTTCCCCGCCTCTGGTTCCCCGCCTCTGATTCCCCATATCTGATTCCCCGCCTCTGATTCCCCAACTCTGATTCCCCGCCTCTGATTCCCCAGCTCTGAATCCCCGCCTCTGATTCCCCGCGTCTGTTTCCCCGCCTCTGATTCCCCGCCTCTGTTTCCCCATATCTAAGTCCCCGACTCTGATTCCCCAACTCTGATTCCCCACCTCTGATTCCCCAGCTCTGATTCCCCGCCTCTGATTCCCCGCATCTGATTCCCTGCCTCCGATTCCCAACCTCTGATTCCCCACCTCTGATTCCCCATATCTGATTCCCCGCCTCTGTTTCCCCGCCTCTGATTCCCCGCCTCTGTTTCCCCATATCTGATTCCCGGCCTCTGATTCTCCGCCTCTGATTCCCCGCCTCTGATTCCCTGCCTCTGATTCCCCATCTCCGATTCCGCACATCGGATTCCCTGCCTCTGATTCCCCGCCTCTGATTCCCCGCCTCTGATTCCCTGCTTCTGATTCCCAACCTCTGATTCCCCACCTCTGATTCCCCATATCTGATTCCCCGCCTCTGTTTCCCCGCCTCTGATTCCCCGCCTCTGATTCCCCAACTCTGAATACCCGCCTCTGATTCCCCAGCTCTGATTCCCCGCCTCTGATTCCCCGTGTTTGATTCCCTGCCTCTGATTCCCTGCCCTGATTCCCCATCTCTGATACACCGCCTTTAATTCTCCACCGCTGATTCCCCATATCTGATTCCCCGCCTCTGTTTCCCCGTCTCTGATTCCCCGCCTCTGTTTCGCCATATCTAATTCCACGCCTCTGATTCCCCAACTCTGATTCCCCGCCTCTGATTCCCCAGCTCTGATTCCCCGCCTCTGTTTCCCCATATCTGATTCCCCGCCTCTGATTCCCCAACTCTGATTCCCCTCCTCTGATTCGCCAGCTATGATTCCCCGCCTCTGATTCCCTGCATCTGATTCCCTGCATCTGATTCCCCGCCTCTGATTCTCCTTCTCTGATTCTCCACCTCTGATTCCCCACCTCTGATTCCCCATCTCTGATTCTGCTCATCCGATTCCCTGCCTCTGATTCCCCGCCTCTGATTCCCCGCCTCTGATTCCCTGCCTCTGATTCGCAACCTCTAATTCCCCACCTCTGATTCCCCATATCTGATTCCCCGCCTCTGTTTCCCTGCCTCTGATTCCCGGTCTCTGTTTACCCATATCTGATTCCCCTCCTCTGATTCCCGAACTCTGATTCCCCGCTTCTGATACCCCGCCTCTGATTCCCCATCTCTAATTCATCACATCTGATTCCCCACCTCTGCTTCGCCACCTCTGATTGTCCATATCTGATTCACCGCCTCTGTTTCCCCGCATCTGATTCCCCGCCTCTGATTCCCCATATTTGATTCCCCGCCTCTGATTCCCCATCTCTGATTCCCGGACTCATTCCCCAACTCTGATTCCCCGCCTCTGATTCCCCATATTTGATTCCCCTCCTCTGATTTCCCATCTCTGATTCCCGGACTTTGATTGTCCAACTCTGATTTCCCCGCCTCTGAATCCCCAGCTCTGATTTCCCGCCTCTGATTCCCCACCTGTGATACAACATATCTGATTCCCGGCCTCTGTTTCCCCGCCTCTGATTCCTCACCTCTGATTCACCATATCTGATTCCCCGCCTTTGATTCCCCACCACTGATTCCCCTCCTCTGATTCGCCAGTTATTATTCCCCGCCTCTGATTCCCTGCCTCTGATTCGCAACCTGTTATTCCCCACCTCTGATTCCCCATATCTGATTCCCGCCTCTGTTTCCCTGCCTCTGATTCCCCGCCTCTGTTTCACCATATCTGATTCCCCGCCTCTGTTTCACCGCCTCTGATTGGCACCTCTGATACCCCACCTCTGATTCCCCATCTCTGATTCTGCACATCCGATTCCCTGCCTCTGATTCCCCGCCTCTGATTCCCTGCCTCTGATTCCCTGCCTCTGATTCCCCGCCTCTGATTCCCCATGTCTGACTCACCACCTCTGATTCCCCACCTCTGATACCCCATCTCTGATTCCGCACATCCGATTCCCTGCCTCTGATTCCCCGCCTCTGATTCCCCGCCTCTGATTCCCTGCCTCTGATTCGCAACCTCTTATTCCCCACCTCTGATTCCCCATATCTGATTCCCCGCCTCTGTTTCCCCGCCTCTGATTGGCACCTCTGATACCCCGCCTCTGATTCCCCATCTCTAATTCATCACATCTGATTCCCCACCTCTGCTTCCCCATCTCCGATTCTCTACCTCTGATTCTGCACCTCTGATTCCCAATATCTGATTCACCGCCTCTGTTTCCCTGCCTCTGATTCCCCGCCTCTGATTCCCCATATCTGATTCACCGCCTCTGTTTCCCTGCCTCTGATTCCCCGCCTCTGATTCCCCATATCTGATTCCCCACCTCTGTTTCCCGGCCTCTGATTCCCAATCCCTGATTCACCGCCTCTGACTCCCAGTGTCTGATTCCCTGCCTCTGATGCCCCGCCTCTGAATCCCCTCCTCTGATTCCCTGCCACTGATTCCCCGCCCCTGATTCCCCACCTCTGATACCCCATATCTGATTCCCCGCCTCTGTTTCCCCGCCTCTGATTCCCCACCTCTGATTCCCCGCCTCTGATTCCCCATCTCTGATTCACCGCCTTTGATTCGCCACCTCTGATTCCCCATATCTGATTCCCCACCTCTGTATCCCGGCCTCTGATTCCCCGCCTCTGATTCTCCATATCTCATTCCCCACCTCTGAATCCCCATCTCTGATTCCCGGACTCTGATTCCCCACCTCTGATTCCCGGCCTCTTATTCCCAGCATCTGATTCCCGGCCTCTGATTCCCGGCCTCTGATTCCCCGCTTCTGATTCTGATTCCCTGCCTCTGATTCCCCATCTCTGATTCCGCACATCTGATTCCCTGCCTCTGATTCCCCACCTCTGATTCCCCATATCTGATTCCACGCCTCTGTTTCCCCGCCTCTGATTCCCCGCCTCTGTTTCCCTATATCTAATTCCCCACCTCTGATGCCCCAACTCTGATTCCCCGCCTCTGATTCCCCAGCTCTGATTCCCCGCCTCTGATTCCCCGCATCCGATTCCCCATATCTGATTCCCCGCCTCTGTTTCCCCGCCTCTGATTCCCCGCCTCTGTTTCCCCATATCTGATTCCCCGCCTCTGATTCCCAACTATGATTCCCCGCCTCTGATTCCCCAGCTCTGATTCCCTGCCTCTGATTCCCTGCGTTCTATTCCCTGCCTCTGATTCCCCGCCTGTGATTCCCCATCACTGATTCACCACCTCTGATTCCCCACATCTGATTCCCCATATCTAATTCCCCGCCTCTGTTTGCCCGCCTCTGATTCCCCGCCTCTGTTTCCCCATATCTGATTCCCCGTCTCTGAATCCCCAACTCTGATTCCCTGCCTCTGATTCCCCAGCTCTGATTCCCCGCCTTTGATTCCCCCCGTCTGATTCCCAGCCTCTGAATCCCCGTGTCTGATTTCCTGCCTCTGATTCCCCGCCTCTGATTCCCCATCTCTGATTCACCGCCTCTGATTCCCCACCTCTGATTCCCCATATCTGATTCCGCACATCCGATTCCCTGCCTCTGATTCCCCAACTCTGATTCCCCGCCTCTGATTCCCCATCTCTGATTCCCCACCTCTGATTCCCCGTGTCTGATTCCCTGCCTCTGATTCCCTGCCTCTGATTCCCCAGCTCTGATTCCCCGCCTTTGATTCCCCCCGTCTGATTCCCAGCCTCTGAATCCCCGTGTCTGATTTCCTGCCTCTGATTCCCCGCCTCTGATTCCCCATCTCTGATTCACCGCCTCTGATTCCCCATCTCTGATTCCCCACCTCTGATTCCCCGTGTCTGATTCCCCGTGTCTGATTCCCTGCCTCTGATTACACGCCTCAGATTCCCCATATCTGATTCCCTGCCACTGATTCCCCGCCTCTGATTCCCCATCTCTGATTCACCACCTCTGATTCCCGGCCTCTGATTGCCCACCTCTGATTCCCCGCCTCTGATTCGCCAGCTATGATTCCCCCCCCTCTGATTCCCCGCGTCTGATTCCCGCCTCTGATTCCCCAACTCTAATACCCCGCCTCTGATTCCCCAGCTCTGATTCCCCTCCTCTGATTCCCCGCATCTGATTCCCTGCCTCTGATTCCCCGCCTCTGAATCCAGGCCTCTGATTCCCAACCTCTGATTCCCCACTTCTGATTCCCAATATCTGATTCCCCGCCTCTGTTTCACCGCCTCTGATTCCCCGCCTCTGTTTCCCCGCCTGTGATTCCCCAGCTCTGAATCCCCGCCCCTGATTCCCCATATCTGATTCCCATCCTCTGATTGCCCACCTCTGATTCCCCGCCTCTGATTCGCCAGCTCTGATTCCCCGCCTCTGATTCCCCGCATCTGATTCCCTGCCTCTGATTCCCACCTCTGATTCCACATCTCTGATTCCCCGCCTGTGATTCCCCAGCTCTGATTCCCCACCTCTGATTCCCCAGCTCTGATTCCCAGCCTCTGATTCCCCGTGTTTGATCCCCTGCCTCTGATTACCTTCCTCTGATTCCCGGCCACTGATACCCCGCTTCTGATTCTGATTCCCTGCCTCTGATTCCCCATCTCTGATTCACCACATCTGAATCCCCGCCTCTGTTTCCACGCCTCTGATTCCCTGCCTCTGATTCCCAACCTCTGATTCCCCACCCCTGATTCCCCATATCTGATTCCCCACCTCTGTTTCCCTGCCTCTGATTCCCCGCCCCTGTTTCCCCATATCTGATTCCCCGCCTCTGATTCCCCAACTCTGATTCCCCGCCTCTGATTCCCCAGCTCTGATTCCCCGCCTCTGATTCCCCGTGTTTGATTCCCCGTGTTTGATTCCCTGCCTCTGATTCCCCGCCTCTGATTCCCCATCTCTGATTCACCGCCTTTGATTCGCCACCTCTGATTCCCCATATCTGATTCCCCACCTCTGTTACCCCGCCTCTGATTCCCCGCCTCTGATTCCCCATATATCATTCCCCGCCTCTGAATCCCCATCTCTGATTCCCGGACTCTGATTCCCCACCTCTGATTCCCGGCCTCTTATTCCCGGCATCTGAATCCCGGCCTCTGATTCCCGGCCTCTGATTCCCCGCTTCTGATTCTGATTCCCTGCCTCTGATTCCCCATCTCTGATTCCGCACATCTGATTCCCTGCCTCTGATTCCCCACCTCTGATTCCCCATATCTGATTCCCCGCCTCTGTTTCCCCGCCTCTGATTCCCCGCCTCTGTTTCCCCATATCTTATTCCCCACCTCAGATGCCCCAACTCTGATACCCCGCCTCTGATTCCCCAGCTCTGATTCCCCGCCTCTGATTCCCCGCATCCGATTCCCCATATCTGATTCCCCGCCTCTGTTTCCCCGCCTTTGATTCCCCGCCTCTGTTTCCCCATATCTGATTCCCCGCCTCTGATTCCCAACTATGATTCCTCGCCTCTGATTCCCCAGCTCTGATTCCCCGCCTCTGATTCCCCGCGTTCTATTCCCTGCCTCTGATTCCCCGCCTGTGATTCCCCATCTCTGATTCACCACCTCTGATTCCCCACCTCTGATTCCCCATATCTAATTCCCCGCCTCTGTTTGCCCGCCTCTGATTCCCCGCCTCTGTTTCCCCATATCTGAATCCCCGTGTCTGATTCCCTGCCTCTGATTCCCCGCCTCTGATTCCCCGCCTCTGATTCCCTGCCACTGATTCCCTGCCCCTGATACCCCACCTCTGATTCCCCATATCTGATTCCCTGCCTCTGTTTCCCCGCCTCTGGTTCCCCGCCTCTGATTCCCCATATCTGATTCCCCGCCTCTGATTCCCCAACTCTGATTCCCCGCCTCTGATTCCCCAGCTCTGAATCCCCGCCTCTGATTCCCCGCGTCTGTTTCCCCGCCTCTGATTCCCCGCCTCTGTTTCCCCATATCTAAGTCCCCGACTCTGATTCCCCAACTCTGATTCCCCACCTCTGATTCCCCAGCTCTGATTCCCCGCCTCTGATTCCCCGCATCTGATTCCCTGCATCTGATTCCCAACCTCTGATTCCCCACCTCTGATTCCCCATATCTGATTCCCCGCCTCTGTTTCCCCGCCTCTGATTCCCCGCCTCTGTTTCCCCATATCTGATTCCCGGCCTCTGATTCTCCGCCTCTGATTCCCCGCCTCTGATTCCCTGCCTCTGATTCCCCATCTCCGATTCCGCACATCGGATTCCCTGCCTCTGATTCCCCGCCTCTGATTCCCCGCCTCTGATTCCCTGCTTCTGATTCCCAACCTCTGATTCCCCACCTCTGATTCCCCATATCTGATTCCCCGCCTCTGTTTCCCCACCTCTGATTCCCCGCATCTGATTCCCCAACTCTGAATACCCGCCTCAGATTCCCCAGCTCTGATTCCCCGCCTCTGATTCCCCGTGTTGGATTCCCTGCCTCTGATTCCCTGCCCTGATTCCCCATCTCTGATACACCGCCTTTAATTCTCCACCGCTGATTCCCCATATCTGATTCCCCGCCTCTGTTTCCCCGTCTCTGATTCCCCGCCTCTGTTTCGCCATATCTAATTCCACGCCTCTGATTCCCCAACTCTGATTCCCCGCCTCTGATTCCCCAGCTCTGATTCCCTGCCTCTGATTCCCCGCATCTGATTCCCTGCCTCTGATTCCCCGCCTCTGATTCCCTGCCTCTCATTCCCAACCTCTGATTCCCCACCTCTGAATCCCCATATCTGATTCCCCGCCTCTGTTTCCCCGCCTCTGATTCCCCGCCTCTGTTTCCCCATATCTGATTCCCCGCCTCTGATTCCCCAACTCTGATTCCCCTCCTCTGATTCGCCAGCTATGATTCCCCGCCTCTGATTCCCTGCATCTGATTCCCTGCATCTGATTCCCCGCCTCTGAATCCCCTTCTCTGATTCTCCACCTCTGATTCCCCACCTCTGATTCCCCATCTCTGATTCTGCTCATCCGATTCCCTGCCTCTGATTCCCCGCCTCTGATTCCCCGCCTCTGATTCCCTGCCTCTGATTTGCAACCTCTAATTCCCCACCTCTGATTCCCCATATCTGATTCCCCGCCTCTGTTTCCCTGCCTCTGATTCCCGGTCTCTGTTTACCCATATCTGATTCCCCTCCTCTGATTCCCCAACTCTGATTCCCCGCCTCTGATACCCCGCCTCTGATTCCCCATCTCTAATTCATCACATCTGATTCCCCACCTCTGCTTCCCCATCTCTGATTCTCTACCTCTGATTCGCCACCTCTGATTGTCCATATCTGATTCACCGCCTCTGTTTCCCCGCATCTGATTCCCCGCCTCTGATTCCCCATATTTGATTCCCCGCCTCTGATTCCCCATCTCTGATTCCCGGACTCATTCCCCAACTCTGATTCCCCGCCTCTGATTCCCCATATTTGATTCCCCTCCTCTGATTTCCCATCTCTGATTCCCGGACTTTGATTGTCCAACTCTGATTTCCCCGCCTCTGAATCCCCAGCTCTGATTTCCCGCCTCTGATTCCCCACCTGTGATACAACATATCTGATTCCCGGCCTCTGTTTCCCCGCCTCTGATTCCTCACCTCTGATTCACCATATCTGATTCCCCGCCTTTGATTCCCCACCACTGATTCCCCTCCTCTGATTCGCCAGTTATTATTCCCCGCCTCTGATTCCCTGCCTCTGATTCGCAACCTGTTATTCCCCACCTCTGATTCCCCATATCTGATTCCCGCCTCTGTTTCCCTGCCTCTGATTCCCCGCCTCTGTTTCACCATATCTGATTCCCCGCCTCTGTTTCACCGCCTCTGATTGGCACCTCTGATACCCCACCTCTGATTCCCCATCTCTGATTCTGCACATCCGATTCCCTGCCTCTGATTCCCCGCCTCTGATTCCCTGCCTCTGATTCCCTGCCTCTGATTCCCCGCCTCTGATTCCCCATGTCTGACTCACCACCTCTGATTCCCCACCTCTGATACCCCATCTCTGATTCCGCACATCCGATTCCCTGCCTCTGATTCCCCGCCTCTGATTCCCCGCCTCTGATTCCCTGCCTCTGATTCGCAACCTCTTATTCCCCACCTCTGATTCCCCATATCTGATTCCCCGCCTCTGTTTCCCCGCCTCTGATTGGCACCTCTGATACCCCGCCTCTGATTCCCCATCTCTAATTCATCACATCTGATTCCCCACCTCTGCTTCCCCATCTCCGATTCTCTACCTCTGATTCTGCACCTCTGATTCCCAATATCTGATTCACCGCCTCTGTTTCCCTGCCTCTGATTCCCCGCCTCTGATTCCCCATATCTGATTCACCGCCTCTGTTTCCCTGCCTCTGATTCCCCGCCTCTGATTCCCCATATCTGATTCCCCACCTCTGTTTCCCGGCCTCTGATTCCCAATCCCTGATTCACCGCCTCTGACTCCCAGTGTCTGATTCCCTGCCTCTGATTCCCCGCCTCTGAATCCCCTCCTCTGATTCCCTGCCACTGATTCCCCGCCCCTGATTCCCCACCTCTGATACCCCATATCTGATTCCCCGCCTCTGTTTCCCCGCCTCTGATTCCCCACCTCTGATTCCCCATATCTGATTGCCTGCCTCTGATTCCCCAACTCTGATTCCCCGCCTCTGATTCCCCAGCTCTGATTCCCCGCCTCTGATTCCCCACCTCTGATCCAAAATATCTGATTCCCCGCCTCTGTTTCCCCGCCACTGATTCCCCACCTCTGATTCCCCATATCTGATTCCCCGCCTATGATTCCCCACCTCTGATTCCCCGCCTCTGATTCGCCAGCTATGATTCCCCTCCTCTGGTTCCCCGCATCTGATTCCCCTCCTCTGATTCCCCGTGTCTGACCCTGCCTCTGATTCCACGCCTTTGATTCCCCATCTCTGATTCACCACCTCTGATTCCCCACCTCTGATTCCCCATCTCTGATTCTGCACATCCGATTCCTTGCCTCTGATTCCCCGCCTCTGATTCCCCGCCTCTGATTCCCTGCCTCTGATTCGCAACCTGTTATTCCCCACCTCTGATTCCCCATATCTGATTCCCGCCTCTGTTTCCCTGCCTCTGATTCCCCGCCTCTGTTTCCCCATATCTGATTCCCCGCCTCTGTTTCACCGCCTCTGATTGGCACCTCTGATACCCCACCTCTGATTCCCCATCTCTGATTCTGCACATCCGATTCCCTGCCTCTGATTCCCCGCCTCTGATTCCCTGCCTCTGATTCCCGCCTCTGATTCCCCATCTCTGATTCCCCGCCTGTGATTCCCCAGCTCTGATTCCCCACCTCTGATTCCCCAGCTCTGATTCCCAGCATCTGATTCCCCGTGTTTGATCCCCTGCCTCTGATTACCTTCCTCTGATTCCCGGCCACTGATACCCCGCTTCTGATTCTGATTCCCTGCCTCTGATTCCCCATCTCTGATTCACCACATCTGAATCCCCGCCTCTGTTTCCACGCCTCTGATTCCCTGCCTCTGATTCCCAACCTCTGATTCCCCACCCCTGATTCCCCATATCTGATTCCCCGCCTCTGTTTCCCTGCCTCTGATTCCCCGCCCCTGTTTCCCCATATCTGATTCCCCGCCTCTGATTCCCCAACTCTGATTCCCCGCCTCTGATTCCCCAGCTCTGATTCCCCGCCTCTGATTCCCCGTGTTTGATTCCCTGCCTCTGATTCCCCGCCTCTGATTCCCCATCTCTGATTCACCGCCTTTGATTCGCCACCTCTGATTCCCCATATCTGATTCCCCACCTCTGTTCCCCGCCTCTGATTCCCCGCCTCTGATTCCCCATATATCATTCCCCGCCTCTGAATCCCCATCTCTGATTCCCGGACTCTGATTCCCCACCTCTGATTCCCGGCCTCTTATTCCCGGCATCTGAATCCCGGCCTCTGATTCCCGGCCTCTGATTCCCCGCTTCTGATTCTGATTCCCTGCCTCTGATTCCCCATCTCTGATTCTGCACATCTGATTCCCTGCCTCTGATTCCCCACCTCTGATTCCCCATATCTTATTCCCCGCCTCTGTTTCCCCGCCTCTGATTCCCCGCCTCTGTTTCCCCATATCTAATTCCCCACCTCAGATGCCCCAACTCTGATACCCCGCCTCTGATTCCCCAGCTCTGATTCCCCGCCTCTGATTCCCCGCATCCGATTCCCCATATCTGATTCCCCGCCTCTGTTTCCCCGCCTTTGATTCCCCGCCTCTGTTTCCCCATATCTGATTCCCCGCCTCTGATTCCCAACTATGATTCCCCGCCTCTGATTCCCCAGCTCTGATTCCCCGCCTCTGATTCCCCGCGTTCTATTCCCTGCCTCTGATTCCCCGCCTGTGATACCCCATCTCTGATTCACCACCTCTGATTCCCCACCTCTGATTCCCCATATCTAATTCCCCGCCTCTGTTTGCCCGCCTCTGATTCCCCGCCTCTGTTTCCCCATATCTGATTCCCCGTGTCTGATTCCCTGCCTCTGATTCCCCGCCTCTGATTCGCCGCCTCTGATTCCCTGCCACTGATTCCCTGCCCCTGATACCCCACCTCTGATTCCCCATATCTGATTCCCTGCCTCTGTTTCCCCGCCTCTGATTCCCCGCCTCTGATTCCCCATATCTGATTCCCCGCCTCTGATTCCCCAACTCTGATTCCCCGCCTCTGATTCCCCAGCTCTGAATCCCCGCCTCTGATTCCCCGCGTCTGTTTCCCTGCCTCTGATTCCCCGCCTCTGTTTCCCCATATCTAAGTCCCCGACTCTGATTCCCCAACTCTGATTCCCCACCTCTGATTCCCCAGCTCTGATTCCCCGCCTCTGATTCCCCGCATCTGATTCCCTGCATCTGATTCCCAGCCTCTCATTCCCTGCCTCCGATTCCCAACCTCTGATTCCCCACCTCTGATTCCCCATATCTGATTCCCCGCCTCTGTTTCCCCGCCTCTGATTCCCCGCCTCTGTTTCCCCATATCTGATTCCCGGCCTCTGATTCTCCGCCTCTGATTCCCCGCCTCTGATTCCCTACCTCTGATTCCCCATCTCCGATTCCGCACATCGGATTCCCTGCCTCTGATTCCCCGCCTCTGATTCCCCGCCTCTGATTCCCTGCTTCTGATTCCCAACCTCTGATTCCCCACCTCTGATTCCCCATATCTGAATCCCCGCCTCTGATTCCCCAGCTCTGATTCCCCGCCTCTGATTCCCCGTGTTTGATTCCCTGCCTCTGATTCCCTGCCCTGATTCCCCATCTCTGATACACCGCCTTTAATTCGCCACCGCTGATTCCCCATATCTGATTCCCCGCCTCTGTTTCCCCGTCTCTGATTCCCCGCCTCTGTTTCACCATATCTAATTCCACGCCTCTGATTCCCCAACTCTGATTCCCCGCCTCTGATTCCCCAGCTCTGATTCCCTGCCTCTGATTCCCCGCATCTGATTCCCTGCCTCTGATTCCCCGCCTCTGATTCCCTGCCTCTGATTCCCAACCTCTGATTCCCCACCTCTGAATCCCCATATCTGATTCCCCGCCTCTGTTTCCCCGCCTCTGATTCCCCGCCTCTGTTTCCCCATATCTGATTCCCCGCCTCTGATTCCCCAACTCTGATTCCCCTCCTCTGATTCGCCAGCTATGATTCCCCGCCTCTGATTCCCTGCATCTGATTCCCTGCATCTGATTCGCCGCCTCTGATTCCCCTTCTCTGATTCTCCACCTCTGATTCCCCACCTCTGATTCCCCATCTCTGATTCTGCTCATCCGATTCCCTGCCTCTGATTCCCCGCCTCTGATTCCCCGCCTCTGATTCCCCGCCTCTGATTCGCAACCTCTAATTCCCCACCTCTGATTCCCCATATCTGATTCCCCGCCTCTGTTTCCCTGCCTCTGATTCCCGGCCTCTGTTTCCCCATATCTGATTCCCCTCCTCTGATTCCCCAACTCTGATTCCCCGCCTCTGATACCCCGCCTCTGATTCCCCATCTCTAATTCATCACATCTGATTCCCCACCTCTGCTTCCCCATCTCTGATTCTCTACCTCTGATTCGCCACCTCTGATTGCCCATATCTGATTCACCGCCTCTGTTACCCCGCATCTGATTCCCCGCCTCTGATTCCCCATATTTGATTCCCCGCCTCTGATTCCCCATCTCTGATTCCCGGACTCATTCCCCAACTCTGATTCCCCGCCTCTGATTCCCCATATATGATTCCCCTCCTCTGATTTCCCATCTCTGATTCCCGGACTTTGATTCCCCAACTCTGATTTCCCCGCCTCTGAATCCCCAGCTCTGATTTCCCGCCTCTGATTCCCCACCTGTGATACAACATATCTGATTCCCGGCCTCTGTTTCCCCGCCTCTGATTCCTCACCTCTGATTCACCATATCTGATTCCCCGCCTCTGATTCCCCACCACTGATTCCCCTCCTCTGATTCGCCAGTTATTATTGCCCGCCTCTGATTCCCCGTTTCTGATTCCCTGCCTCTGATTCCCCGCCTCTGATTCCCCATGTCTGACTCACCACCTCTGATTCCCCACCTCTGATACCCCATCTCTGATTCCGCACATCCGATTCCCTGCCTCTGATTCCCCGCCTCTGATTCCCCGCCTCTGATTCCCTGCCTCTGATTCGCAACCTCTTATTCCCCACCTCTGATTCCCCATATCTGATTCCCCGCCTCTGTTTCCCCGCCTCTGATTGGCACCTCTGATACCCCGCCTCTGATTCCCCATCTCTAATTCATCACATCTGTTTCCCGGCCTCTGATTCCCAATCCCTGATTCACCGCCTCTGACTCCCAGTGTCTGATTCCCTGCCTCTGATTCCCCGCCTCTGAATCCCCTCCTCTGATTCCCTGCCACTGATTCCCCGCCCCTGATTCCCCACCTCTGATACCCCATATCTGATTCCCCGCCTCTGTTTCCCCGCCTCTGATTCCCCACCTCTGATTCCCCATATCTGATTCCCTGCCTCTGATTCCCCAACTCTGATTCCCCGCCTCTGATTCACCAGCTCTGATTCCCCGCCTCTGATTCCCCACCTCTGATCCAACATATCTGATTCCCCGCCTCTGTTTCCCCGCCACTGATTCCCCACCTCTGATTCCCCATATCTGATTCCCCGCCTATGATTCCCCACCTCTGATTCCCCGCCTCTGATTCGCCAGCTATGATTCCCCTCCTCTGGTTCCCCGCATCTGATTCCCCGCCTCTGATTCCCCGTGTCTGACCCTGCCTCTGATTCCACGCCTTTGATTCCCCATCTCTGATTCACCACCTCTGATTCCCCACCTCTGATTCCCCATCTCTGATTCTGCACATCCGATTCCCTGCCTCTGATTCCCCGCCTCTGATTCCCCGCCTCTGATTCCCTGCCTCTGATTCGCAACCTGTTATTCCCCACCTCTGATTCCCCATATCTGATTCCCCGCCTCTGTTTCCCTGCCTCTGATTCCCCGCCTCTGTTTCCCCATATCTGATTCCCCGCCTCTGTTTCACCGCCTCTGATTGGCACCTCTGATACCCCGCCTCTGATTCCCCATCTCTAATTCATCACATCTGATTCCCCACCTCTGCTTCCCCATCTCTGATTCTCTACCTCTGATTCGCAACCTCTGATTCCGAATATCTGATTCACCGCCTCTGTTTCCCCGCTTCTGATTCCCCGCCTCTGATTCCCCATATCTGATTCCCCGCCTCTGATTCCCCATCTCTGATTCCCGGTCTCTGATTCCCCACCTCTGTTTCCCGGCCTCTCATTCCCCATCCCTGATTCACCGCCTCTGATTCCCAGTGTCTGATTCCCTGCCTCTGATTCCCCACCTCTGAATCCCCTCCTCTGATTCCCTGCCACTGATTCCCCGCCCCTGATTCCCCACCTCTGATACTCCATATCTGATTCCCCGCCTCTGTTTCCCCGCCTCCGATTCCCCACCTCTGATTTCCCATATCTGATTCCACGCCTCTGATTCCCCGCCTCTGATTGGCCGCCTCTGATACCCCGCCTCTGATTCCCCATCTCTAATTCATCACATCTGATTCCCCACCTCTGCTTCCCCATCTCTGATTCCCGGACTCTGATTCCCCAACTCTGATTCCCCGCCTCTGATTCCCCAGCTCTGATTTCCCGCCTCTGATTCCCCACCTCTGCTTCCCCATCTCTGATTCTCTACCTCTGATTCGCCACCTCTGATTGCCCATATCTGATTCACCGCCTCTGTTTCCCCGCCTCTGATTCCCCGCCTCTGATTCCCCATATTTGATTCCCCGCCTCTGATTCCCCATCTCTGATTCCCGGACTCCGATTCCCCAACTCTGATTCCCCGCCTCTGATTCCCCATATTTGATTCCCCGCCTCTGATTCCCCACCTCTGATTCACCATATCTGATTCCCCGCCTCTGATACCCCACCACTGATTCCCCTCCTCTGATTCGCCAGTTATGATTGCCCGCCTCTGATTCCCCGTTTCTGATTCCCTGCCTCTGATTCCCCGCCTCTGATTCCCCATCTCTGACTCACCACCTCTGATTCCCCACCTCTGATACTCCATCTCTGATTCCGTACATCCGATTCCCTGCCTATGATTCCCCACCTCTGATTCCCCGCCTCTGATTCCCCATATCTGATTCCCTGCATCTGTTTCCCCGCCTCTGATTCCCCACCTCTGTTTCCCCATATCTGATTCCCCGCCTCTGATTCCCCAACTCTAATACCCTGCCTCTGATTCCCCAGCTCTGATTCCCCGCCTCTGATTCCCCGCATCTGATTCCCTGCCTCTGATTCCCCGCCTCTGATTCCAGGCCTCTGATTCCCAGCATCTGATTCCGGCCTCTGATTCCCGGCCTCTGATTCCCTGCTTCTGATTCTGATTCCCTGTCTCTGATTCCCCATCTCTGATTCCGCACATCTGATTCCCTGCCTCTGATTCCCCACCTCTGATTCCCCATATCTGATTCCCCGCCTCTGTTTCCCCGCCTCTGTTTCCCCGCCTCTGTTTCCCCATATCTGAATCCCCGCCTCTGATTCCCCAACTCTGATTCCCCTCCTCTAATTCACCAGCTATGATTCCCCGCCTCTGAATCCCTGCGTCTGATTCCATGCCTCTGATTCCCAGCCTCTGATTCCCCTTCTCTGATTCACCACCTCTGAATCCCCACCTCTGATTCCCCATCTCTGATTCCGCACATCCGATTCCCTGCCTCTGATTCCCCGCCTCTGATTCCCCGCCTCTGATTCGCAACCTCTAATTCCCCACCTCTGATTCCCCATATCTGATTCCCCGCCTCTGTTTCCCTGCCTCTGATTCCCGGCCTCTGTTTCCCCATATCTGATTCCCCTCCTCTGAATCCCCAACTCTGATTCCCCGCCTCTGAATCCCCAGCTTTGATTCCCCGTCTTTTATTCCCGGCCTCTGATTCCCTGCCACTGATTCCCCGCCCCTGATTCCCCACCTCTGATTCCCCATATCTGATTCCCCGCCTCTGTTTCCCCACCTCTGATTCCCGGCCTCTTATTCCCAGCATCTGATTCCCGGTCACTGATTCCCTGCCTCTGATTCCCCGCCTCTGATTCCCCATCTCTGATTCCCCGCCTCTGATTCCCCGTGTCTGATTCCCTGCCTGTGATTCCCCGCCTCTGATTCCCCGCGTCTGATTCCCTGCCACTGATTCCCTGCCCCTGATTCCCCACCTCTGATTCCCCATATCTGATTCCCCGCCTCTGTTTCCCCAACTCTGATTCCCTTCCTCTAATTCGCCAGCTATGATTCCCCGCCTCTGATTCCCTGCCACTGATTCCCTGCCCCTGATTCCCCACCTCTGATTCCCCATATATGATTCCCCTCCTCTGATTCCCCAACTCTGATTCCCCTCCTCTAATTCGCCAGCTATGATTCCCCGCCTCTTATTCCCTGCGTCTGATTCCCTGCCTCTGATTCCCAGCCTCTGATTCCCCTTCTCTGATTCCGCACATCCGATTCCCTGCCTCTGATTCCCCGCCTCTGATTCCCCGCCTCTGATTCCCCGCCTCTGATTCCCCGCGTCTGATTCCCTGCCACTGATTTTCCCCACCTCTGATTCCCCATCTCTGATTCCCCGCCTCTGTTTCCCCACCTCTGATTCCCCGCCTCTGTTTCCCCATATCTGATTCCCCGCCTCTGATTCCCCAACTCTGATTCCCCTCCTCTAATTTGCCAGCTATGATTCCCCGCCTCTGATTCCCTGCATCTGATTCCCTGCCTCTGATTCCCAGCCTCTGATTCCCCTTCTCTGATTCACCACCTCTGAATCCCCACCTCTGTTTCACCATATCTGATTCCCCGCCTCTGATTCCCCAACTCTGATTCCCCTCCTCTAATTCGCCAGCTATGATTCCCCACCTCTGATTCCCCGCCTCTGTTTCCCCATATCTGATTCCCCGCCTCTGATTCCCCAACTCTGATTCCCCTCCTCTAATTCGCCAGCTATGATTCCCAGCCTCTGATTCCCTGCATCTGATTCCCCGCCTTTTATTCCCGGCCTCTGATTCCCTGCCACTGATTCCCTGCTTCTGATTCTGATTCCCTGCCTCTGATTCCCCATCTCTGATTCCGCACATCTGATTCCCTGCCTCTGATTCCCCACCTCTGATTCCCCATATCTGATTCCCCGCCTCTGTTTCCCCGCCTCTGATTCCCCGCCTCTGTTTCCCCATATCTGATTCCCCTCCTCTAATTCGCCAGCTATGATTCCCCGCCTCTGATTCCCTGCGTCTGATTCCCTGCCTCTGATTCCCAGCCTCTGATTCCCCTTCTCTGATTCACCACCTCTGAATCCCCACCTCTGATTCCCCATCTCTGATTCCGCACATCCGATTCCCTGCCTCTGATTCCCCGCCTCTGATTCCCCGCCTCTGATACGCAACCTCTAATTCCCCACCTCTGATTCCCCATATCTGATTCCCCGCCTCTGTTTCCCTGCCTCTGATTCCCGGCCTCTGTTTCCCCATATCTGATTCCCCTCCTCTGATTCCCCAACTCTGATTCCCCGCCTCTGATTCCCCAGTTCTGATTCCCCGCCTTTTATTCCCGGCCTCTGATTCCCTGCCACTGATTCCCCGCCCCTGATTCCCCACCTCTGATTCCCCATATCTGATTCCCCGCCTCTGTTTGCCCAGCTCTGATTCCCCAGCTCTGATTCCCCAGCTCTGATTCCCTGCCACTGATTCCCCGCCCCTGATTCCCCACCTCTGATTCCCCATATCTGATTCCCCGCCTCTGTTTCCCCAGCTCTGATTCCCTGCCTCTGATTCCCTGCCCTGATTCCCCATCTCTGTTTCACCGCCTTTGATTCGCCACCTCTGATTCCCCATATCTGATTCCCCGCCTCTGTTTCCCCGCCTCTGATTCCCTGCCTCTGATTCCCAACCTCTGATTCCACACCTCTGATTCCCCATATATGATTCCCCGCCTCTATTTCCCCATATATGATTCCCCGCCTCTGATTCCCCAACTCTGATTCCCCGCCTCTGATTCCCCAGCTCTGATTCCCCGCCTCTGATTCCCGGCGTCCGATTCCCTGCCTCTGATTCCCCGCCTCTGATTCGCCATCTCTGATTCCCCGCCTCTGATTCCCCGTGTCTGATTCCCTGCCTCTGATTCCCCGCCTCAGATTCCCCGCCTCTGATTCCCTGCCACTGATTCCCTGCCCCTGATTCCCCACCTCTGATTCCCCATATCTGATTCCCCGCCTCTGTTTCTCCGCCTCTGATTCCCCGCCTCTGATTCCCCATATCAGATTCCCTGCCTCTGATTCCACAACTCTGATTCCCCGCCTCTGATTCCCCAGCTCTGAATCCCCGCCTCTGATTCCCCGCATCTGATTCCCTCCCTCTGATTCACAACCTCTGATTCCCCACCTCTGATTCCCCATATCTGATTCCCCGCCTCTGTTTCCCCGCTTCTGATTCCCCGCCTCTGATTCCCCATATCTGATTCCCCGGCTCTGATTGCCCACCTCTGATTCCCCGCCTCTGATTCGCCAGCTCTGATTCCCCGCCTCTGAATCCCCGCATCTGATTCCCTGCCTCTGATTCCCCGCCTCTGATTCCCCATCTCTGATTCACCGCCTTTGATTCGCCACCTCTGATTCCCCATATCTGATTACCCACCTCTGTTTCCCCGCCTCTGATTCCCCGCCTCTGATTCTCCATATCTCATTCCCCGCCTCTGAATCCCCATCTCTGATTCCCTGCCACTGATTACCTGCCCCTGATTCCCCACCTCTGATTCCCCACATATGATTCCCCGCCTCTGATTCCCCAACTCTGATTCCCCTCCTCTAATTCGCCAGCTATGATTCCCCGCCTCTTATTCCCTGCGTCTGATTCCCTGCCTCTGATTCCCAGCCTCTGATTCCCCTTCTCTGATTCACCACCTCTGAATCCCCACCTCTGATTCCCCATCTCTGATTCCGCACATCCGATTCCCTGCCTCTGATTCCCCGCCTCTGATTCCCCGCCTCTGATTCCCCGCCTCTGATTCCCCGCGTCTGATTCCCTGCCACTGATTCCCTGCCCCTGATTCCCCACCTCTGATTCACCATCTCTGATTCCCCGCCTCTGTTTCCCCACCTCTGATTCCCCGCCTCTGTTTCCCCATATCTGATTCCCCGCCTCTGATTCCCCAACTCTGATTCCCCTCCTCTAATTCGCCAGTTATGATTCCCCGCCTCTGATTCCCTGCATCTGATTCCCTGCCTCTGATTCCCAGCCTCTGATTCCCCTTCTCTGATTCACCACCTCTGAATCCCCACGTCTGATTCCCCATCTCTGATTCCGCACATCCGATTCCCTGCCTCTGATTCCCCGCCTTTTATTCCCGGCCTCTGATTCCCTGCCACTGATTCCCTGCTTCTGATTCTGATTTCCTGCCTCTGATTCCCCATCTCTGATTCCGCACATCTGATTCCCTGCCTCTGATTCCCCACCTCTGATTCCCCATATCTGATTCCCCGCCTCTGTTTCCCCGCCTCTGATTCCCCGCCTCTGTTTCCCCATATCTGATTCCCCGCCTCTGATTCCCCAACTCTGATTCCCCTCCTCTAATTCACCAGCTATGATTCCCCGCCTCTGATTCCCTGCGTCTGATTCCCTGCCTCTGATTCCCAGCCTCTGATTCCCCTTCTCTGATTCACCACCTCTGAATCCCCACCTCTGATTCCCCATCTCTGATTCCGCACATCCGATTCCCTGCCTCTGATTCCCCGCCTCTGATTCCCCGCCTCTGATACGCAACCTCTAATTCCCCACCTCTGATTCCCCATATCTGATTCCCCGCCTCTGTTTCCCTGCCTCTGATTCCCGGCCTCTGTTTCCCCATATCTGATTCCCCTCTTCTGATTCCCCAACTCTGATTCCCCGCCTCTGATTCCCCAGCTCTGATTCCCCGCCTTTTATTCCCGGCCTCTGATTCCCTGCCACTGATTCCCCGCCCCTGATTCCCCACCTCTGATTCCCCATATCTGATTCCCCGCCTCTGTTTCCCCAGCTCTGATTCCCCACCTCTGATTCCCCAGCTCTGATTCCCTGCCACTGATTCCCCGCCCCTGATTCCCCACCTCTGATTCCCCATATCTGATTCCCCGCCTCTGTTTCCCCAGCTCTGATTCCCTGCCTCTGATTCCCCATCTCTGTTTCACCGCCTTTGATTCGCCACCTCTGATTCCCCATATCTGATTCCCCGCCTCTGTTTCCCCGCCTCTGATTCCCTGCCTCTGATTCCCAACCTCTGATTCCACACCTCTGATTCCCCATATATGATTCCCCGCCTCTATTTCCCCATATCTGATTCCCCGCCTCTGATTCCCCAACTCTGATTCCCCGCCTCTGATTCCCCAGCTCTGATTCCCCGCCTCTGATTCCCGGCGTCCGATTCCCTGCCTCTGATTCCCCGCCTCTGATTCGCCATCTCTGATTCCCCGCCTCTGATTCCCCGTGTCTGATTCCCTGCCTCTGATTCCCCGCCTCAGATTCCCCGCCTCTGATTCCCTGCCACTGATTCCCTGCCCCTGATTCCCCACCTCTGATTCCCCATATCTGATTCCCCGCCTCTGTTTCTCCGCCTCTGATTCCCCGCCTCTGATTCCCCATATCAGATTCCCTGCCTCTGATTCCACAACTCTGATTCCCCGCCTCTGATTCCCCAGCTCTGAATCCCCGCCTCTGATTCCCCGCGTCTGATTCCCTCCCTCTGATTCACAACCTCTGATTCCCCACCTCTGATTCCCCATATCTGATTCCCCGCCTCTGTTTCCCCGCCTCTGATTCCCCGCCTCTGATTCCCCATATCTGATTCCCCGGCTCTGATTGCCCACCTCTGATTCCCCGCCTCTGATTCGCCAGCTCTGATTCCCCGCCTCTGAATCCCCGCATCTGATTCCCTGCCTCTGATTCCCCGCCTCTGATTCCCCATCTCTGATTCACCGTCTTTGATTCGCCACCTCTGATTCCCCATATCTGATTCCCCACCTCTGTTTCCCCGCCTCTGATTCCCCGCCTCTGATTCTCCATATCTCATTCCCCGCCTCTGAATCCCCATCTCTGATTCCCGGACTCTGATTCCCCACCTCTGATTCCCGGCCTCTTATTCCCAGCATCTGATTCCCGGCCTCTGATTCCCGGCCTCTGATTCCCCGCTTCTGATTCTGATTCCCTGCCTCTGATTCCCCATCTCTGATTCCGCACATCTGATTCCCTGCCTCTGATTCCCCACCTCTGATTCCCCATATCTGATTCCCCGCCTCTGTTTCCCCGCCTCTGATTCCCCGCCTCTGTTTCCCCATATCTAATTCCCCACCTCTTATGCCCCAATTCTGATTCCCCGCCTCTGATTCCCCAGCTCTGATTCCCCGCCTCTGATTCCCCGCCTCTGATTCCCCATATCTGATTCCCCGGCTCTGATTGCCCACCTCTGATTCCCCGCCTCTGATTCGCCAGCTCTGATTCCCCGCCTCTGAATCCCCGCATCTGATTCCCTGCCTCTGATTCCCCGCCTCTGATTCCCCATCTCTGATTCACCGTCTTTGATTCGCCACCTCTGATTCCCCATATCTGATTCCCCACCTCTGTTTCCCCGCCTCTGATTCCCCGCCTCTGATTCTCCATATCTCATTCCCCGCCTCTGAATCCCCATCTCTGATTCCCGGACTCTGATTCCCCACCTCTGATTCCCGGCCTCTTATTCCCAGCATCTGATTCCCGGCCTCTGATTCCCGGCCTCTGATTCCCCGCTTCTGATTCTGATTCCCTGCCTCTGATTCCCCATCTCTGATTCCGCACATCTGATTCCCTGCCTCTGATTCCCCACCTCTGATTCCCCATATCTGATTCCCCGCCTCTGTTTCCCCGCCTCTGATTCCCCGCCTCTGTTTCCCCATATCTAATTCCCCACCTCTTATGCCCCAATTCTGATTCCCCGCCTCTGATTCCCCAGCTCTGATTCCCCGCCTCTGATTCCCCGCATCCGATTCCCCATGTCTGATTCCCCGCCTCTGTTTCCCCGCCTCTGATTCCCCGCCTCTGTTTCCCCATATCTGATTCCCCGCCTCTGATTCCCCAGCTCTGATTCCCTGCCTCTGATTCCCCGCGTTCTATTCGCTGCCTCTGATTCCCCGCCTGTGATTCCCCATCTCTGATTCACCACCTCTGATTCCCCACCTCTGATTCACCATATCTAATTCCCCGCCTCTGCTTGCCCGCCTCTCATTCCCCGCCTCTGTTTCCCCATATCTGATTCCCCGCCTCTGAATCCCCAACTCTGATTCCCTGCCTCTGATTCACCAGCTCTGATTCCCCGCCTTTGATTCCCCCCGTCTGATTCCCAGCCTCTGAATCCCCGTCTGATTTCTTGCCTCTGATTCCCCGCCCCTGATTCCCCATCTCTGATTCACTGCCTCTGATTCCCCACATCTGATTCCCCATCTCTGATTCCGCACAACCGATTCCCTGCCTCTGATTCCCCGACTCTGATTCCCCACCTCTGATTCCCCAGCTCTGATTCCCCGCCTCTGATTCCCCGCGTCTGATTCCCTGCCTGTGATTCCCCGCCTCTGATTCCCCATCTCTGATTCCCCACCTCTGATTCCCCGTGTCTGATTCCCTTCCTTTGATTCCCCGCCTCTGATTCCCCGCCTCTGATTCCCTGCCACTGATTCCCCGCCCCTGATTCCCCACATCTGATTCCCCATATCTTATTCCCCGCCTCTATTTCCCCCCCTCTGATTCCCAGCCTCTGATTCCCCATATCTGATTCCCCGCCTCTGATTCCCCATATCTGATTCCCCGCCTCTATTTCCCCATATCTGCTTCGCCGCCTCTGATTCCCCAACTCTGATTCCCCGCCTCTGATTCCCCAGCTCTGAATTCCCGCCTCTGATTCCCGGCATCCGATTCCCTGCCTCTGATTCCCCGCCTCTGATTCCCCGCCTCTGATTCCCCGCCTCTGATTCCCCGTGTCTGATTCCCTGCCTCTGATTCCCCAGCTCTGAATCCCCGCCTCTGATTCCCCGCGTCTGATTCCCTGCCTCTGATTCCCCGCCTCTGATACCCCATCTGTGATTCACAACCTCTGATGCCCCACCTCTGATTCCCCATTTCTGATTCCCCGCCTCTGTTTCCCCGCCTCTGATTCCCCGCCTCTGTTTCCCCATATCTGATTCCCCGCCTCTGATTGCCCACCTCTGATTCCCCGCGTCTGATTCCCTGCCTCTGATTCCCCGCCTCTGATTCCCCATCTCTGATTCACCACCTCTGATTCCCGGCCTCTGATTCCCCATCTCTGATTCCGCACATCCGATTCCCTGCCTATGATTCCCCACCTCTGATTCCCCGCCTCTGATTCCCCATATCTGATTCCCTGCCTCTGTTTCCCCGCCTCTGATTCCCCACCTCTGTTTCCCCATATCTCATTCCCCGCCTCTGATTCCCCAACTCTAATACCCCGCCTCTGATTCCCCAGCTCTGATTCCCCGCCTCTGATTCCCCGCATCTGATTCCCTGCCTCTGATTCCCCGCCTCTGATTCCAGGCCTCTGATTCCCAGCATCTGATTCCGGCCTCTGATTCCCTGCCTCTGATTCCCTGCTTCTGATTCTGATTCCCTGCCTCTGATTCCCCATCTCTGATTCCGCACATCTGATTCCTTGCCTCTGATTCCCCACCTCTGATTCCCCATATCTGATTCCCCGCCTGGGGTTCCCCGCCTCTGATTCCCCACCTCTGTTTCCCAATATCTAAGTCCCCGCCTCTGATTCCCCAAATCTGATTCCTCACCTCTGATTCCCCAGCTCTGATTCCCCGCCTCTGATTCCCCGCATCTGATTCCCTGCATCTGATTCCAAGCCTCTGATTCCCTGCCTCTGATTCCCAACCTCTGATTCCCCACCTCTGATTCCCCATATCTGATTCCCCGCCTCTGTTTCCCCGCCTCGGATTCCCCGCCTCTGTTTCCCCATATCTGATTCCCGGCCTCTGATTCCCCGCCTCTGTTTCCCCATATCTGATTCCCCGCCTCTGATTCCCCAACTCTGATGCTCCTCCTATGCTCCTCTGATGCTCCTGCTCCTGCTCCTGCTCCTGCTCCTGCTCCTGCTCCTGCTCCTGCTCCTGCTCCTGCTCCTGCTCCTGCTCCTGCTCCTGCTCCTGTTCCTGCTCCTGTTCCTGCTCCTGCTCCTGCTCCTGCTCCTGCACCTCTGATGCTCCTCTGATGCACCTCTGATACTCCTCTGATGCTCCTCTGATGCTCCTCTGATGCTCCTCCTATGCTCCCCTGATGCTCCTGCTCCTTCTCCTGCTCCTGCTCCTGCTCCTGCTCCTGCTCCTGCTCCTGCTCCTGCTCCTGCTCCTGCTCCTGCTCCTGCTCCTGCTCCTGCTCCTGCTCCTGCTCCTGCTCCTGCTCCTGTTCCTGCTCCTGCTCCTGCACATCTGATGCTCCTCTGATGCACCTCTTATACTCCTCTGATGCTCCTCAGATGCTCCTCTGATGCTCCTCATATGCTCCTCTGATGCACCTCTGATGCTCCTCTGATGCTCCTCTGATACTCCTCTGATGCTCCTCAGATGCTCCTCTGATGCTCCTCTGATGCTCCTCTGATGCTCCTCTGATGCTCCTCTGATGCTCCTCTGATGCTCCTCTGATGCTCCTCTGATGCTCATGCTCCTACTCCTGCTCCTCTGATGCTCCTCTGATGCTCCTCTGATCCTCCTCTGATGCTCCTCTGATGCTCCTCTGATGCTCCTCTGATGCTCCTCTGAGGCTCCTCTGATGCTCCTCTGATGCTCCTCTGATGCTCCTCTGATGCTCCTCTGATGCTCCTCTGATGCTCCTCTGATGCTATTCTGATCCTCCTCTGATGCTCCACTGATGCTCCTCTGATGCTCCACTGATGCTCCTCTGATGCTCCTCTGATGCTCCTCTGATGCTCCTCTGATGCTCCTCTGATGCTCCTCTGACGCTCCACTGATGCTCCTCTGATGCTCCTCTGATGCTCCTGCTCCTGCTCCTGCTCCTCTGATGCTCCTCTGATGACCTCTGATGCTCCTGCTCCTGCTCCTGCTCCTGCTCCTGCTCCTGCTCCTCTGATGCTCCACTGATGCTCCTCTGATGCTCCTCTGATGCTCCTCTGATGCTCCTCTGATGGTCCTCTGATGCTCCTCTGATGCTCCTCTGATGCTCCTCTGATCCTCCTCTGATGCTCCTCTGATGCTCCTCTGATGCTCCTCTGATGCTCCTCTGATGCTCCTCTGAGGCTCCTCTGAGGCTCCTCTGAGGATCCTCTGAGGCTCCTCTGAGGCTCCTCTGATGCTCCTCTGATGCTCCTCTGATGCTCCTCTAATGCTCCTCTGATGCTCCTCTGATGCTCCTGTGATGGTCCTCTGATGCTCCTCTGATGCTCCTCTGATGCTCCTCTTATCCTCCTCTGATGCTCCTCTGATGCTCCTCTGATGCTCCTCTGATGCTCCTCTGATGCTCCTCTGATGCTCCTCTGAGGCTCCTCTGAGGCTCCTCTGAGGATCCTCTGAGGCTCCTCTGATGCTCCTCTGATGCTCCTCTGATGCTCCTGTGATGCTCCTCTGATGCTCCTCTGCTGCTCCTCTGATGCTGATCTGATTCTCCTCTGATGCTCCTCTGATGCTCCTCTGATGCACCTCTGATGCTCCTCTGATGCTCCTCTGATGCTCCTCTGATGCTCCTCTGATGCTCCTCTGAGGCTCCTCTGATGCTCCTCTGATGCTCCTCTGATGCTCCTCTGATGCTCCTCTGATGCTCCTCTGATACTCCTCTGATGCTCCTGTGATGCTCCTGTGATGCTCCTCTGATGCTCCTCTGCTGCTCCTCTGATGCTCATCTGATGCTCCTCTGATTCTCCTCTGATGCTCCTCTGATGCTCCTCTGATGCTCCTCTGATCCACCTCTGATGCTCCTCTGATGCTCCTCTGATGCTCCTCTGATGCTCCTCTGATGCTCCTGTGATGCTCCTCTGATGCTCCTCTGCTGCTCCTCTGATGCTCATCTGATGCTCTTCTGATTCTCCTCTGATGCTCCTCTGATGCTCCTCTGATGCTCCTCTTATGCTCCTCTGATCCTCCTCTGATGCTCATCTGATGCTCCTCTGATGCTCCTCTGATGCTCCTCTGATGCTCCTCTGATGCTACTCTGATGCTACTCTGATGCTCCTCTGATGCTCCTCTGATGCTCCTCTGATGCTCCTCTGATGCTCCTCTGATCCTCCTCTGATGCTCCTCTGATGCTCCTCTGATGCTCCTCTGATGCTCCTCTGATGCTCCTCTGATGCTCCTCTGAGGCTCCTCTGATGCTCCTCTGATGCTCCTCTGATGCTCCTCTGATGCTCCTCTGATGCTCCTGTGATGCTCCTCTGATGCTCCTGTGATCCTCCTCTGATGCTCCTCTGATGCTCCTCTGATGCTCCTCTGATCCTCCTCTGATGCTCCTCTGATGCTCCTCTGATGCTCCTCTGATGCTCCTCTGATGCTCCTCTGATGTTCCTCTGATGCTCCTCTGATCCTCCTCTGATGCTCCTCTGATGCTCCTCTGATGCTCCTCTGATGCTCCTCTGATGCTCCTTTGATGCTCCTCTGATGCTCCTCTGATGCTCCTCTGATGCTCCTGCTCCTGTTCCTGCTCCTGCTCCTGCTCCTGCTCCTGCACCTCTGATGCTCCTCTGATGCACCTCTGATGCTCCTCTGATGCTCCTCTGATCCTCATCTGATGCTCCTCTGATGCTCCTCTGATGCTCCTCTGATGCTCCTCTGATGCTCCTCTGATGCTCCTCTGATGCTCCTCTGATGCTCCTCTGATGCTCCTCTGATGCTCCTCTGATGCTCCTCTGATGCTCCTCTGATCCTCCTCTGATGCTCCTCTGATGCTCCTCTGATGCTCCTCTGATGCTCCTCTGATGCTCCTCTGATGCTCCTCTGATGCTCCTCTGATGCTCCTCTGATGCTCCTGCTCCTGTTCCTGCTCCTGCTCCTGCTCCTGCTCCTGCACCTCTGATGCTCCTCTGATGCACCTCTGATGCTCCTCTGATGCTCCTCTAATACTCCTCTGATGCTCCTTAGATGCTCCTCTGATGCTCCTCTGATGCTCCTCTGTTGCTCCTCTGATGCCTCTGTGATGCTCCTCTGATGCTCCTCTGATTCTCCTCTGATGCTCCGCTGATGCTCCTCTGATGCTCCTCTGATGATCCTCTGATCCTCCTCTGATGCTCCACTGATGCTCCTCTGATGCTCCTGTGATGCTCCTGTGATGCTCCTCTGATTCTCCTCTGATGCTCCTCTGATGCTCCTCTGATGCTCCTCTGATGCTCCTCTGATGCTCCTCTGATGCTCCTCTGATGCTCCTCTGATGCTCCTCTGATGTTCCTCTGATGCTCCTCTGATGCTCCTCTGATGCTCCTGCTCCTGCTCCTGCTCCTGCTCCTGCTCCTCTGATGCTCCTCTGATGCTCCTCTGATGTTCCTCTGATGCTCCTCTGATGCTCCTCTGATGCTCCTGCTCCTGCTCCTGCTCCTGCTCCTGCTCCTGCTCCTGCTCCTGCTCCTGCTCCTGCTCCTGCTCCTGCTCCTGCTCCTGCTCCTGCTCCTGCTCCTGCTCCTGCTCCTGCTACTGCCCCTGCTCCTGCTCCTGCTACTGCTCCTGCTCCTGCTCCTGCTCCTGCTCCTGCTCCTGCTCTGGCTCCTGCTCCTGCACCTCTGATGCTCCTGCTCCTGCTCGATGCTCCTCTGATGCACCTCTGATGCTCCTCTGATGCTCCTCTGATGCTCCTCTGATGCTCCTCAGATGCTCCTCTGATGCACCTCTGATGCTCCTCTGATGCTCCTCTGATGCTCCTCTGATGCTCCTCAGATGCTCCTCTGATGCACCTCTGATGCTCCTCTGATGCTCCTCTGATGCCCCTCTGATGCTCCTCTGTTGCTCCTCTGATGCTCCTCTGATGCTCCTCTGATGCTCCAATGATGCTCCAATGATGCTCCTCTGATGCTCCTGTGATGCTCCTCTGATGCTCCTTTGATGCTCCTCTGATGCTCCTCTGATGCTCCTCTGATGCTCCTCTGATGCTCCTCTGATGCTCCTCTGATCCTCCTCTGATCCACCTCTGATGCTCCTCTGATGCTCCTCTGATGCTCCTCTGATGCTCCTCTGATCCTCCTCTGATGCTCCTCTGATGCTCCTCTGATGCTCCTCTGATGCTCCTCTGTTGCTCCTCTGATGAACCTCTGATGCTCCTCTGATGCTCCTCTGATGCTCCTCTGATGCTCCTCTGATGCTCCTCTGATGCTCCTCTGATGCTCCTCTGATGCTCCTCTGAGGCTCCTCTGATGCTCCTCTGATGCTCCTCTGATGCTCCTCTGATGCTCCTCTGATGCTCCTCTGAGGCTCCTCTTATGCTCCTCTGATGCTCCTCTGATGCTCCTCTGATGCTCCTGCTCCTGCTCCTGCTCCACTGATGCTCCTCTGATACTCCTCTGATGCTCCTGCTCCTGCTCCTGCTCCTGCTCCTGCTCATCTGATGCTCCTCTGATGCTCCTGCTCCTGATCCTGCTCCTGCTCCTGCTCCTGCTCCTGCTCCTGTTCCTGCTCCTGCTCCTGCTCCTGCTCCTGCTCCTGCTCCTCTGATGCTCCTCTGATGCTCCTCTGATGCTCCTCTGATGTTCCTCTGATGCTCCTCTGATGCTCCACTGATGCTGCTCTGATGCTCCTCTGATGCTCCTCTGATGCTCCTCTGATGCTCCTCTGATGCTCCTCTGTTGCTCCTCTGATGCTCCCCTGATGCTCCTCTGATGCTCCTCTGATGCTCCACTGATGCTCTTCTGATGCTCCTCTGATGCTCCTCTGATGCTCCTCTGATGCTCCTCTGATGCTCCTCTGAGACTCCTCTGAGGCTCCTCTGAGGCTCATCTGATGCTCCTCTGATGCTCCTCTGATGCTCCTCTGATGCTCATCTGATGCTCCTGCTCCTGCTCCTGCTCCTGCTCCTGCTCCTGCTCCTGCTCCTGCTCCTGTTCCTGCTCCTGCTCCTGCTCCTGCTCCTCTGATGCTCCTCTGATGCTCCTCTGATGCTCCTCTGATGTTCCTCTGATGCTCCTCTGATGCTCCACTGATGCTCCTCTGATGCTCCTCTGATGCTCCTCTGATGCTCCTCTGATGCTCCTCTGATGCTCCTCTGTTGCTCCTCTGATGCTCCCCTGATGCTCCTCTGATGCTCCTCTGATGCTCCACTGATGCTCCTCTGATGCTCCTCTGATGCTCCTCTGATGCTCCTCTGATGCTCCTCTGAGGCTCCTCTGATGCTCCTCTGATGCTCCTCTGATGCTCCTCTGATGCTCCTCTGATGCTCCTCTGATGCTCCTCTGATGCTCCTCTGAGGCTCCTCTGATGCTCCTCTGATGCTCCTCTGATGCACCTCTGATGCTCCTCTGATGCTCCTCTGATGCTCCTCTGATGCTCCTCTGATGCTCCTCTGATGCTCCTCTGATCCTCCTCTGATGCTCCTCTGATGCTCCTCTGATGCTCATCTGATGCTCCTCTGATACTCCTCTGATGCTCCTCTGAGGCTCCTCTGATGCTCCTCTGATGCTCCTCTGATGCTCCTCTGATGCTCCTCAGATGCTCCTCTGATGCTCCTGTGATCCTCCTCTGATGCTCCTGTGCTGCTCCTCTGATGCTCCTCTGATGCTCCTCTGATGCTCCTCTGATGCTCCTCTGATGCTCCTCAGATGCTCCTCTGATGCTCCTGTGATCCTCCTCTGATGCTCCTGTGCTGCTCCTCTGATGCTCCTCTGATGCTCCTCTGATGCTCCTCTGATGCTCCTCTGAGGCTCCTGTGATGCTCCTCTGATGCTCCTCTGATGCTCCTCTGATGCTCCTGCTCCTGCTCCTGCTCCTGCTCCTGCTCCTGCTCCTGCTCCTGCTCCTGCTCCTGCTCCTGCTCCTGCTCCTGCTCCTGCTCCTGCTCCTGCTCCTGCTCCTGTTCCTGCTCCTGCTCCTGTTCCTGCTCCTGCTCCTGCACCTCTGATGCTCCTCTGATGCACCTCTGATGCTCCTCTGATGCTCCTCTGATACTCCTCTGATGCTCCTCAGATGCTCCTCTGATGCTCCTCTGATGCTCCTCTGATGGTCCTCTGATACTCCTCTGATGCTCCTCAGATGCTCCTCTGATGCTCCTCTGATGCTCCTCTGATGCTCCTCTGATGCTCCTCTGATGCACCTCTGATGCTCCTCTGATGCACCTCTGATGCTCCTCTGATGCTCCTCTGATACTCCTCTGATGCTCCTCAGATGCTCCTCTGATGCTCCTCTGATGCTCCTCTGCTGCTCCTCTGATGCTCATCTGATGCTCCTCTGATTCTCCTCTGATGCTCCTCTGATGCTCCTCTGATGCTCCTCTGATCCACCTCTGATGCTCCTCTGATGCTCCTCTGATGCTCCTCTGATGCTCCTCTGATGCTCCTGTGATGCTCCTCTGATGCTCCTCTGCTGCTCCTCTGATGCTCATCTGATGCTCTTCTGATTCTCCTCTGATGCTCCTCTGATGCTCCTCTGATGCTCCTCTTATGCTCCTCTGATCCTCCTCTGATGCTCATCTGATGCTCCTCTGATGCTCCTCTGATGCTCCTCTGATGCTCCTCTGATGCTACTCTGATGCTACTCTGATGCTCCTCTGATGCTCCTCTGATGCTCCTCTGATGCTCCTCTGATGCTCCTCTGATGCTCCTCTGATCCTCCTCTGATGCTCCTCTGATGCTCCTCTGATGCTCCTCTGATGCTCCTGTGATGCTCCTCTGATGCTCCTCTGAGGCTCCTCTGATGCTCCTCTGATGCTCCTCTGATGCTCCTCTGATGCTCCTCTGATGCTCCTGTGATGCTCCTCTGATGCTCCTGTGATCCTCCTCTGATGCTCCTCTGATGCTCCTCTGATGCTCCTCTGATCCTCCTCTGATGCTCCTCTGATGCTCCTCTGATGCTCCTCTGATGCTCCTCTGATGCTCCTCTGATGCTGCTCTGATGCTCCTCTGAGGCTCCTCTGAGGCTCCTCTGATTCTCTTCTGATGCTCCTCTGATGCTCCTCTGATGCTCCTCTGATGCTCCTGTGATGCTCCTGTGATGCTCCTCTGATGCTCCTGTGATGCTCCTCTGCTGTTCCTCTGCTGTTCCTCTGATGCTCCTCTGATGCTCCTCTGAGGCTCCTCTGATGCTCCTCTGATGCTCCTCTGATCCTCATCTGATGCTCCTCTGATGCTCCTCTGATGCTCCTCTGATGCTCCTCTGATGCTCCTCTGATGCTCCTCTGATGCTCCTCTGATGTTCCTCTGATGCTCCTCTGATCCTCCTCTGATGCTCCTCTGATGCTCCTCTGATGCTCCTCTGATGCTCCTCTGATGCTCCTCTGATGCTCCTCTGATGCTCCTCTGATGCTCCTCTGATGCTCCTGCTCCTGTTCCTGCTCCTGCTCCTGCTCCTGCTCCTGCACCTCTGATGCTCCTCTGATGCACCTCTGATGCTCCTCTGATGCTCCTCTGATCCTCATCTGATGCTCCTCTGATGCTCCTCTGATGCTCCTCTGATGCTCCTCTGATGCTCCTCTGATGCTCCTCTGATGCTCCTCTGATGCTCCTCTGATGCTCCTCTGATGCTCCTCTGATGCTCCTCTGATCCTCCTCTTATGCTCCTCTGATGCTCCTCTGATGCTCCTCTGATGCTCCTCTGATGCTCCTCTGATGCTCCTGCTCCTGCTCCTCTGATGCTCCTCTGATGCTCCTCTGATGTTCCTCTGATGCTCCTCTGATGCTCCTCTGATGCTCCTGCTCCTGCTCCTGCTCCTGCTCCTGCTCCTGCTCCTGCTCCTGCTCCTGCTCCTGCTCCTGCTCCTGCTCCTGCTCCTGCTCCTGCTCCTGCTCCTGCTCCTGCTCCTGCTCCTGCTCCTGCTACTGCCCCTGCTCCTGCTCCTGCTACTGCTCCTGCTCCTGCTCCTGCTCCTGCTCCTGCTCCTGCTCCGGCTCCTGCTCCTGCACCTCTGATGCTCCTGCTCCTGCTCGATGCTCCTCTGATGCACCTCTGATGCTCCTCTGATGCTCCTCTGATGCTCCTCTGATGCTCCTCTGATCCTCATCTGATGCTCCTCTGATGCTCCTCTGATGCTCCTCTGATGCTCCTCTGATGCTCCTCTGATGCTCCTCTGATGCTCCTCTGATGCTCCTCTGATGCTCCTCTGATGCTCCTCTGATGCTCCTCTGATGCTCCTCTGATCCTCCTCTGATGCTCCTCTGATGCTCCTCTGATGCTCCTCTGATGCTCCTCTGATGCTCCTCTGATGCTCCTCTGATGCTCCTCTGATGCTCCTGCTCCTGTTCCTGCTCCTGCTCCTGCTCCTGCTCCTGCACCTCTGATGCTCCTCTGATGCACCTCTGATGCTCCTCTGATGCTCCTCTAATACTCCTCTGATGCTCCTTAGATGCTCCTCTGATGCTCCTCTGATGCTCCTCTGTTGCTCCTCTGATGCCTCTGTGATGCTCCTCTGATGCTCCTCTGATTCTCCTCTGATGCTCCGCTGATGCTCCTCTGATGCTCCTCTGATGATCCTCTGATCCTCCTCTGATGCTTCACTGATGCTCCTCTGATGCTCCTGTGATGCTCCTGTGATGCTCCTCTGATTCTCCTCTGATGCTCCTCTGATGTTCCTCTGATGCTCCTCTGATGCTCCTCTGATGCTCCTGTTCCTGCTCCTGCTCCTGCTCCTGCTCCTCTGTTGCTCCTCTGATGCTCCTCTGATGTTCTTCTGATGCTCCTCTGATGCTCCTCTGATGCTCCTGCTCCTGCTCCTGCTCCTGCTCCTGCTCCTGCTCCTGCTCCTGCTCCTGCTCCTGCTCCTGCTCCTGCTCCTGCTCCTGCTCCTGCTCCTGCTCCTGCTCCTGCTCCTGCTACTGCCCCTGCTCCTGCTCCTGCTACTGCTCCTGCTCCTGCTCCTGCTCCTGCTCCTGCTCCTGCTCCGGCTCCTGCTCCTGCACCTCTGATGCTCCTGCTCCAGCTCGATGCTCCTCTGATGCACCTCTGATGCTCCTCTGATGCTCCTCTGATGCTCCTCTGATGCTCCTCAGATGCTCCTCTGATGCACCTCTGATGCTCCTCTGATGCTCCTCTGATGCTCCTATGATGCTCCTCAGATGCTCCTCTGATGCACCTCTGATGCTCCTCTGATGCTCCTCTGATGCTCCAATGATGCTCCAATGATGCTCCTCTGATGCTCCTCTGATGCTCCTCTGATGCTCCTCTGATGCTCCTCAGATGCTCCTCTGATGCACCTCTGATGCTCCTCTGATGCTCCACTGATGCTCCTATGATGCTCCTCAGATGCTCCTCTGATGCACCTCTGATGCTCCTCTGATGCTCCTCTGATGCTCCAATGATGCTCCAATGATGCTCCTCTGATGCTCCTCTGATGCTCCTCTGATGCTCCTTTGATGCTCCTCTGATGCTCCTCTGATGCTCCTCTGATGCTCCTCTGATGCTCCTCTGATGCTCCTCTGATGCTCCTCTGATCCTCCTCTGATCCTCCTCTGATGCTCCTCTGATGCTCCTCTGATGCTCCTCTGATGCTCCTCTGATCCTCCTCTGATGCTCCTCTGATGCTCCTCTGATGCTCCTCTGATGCTCCTCTGTTGCTCCTCTGATGCTCCTCTGATGCTCCTCTGATGCTCCTCTGATGCTCCTCTGATGCTCCTCTGAGGCTCCTCTGATGCTCCTCTGATGCTCCTCTGATGCTCCTCTGATGCTCCTGCTCCTGCTCCTGCTCCACTGATGCTCCTCTGATACTCCTCTGATGCTCCTGCTCCTGCTCCTGCTCCTGCTCCTGCTCATCTGATGCTCCTCTGATGCTCCTGCTCCTGATCCTGCTCCTGCTCCTGCTCCTGCTCCTGCTCCTGCTCCTGCTCCTGCTCCTGCTCCTGCTCCTGCTCCTGCTCCTCTGATGCTCCTCTGATGCTCCTCTGATGCTCCTCTGATGTTCCTCTGATGCTCCTCTGATGCTCCACTGATGCTCCTCTGATGCTCCTCTGATGCTCCTCTGATGCTCCTCTGATGCTCCTCTGATGCTCCTCTGTTGCTCCTCTGATGCTCCCCTGATGCTCCTCTGATGCTCCTCTGATGCTCCACTGATGCTCTTCTGATGCTCCTCTGATGCTCCTCTGATGCTCCTCTGATGCTCCTCTGATGCTCCTCTGAGACTCCTCTGAGGCTCCTCTGAGGCTCCTCTGATGCTCCTCTGATGCTCCTCTGATGCTCCTCTGATGCTCCTCTGATGCTCCTGCTCCTGCTCCTGCTCCTGCTCCTGCTCCTGCTCCTGCTCCTGCTCCTGTTCCTGCTCCTGCTCCTGCTCCTGCTCCTCTGATGCTCCTCTGATGCTCCTCTGATGCTCCTCTGATGTTCCTCTGATGCTCCTCTGATGCTCCACTGATGCTCCTCTGATGCTCCTCTGATGGTCCTCTGATGCTCCTCTGATGCTCCTCTGATGCTCCTCTGTTGCTCCTCTGATGCTCCCCTGATGCTCCTCTGATGCTCCTCTGATGCTCCACTGATGCTCCTCTGATGCTCCTCTGATGCTCCTCTGATGCTCCTCTGAGGCTCCTCTGAGGCTCCTATGATGCTCCTCTGATGCTCCTCTGATGCTCCTCTGATGCTCCTCTGATGCTCCTCTGATGCTCCTCTGAGGCTCCTCTGATGCTCCTCTGATGCTCCTCTGATGCTCCTCTGATGCTCCTCTGATGTTCCTCTGATGCTCCTCTGATGCTCCTCTGATGCTCCTCTGATGCTCCTCTGATGCTCCTCTGATCCTCCTCTGATGCTCCTCTGATGCTCCTCTGATGCTCATCTGATGCTCCTCTGATACTCCTCTGATGCTCCTCTGAGGCTCCTCTGATGCTCCTCTGATGCTCCTCTGATGCTCCTCTGATGCTCCTCAGATGCTCCTCTGATGCTCCTGTGATCCTCCTCTGATGCTCCTGTGCTGCTCCTCTGATGCTCCTCTGATGCTCCTCTGATGCTCCTCTGAGGCTCCTCTGAGGCTCCTCTGATGCTCCTCTGATGCTCCTCTGATGCTCCGGCTCCTGCTCCTGCTCCTGCTCCTGCTCCTGCTCCTGCTCCTGCTCCTGCTCCTGCTCCTGCTCCTGCTCCTGCTCCTGCTCCTGCTCCTGCTCCTGCTCCTGCTCCTGCTCCTGCTCCTGCTCCTGCTCCTGCTCCTGCTCCTGCTCCTGCTCCTGCTCCTGTTCCTGCTCCTGCTCCTGCACCTCTGATGCTCCTCTGATGCACCTCTGATGCTCCTCTGATGCTCCTCTGATACTCCTCTGATGCTCCTCAGATGCTCCTCTGATGCTCCTCTGATGCTCCTCTGATGGTCCTCTGATACTCCTCTGATGCTCCTCAGATGCTCCTCTGATGCTCCTCTGATGCTCCTCTGATGCTCCTCTGATGCTCCTCTGATGCACCTCTGATGCTCCTCTGATGCACCTCTGATGCTCCTCTGATGCTCCTCTGATACTCCTCTGATGCTCCTCAGATGCTCCTCTGATGCTCCTCTGATGCTCCTCTGATCCTCCTCTGATGCTCCACTGATGCTCCTCTGATGCTCCTCTGATGCTCCTCTGATGCTCCTCTGATGCTCCTCTGATGTTCCTCTGATCCTCCTCTGATGCTCCACTGATGCTCCTCTGATGCTCCACTGATGCTCCTCTGATGCTCCTCTGATGCTCCTCTGATGCTCCTCTGATGCTCCTCTGATGCTCCTCTGACGCTCCTCTGATGCTCCTCTGATGCTCCTGCTCCTGCACCTGCTCCTCTGATGCTCGTCTGATGACCACTGATGCTCCTGCTCCTGCTCCTGCTCCTGCTCCTGCTCCTGCTCCTCTGATGCTCCTCTGATGCTCCTCTGATGCTCCTCTGAGGCTCTCTGATGCTCCTCTGATGCTCCTCTGATGCTCCTCTGATGCTCCACTGATGCTCCTCTGATGCTCCTGTGATGCTCCTCTGATGCTCCTCTGATGCTCCTCTGATGCTCCTGTGATGCTCCTCTGATGCTCCTCTGATGCTGATCTGATTCTCCTCTGATGCTCCTCTGATGCTCCTCTGATGCTCCTCTGATGCTCCTCTGATGCTCCTCTGATCCTCCTCTGATGCTCCTCTGATGCTCCTCTGATGCTCCTCTGATGCTCCTCTGATACTCCTCTGATGCTCCTCTGATGCTCCTGTGATGCTCCTCTGATGCTCCTCTGCTGCTCCTCTGATGCTCATCTGATGCTCCTCTGATTCTCCTCTGATGCTCCTCTGATGCTCCTCTGATGCTCCTCTGATGCTCCTCTGATCCACCTCTGATGCTCCTCTGATGCTCCTCTGATGCTCCTCTGATGCTCCTCTGATGCTCCTCTGATGCTCCTCTGCTGCTCCTCTGATGCTCATCTGATGCTCCTCTGATTCTCCTCTGATGCTCCTCTGATGCTCCTCTGATGCTCCTCTTATGCTCCTCTGATCCTCCTCTGATGCTCCTCTGATGCTCCTCTGATGCTCCTCTGATGCTCCTCTGATGCTCCTCTGATGCTACTCTGATGCTCCTCTGATGCTCCTCTGATGCTCCTCTGATGCTCCTCTGATGCTCCTCTGATGCTCCTCTGATGCTCCTCTGATCCTCCTCTGCTGCTCCTCTGATGCTCCTCTGATGCTCCTCTGATGCTCCTCTGATGCTCCTCTGATGCTCCTCTGAGGCTCCTCTGATGCTGCTCTGATGCTCCTCTGATGCTCCTCTGATGCTCCTCTGATGCTCCTCTGATGCTCCTCTGATGCTCCTGTGATGCTCCTCTGATGCTCCTGTGATCCTCCTCTGATGCTCCTCTGATGCTCCTCTGATGCTCCTCTGATCCTCCTCTGATGCTCCTCTGATGCTCCTGTGATGCTCCTCTGCTGTTCCTCTGATGTTCCTCTGATGCTCCTCTGATGCTCCTCTGATGCTCCTCTGATGCTCCTCTGAGGCTCCTCTGATGCTCCTCTGATGCTCCTCTAATCCTCCTCTGATGCTCCTCTGATGGTCCTCTGATGCTCCTCTGATGCTCCTCTGATGCTCCTATGATGCTCCTCTGATGCTCCTCTGATGCTCCTCTGATGCTCCTCTGATGCTCCTCTGATGCTCCTCTGATGCTCCTCTGATGCTCCTCTGATGCTCCTCTGATGCCTCTGTGATGCTGCTCTGATGCTCCTCTGATTCTCCTCTGATGCTCCGCTGATGCTCCTCTGATGCTCCTCTGATGCTCCTCTGATGATCCTCTGATCCTCCTCTGATGCTCCACTGATGCTCCTCTGATGCTCCTGTGATGCTCCTGTAATGCTCCTCTGATGCTCCTCTGATGCTCCTCTGATGCTCCTCTGATGCTCCTCTGATGCTCCTCTGATGCTCCTCTGATGCTCCTCTGATGCTCCTCTGATGCTCCTCTGATGCTCCTGCTCCTGCTCCTGCTCCTGCTCCTGCTCCTGCTCCTGCGCCTGCTCCTGCTCCTGCTCTTGCTCCTGCTCCTGCTCCTGCTCCTGCTCCTGCTCCTGCCCCTGCTCCTGCTCCTGCTCCTGCTCCTGCTCCTGCTCCTGCTCCTGCTCCGGCTCCTGCTCCGGCTCCTGGTCCGGCTCTTGCTCCTGCAACTCTGATGCTCCTGCTCCTGCTCGATGCTCCTCTGATGCACCTCTGATGCTCCTCTGATGCTCCTCTGATGCTCCACTGATGCTCCTCAGATGCTCCTCTGATGCACCTCTGATGCTCCTCTGATACTCCTATGATGCTCCTCTGATGCTCCTCAGATGCTCCTCTGATGCACCTCTGATGCTCCTCTGATGCTCCTCTGATGCTCCTCTGATGCTCCTCTGATGCTCCTCTGTTGCTCCTCTGATGCTCCTCTGATGCTCCTCTGATGCTCCAATGATGCTCCAATGATGCTCCACTGATGCTCCTGTGATGCTCCTCTGATCCTCCTCTGATGCTCCTCTGATGCTCCTCTGATGCTCCTCTGATGCTCCTCTGATGCTCCTCTGATGCTGCTCTGATGCTCCTCTGAGGCTCCTCTGAGGCTCCTCTGATTCTCTTCTGATGCTCCTCTGATGCTCCTCTGATGCTCCTCTGATGCTCCTGTGATGCTCCTGTGATGCTCCTCTGATGCTCCTGTGATGCTCCTCTGCTGTTCCTCTGCTGTTCCTCTGATGCTCCTCTGATGCTCCTCTGAGGCTCCTCTGATGCTCCTCTGATGCTCCTCTGATCCTCATCTGATGCTCCTCTGATGCTCCTCTGATGCTCCTCTGATGCTCCTCTGATGCTCCTCTGATGCTCCTCTGATGCTCCTCTGATGTTCCTCTGATGCTCCTCTGATCCTCCTCTGATGCTCCTCTGATGCTCCTCTGATGCTCCTCTGATGCTCCTCTGATGCTCCTCTGATGCTCCTCTGATGCTCCTCTGATGCTCCTCTGATGCTCCTGCTCCTGTTCCTGCTCCTGCTCCTGCTCCTGCTCCTGCACCTCTGATGCTCCTCTGATGCACCTCTGATGATCCTCTGATGCTCCTCTGATCCTTATCTGATGCTCCTCTGATGCTCCTCTGATGCTCCTCTGATGCTCCTCTGATGCTCCTCTGATGCTCCTCTGATGCTCCTCTGATGCTCCTCTGATGCTCCTCTGATGCTCCTCTGATGCTCCTCTGATCCTCCTCTGATGCTCCTCTGATGCTCCTCTGATGCTCCTCTGATGCTCCTCTGATGCTCCTCTGATGCTCCTCTGATGCTCCTCTGATGCTCCTCTGATGTTCCTCTGATGCTCCTCTGATGCTCCTCTGATGCTCCTGTTCCTGCTCCTGCTCCTGCTCCTGCTCCTCTGATGCTCCTCTGATGCTCCTCTGATGTTCCTCTGATGCTCCTCTGATGCTCCTCTGATGCTCCTGCTCCTGCCCCTGCTCCTGCTCCTGCTCCTGCTCCTGCTCCTGCTCCTGCTCCTGCTCCTGCTCCTGCTCCTGCTCCTGCTCCTGCTCCTGCTCCTGCTCCTGCTCCTGCTCCTGCTACTGCCCCTGCTCCTGCTCCTGCTACTGCTCCTGCTCCTGCTCCTGCTCCTGCTCCTGCTCCCGCTCCGGCTCCTGCTCCTGCACCTCTGATGCTCCTGCTCCTGCTCGATGCTCCTCTGATGCACCTCTGATGCTCCTCTGATGCTCCTCTGATGCTCCTCTGATGCTCCTCAGTTGCTCCTCTGATGCACCTCTGATGCTCCTCTGATGCTCCTCTGATGCTCCTCTGATGCTCCTCAGATGCTCCTCTGATGCACCTCTGATGCTCCTCTGATGCTCCTCTGATGTTCCTCTGATGCTCCTCTGTTGCTCCTCTGATGCTCCTCTGATGCTCCTCTGATGCTCCAATGATGCTCCAATGATGCTCCTCTGATGCTCCTCTGATGCTCCTCTGATGCTCCTTTGATGCTCCTCTGATGCTCCTCTGATGCTCCTCTGATGCTCCTCTGATGCTCCTCTGATGCTCCTCTGATGCTCCTCTGATCCTCCTCTGATCCTCCTCTGATGCTCCTCTGATGCTCCTCTGATGCTCCTCTGATGCTCCTCTGATCCTCCTCTGATGCTCCTCTGATGCTCCTCTGATGCTCCTCTGATGCTCCTCTGTTGCTCCTCTGATGCTCCTCTGATGCTCCTCTGATGCTCCTCTGATGCTCCTCTGATGCTCCTCTGAGGCTCCTCTGATGCTCCTCTGATGCTCCTCTGATGCTCCTCTGATGCTCCTGCTCCTGCTCCTGCTCCACTGATGCTCCTCTGATACTCCTCTGATGCTCCTGCTCCTGCTCCTGCTCCTGCTCCTGCTCATCTGATGCTCCTCTGATGCTCCTGCTCCTGATCCTGCTCCTGCTCCTGCTCCTGCTCCTGCTCCTGCTCCTGCTCCTGCTCCTGCTCCTGCTCCTGCTCCTGCTCCTCTGATGCTCCTCTGATGCTCCTCTGATGCTCCTCTGATGTTCCTCTGATGCTCCTCTGATGCTCCACTGATGCTCCTCTGATGCTCCTCTGATGCTCCTCTGATGCTCCTCTGATGCTCCTCTGATGCTCCTCTGATGCTCCTCTGTTGCTCCTCTGATGCTCCCCTGATGCTCCTCTGATGCTCCTCTGATGCTCCACTGATGCTCCTCTGATGCTCCTCTGATGCTCCTCTGATGCTCCTCTGATGCTCCTCTGATGCTCCTCTGAGACTCCTCTGAGGCTCCTCTGAGGCTCATCTGATGCTCCTCTGATGCTCCTCTGATGCTCCTCTGATGCTCCTGCTCCTGCTCCTGCTCCTGCTCCTGCTCCTGCTCCTGCTCCTGCTCCTGTTCCTGCTCCTGCTCCTGCTCCTGCTCCTCTGATGCTCCTCTGATGCTCCTCTGATGCTCCTCTGATGTTCCTCTGATGCTCCTCTGATGCTCCACTGATGCTCCTCTGATGCTCCTCTGATGCTCCTCTGATGCTCCTCTGATGCTCCTCTGATGCTCCTCTGTTGCTCCTCTGATGCTCCCCTGATGCTCCTCTGATGCTCCTCTGATGCTCCACTGATGCTCCTCTGATGCTCCTCTGATGCTCCTCTGATGCTCCTCTGATGCTCCTCTGAGGCTCCTCTGATGCTCCTCTGATGATCCTCTGATGCTCCTCTGATGCTCCTCTGATGCTCCTCTGATGCTCCTCTGATGCTCCTCTGAGGCTCCTCTGATGCTCCTCTGATGCTCCTCTGATGCTCCTCAGATGCTCCTCTGATGCTCCTCTGATGCTCCTCTGATGCTCCTCTGATGCTCCTCTGATGCTCCTCTGATCCTCCTCTGATGCTCCTCTGATGCTCCTCTGATGCTCATCTGATGCTCCTCTGATACTCCTCTGATGCTCCTCTGAGGCTCCTCTGATGCTCCTCTGATGCTCCTCTGATGCTCCTCTGATGCTCCTCAGATGCTCCTCTGATGCTCCTGTGATCCTCCTCTGATGCTCCTGTGCTGCTCCTCTGATGCTCCTCTGATGCTCCTCTGATGCTCCTCTGATGCTCCTCTGAGGCTCCTCTGATGCTCCTCTGATGCTCCTCTGATGCTCCTGCTCCTGCTCCTGCTCCTGCTCCTGCTCCTGCTCCTGCTCCTGCTCCTGCTCCTGCTCCTGCTCCTGCTCCTGCTCCTGCTCCTGCTCCTGCTCCTGCTCCTGCTCCTGCTCCTGCTCCTGCTCCTGCTCCTGCTCCTGTTCCTGCTCCTGCTCCTGCACCTCTGATGCTCCTCTGATGCACCTCTGATGCTCCTCTGATGCTCCTCTGATACTCCTCTGATGCTCCTCAGATGCTCCTCTGATGCTCCTCTGATGCTCCTCTGATGGTCCTCTGATACTCCTCTGATGCTCCTCAGATGCTCCTCTGATGCTCCTCTGATGCTCCTCTGATGATCCTCTGATGCTCCTCTGATGCACCTCTGATGCTCCTCTGATGCACCTCTGATGCTCCTCTGATGCTCCTCTGATACTCCTCTGATGCTCCTCAGATGCTCCTCTGATGCTCCTCTGATCCTCCTCTGATGCTCCACTGATACTCCTCTGATGCTCCTCTAATGCTCCTCTGATGCTCCTCTGATGCTCCTCTGATGTTCCTCTGATCCTCCTCTGATGCTCCACTGATGCTCCTCTGATGCTCCACTGATGCTCCTCTGATGCTCCTCTGATGCTCCTCTGATGCTCCTCTGATGCTCCTCTGATGCTCCTCTGACGCTCCTCTGATGCTCCTCTGATGCTCCTGCTCCTGCTCCTGCTCCTCTGATGCTCGTCTGATGACCACTGATGCTCCTGCTCCTGCTCCTGCTCCTGCTCCTGCTCCTGCTCCTCTGATGCTCCTCTGATGCTCCTCTGATGCTCCTCTGAGGCTCTCTGATGCTCCTCTGATGCTCCTCTGATGCTCCTCTGATGCTCCACTGATGCTCCTCTGATGCTCCTGTGATGCTCCTCTGATGCTCCTCTGATGCTCCTCTGATGCTCCTGTGATGCTCCTCTGATGCTCCTCTGATGCTGATCTGATTCTCCTCTGATGCTCCTCTGATGCTCCTCTGATGCTCCTCTGATGCTCCTCTGATGCTCCTCTGATCCTCCTCTGATGCTCCTCTGATGCTCCTCTGATGCCCCTCTGATGCTCCTCTGATACTCCTCTGATGCTCCTCTGATGCTCCTGTGATGCTCCTCTGATGCTCCTCTGCTGCTCCTCTGATGCTCATCTGATGCTCCTCTGATTCTCCTCTGATGCTCCTCTGATGCTCCTCTGATGCTCCTCTGATGCTCCTCTGATCCACCTCTGATGCTCCTCTGATGCTCCTCTGATGCTCCTCTGATGCTCCTCTGATGCTCCTCTGCTGCTCCTCTGATGCTCATCTGATGCTCCTCTGATTCTCCTCTGATGCTCCTCTGATGCTCCTCTGATGCTCCTCTTATGCTCCTCTGATCCTCCTCTGATGCTCCTCTGATGCTCCTCTGATGCTCCTCTGATGCTCCTCTGATGCTCCTCTGATGCTCCTCTGATGCTCCTCTGATGCTCCTCTGATGCTCCTCTGATGCTCCTCTGATGCTCCTCTGATCCTCCTCTGCTGCTCCTCTGATGCTCCTCTGATGCTCCTCTGATGCTCCTCTGATGCTCCTCTGATGCTCCTCTGAGGCTCCTCTGATGCTCCTCTGATGCTCCTCTGATGCTCCTCTGATGCTCCTCTGATGCTCCTCTGATGCTCCTCTGATGCTCCTGTGATGCTCCTCTGATGCTCCTGTGATCCTCCTCTGATGCTCCTCTGATGCTCCTCTGATGCTCCTCTGATCCTCCTCTGATGCTCCTCTAATGCTCCTGTGATGCTCCTCTGCTGTTCCTCTGATGTTCCTCTGATGCTCCTCTGATGCTCCTCTGATGCTCCTCTGATGCTCCTCTGAGGCTCCTCTGATGCTCCTCTGATGCTCCTCTGATCCTCCTCTGATGCTCCTCTGATGGTCCTCTGATGCTCCTCTGATGCTCCTCTGATGCTCCTATGATGCTCCTCTGATGCTCCTCTGATGCTCCTCTGATGCTCCTCTGATGCTCCTCTGATGCTCCTCTGATGCTCCTCTGATGCTCCTCTGATGCTCCTCTGATGCCTCTGTGATGCTGCTCTGATGCTCCTCTGATTCTCCTCTGATGCTCCGCTGATGCTCCTCTGACGCTCCTCTGATGCTCCTCTGATGATCCTCTGATCCTCCTCTGATGCTCCACTGATGCTCCTCTGATGCTCCTGTGATGCTCCTGTAATGCTCCTCTGATGCTCCTCTGATGCTCCTCTGATGCTCCTCTGATGCTCCTCTGATGCTCCTCTGATGCTCCTCTGATGCTCCTCTGATGTTCCTCTGATGCTCCTCTGATGCTCCTCTGATGCTCCTGCTCCTGCTCCTGCTCCTGCTCCTGCTCCTGCTCCTGCGCCTGCTCCTGCTCCTGCTCTTGCTCCTGCTCCTGCTCCTGCTCCTGCTCCTGCTCCTGCCCCTGCTCCTGCTCCTGCTCCTGCTCCTGCTCCTGCTCCTGCTCCTGCTCCGTCTCCTGCTCCGGCTCCTGCTCCGGCTCTTGCTCCTGCAACTCTGATGCTCCTGCTCCTGCTCGATGCTCCTCTGATGCACCTCTGATGCTCCTCTGATGCTCCTCTGATGCTCCACTGATGCTCCTCAGATGCTCCTCTGATGCACCTCTGATGCTCCTCTGATACTCCTATGATGCTCCTCTGATGCTCCTCAGATGCTCCTCTGATGCACCTCTGATGCTCCTCTGATGCTCCTCTGATGCTCCTCTGATGCTCATCTGATGCTCCTCTGTTGCTCCTCTGATGCTCCTCTGATGCTCCTCTGATGCTCCAATGATGCTCCAATGATGCTCCACTGATGCTCCTGTGATGCTCCTCTGATGCTCCTCTGATGCTCCTCTGATGCTCCTCTGATGCTCCTCTGATGCTCCTCTGATGCTCCTCTGATGCTCATCTGATGCTCTTCTGATACTCCTCTGATGCTCCTCTGAGGCTCCTCTGATGCTCCTCTGATGCTCCTCTGATGCTCCTCTGATGCTCCTCTGATGCTCCTCTGATGCTCCTCTGATGCTCCTCAGATGCTCCTCTGATGCACCTCTGATGCTCCTCTGATGCTCCTCTGATGCTCCTCTGATGCTCCTCTGATGCTCCTCTGTTGCTCCTCTGATGCTCCTCTGATGCTCCAATGATGCTCCTCAGATGCTCCTCTGATGCTCCTCTGATGCTCGTCTGATGACCACTGATGCTCCTGCTCCTGCTCCTGCTCCTGCTCCTGCTCCTGCTCCTCTGATGCTCCTCTGATGCTCCTCTGATGCTCCTCTGAGGCTCCTCTGATGCTCCTCTGATGCTCCTCTGATGCTCCTCTGATGCTCCTCTGATGCTCCTCTGATGCTCCTGTGATGCTCCTCTGATGCTCCTCTGATGCTCCTCTGATGCTCCTGTGATGCTCCTCTGATGCTCCTCTGATGCTGATCTGATTCTCCTCTGATGCTCCTCTGATGCTCCTCTGATCCTCCTCTGATGCTCCTCTGATGCTCCTCTGATCCTCCTCTGATGCTCCTCTGATGCTCCTCTGATGCTCCTCTGATGCTCCTCTGAGGCTCCTCTGATGCTCCTCTGATGCTCCTCTGATGCTCCTCTGATGCTCCTCTGATACTCCTCTGATGCTCCTCTGATGCTCCTGTGATGCTCCTCTGATGCTCCTCTGCTGCTCCTCTGATGCTCATCTGATGCTCCTCTGATTCTCCTCTGATGCTCCTCTGATGCTCCTCTGATGCTCCTCTGATGCTCCTCTGATCCACCTCTGATGCTCCTCTGATGCTCCTCTGATGCTCCTCTGATGCTCCTCTGATGCTCCTCTGATGCTCCTCTGCTGCTCCTCTGATGCTCATCTGATGCTCCTCTGATTCTCCTCTGATGCTCCTCTGATGCTCCTCTGATGCTCCTCTTATGCTCCTCTGATCCTCCTCTGATGCTCCTCTGATGCTCCTCTGATGCTCCTCTGATGCTACTCTGATGCTCCTCTGATGCTACTCTGATGCTCCTCTGATGCTCCTCTGATGCTCCTCTGATGCTCCTCTGATGCTCCTCTGATGCTCCTCTGATGCTCCTCTGATGCTCCTCTGATCCTCCTCTGCTGCTCCTCTGATGCTCCTCTGATGCTCCTCTGATGCTCCTCTGATGCTCCTGTGATGCTCCTCTGATGCTCCTGTGATCCTCCTCTGATGCTCCTCTGATGCTCCTCTGATGCTCCTCTGATGCTCCTCTGATGCTCCTCTGATCCTCCTGTGATGCTCCTCTGCTGTTCCTCTGATGTTCCTCTGATGCTCCTCTGATGCTCCTCTGATGCTCCTCTGATGCTCCTCTGATGCTCCTCTGATGCTCCTCTGAGGCTCCTCTGATGCTCCTCTGATGCTCCTCTGATCCTCCTCTGATGCTCCTCTGATGGTCCTCTGATGCTCCTCTGATGCTCCTCTGATGCTCCTATGATGCTCCTCTGATGCTCCTCTGATGCTCCTCTGATGCTCATCTGATGCTCCTCTGATGCTCCTCTGATGTTCCTCTGATGCTCCTCTGATGCTCCTCTGATGCTCCTCTGATGCTCCTCTGATGCTCCTCTGATGCTCCTCTGATGCTCCTCTGATGCTCCTCTGATGCTCCTGCTCCTGCTCCTGCTCCTGCTCCTGCTCCTGCTCCTGCTCCTGATCCTGCTCCTGCTCCTGCTCCTGCTCCTGCTCCTGCTCCTGCTCCTGCTCCTGCTCCTGCTCCTGCTCCTGTTCCTGCTCCTGCTGCTGCTCCTGCTCCTGCACCTCTGATGCTCCTCTGATGCACCTCTGATGCTCCTCTGATGCTCCTCTGATACTCCTCTGATGCTCCTTAGATGCTCCTCTGATGCTCCTCTGATGCTCCTCTGATGCTCCTCTGATGCCTCTGTGATGCTCCTCTGATGCTCCTCTGATTCTCCTCTGATGCTCCGCTGATGCTCCTCTGATGCTCCTCTGATGCTCCTCTGATGATCCTCTGATCCTCCTCTGATGCTCCACTGATGCTCCTCTGATGCTCCTGTGATGCTCCTGTAATGCTCCTCTGATGCTCCTCTGATGCTCCTCTGATGCTCCTCTGATGCTCCTCTGATGCTCCTCTGATGCTCCTCTGATGCTCCTCTGATGTTCCTCTGATGCTCCTCTGATGCTCCTCTGATGCTCCTGCTCCTGCTCCTGCTCCTGCTCCTGCTCCTGCTCCTGCTCCTGCTCCTGCTCCTGCTCTTGCTCCTGCTCCTGCTCCTGCTCCTGCTCCTGCTCCTGCCCCTGCTCCTGCTCCTGCTCCTGCTCCTGCTCCTGCTCCTGCTCCTGCTCCGGCTCCTGCTCCGACTCCTGCTCCGGCTCCTGCTCCTGCAACTCTGATGCTCCTGCTCCTGCTCGATGCTCCTCTGATGCACCTCTGATGCTCCTCTGATGCTCCTCTGATGCTCCACTGATGCTCCTCAGATGCTCCTCTGATGCACCTCTGATGCTCCTCTGATACTCCTATGATGCTCCTCTGATGCTCCTCAGATGCTCCTCTGATGCACCTCTGATGCTCCTCTGATGCTCCTCTGATGCTCCTCTGATGCTCCTCTGATGCTCCTCTGTTGCTCCTCTGATGCTCCTCTGATGCTCCTCTGATGCTCCAATGATGCTCCAATGATGCTCCACTGATGCTCCTGTGATGCTCCTCTGATGCTCCTCTGATGCTCCTCTGATGCTCCTCTGATGCTCCTCTGATGCTCCTCTGATGCTCCTCTGATGCTCCTCTGATGCTCATCTGATGCTCCTCTGATACTCCTCTGATGCTCCTCTGAGGCTCCTCTGATGCTCCTCTGATGCTCCTCTGATGCTCCTCTGATGCTCCTCTGATGCTCCTGTGATGCTCCTCTGATGCTCCACAGATGCTCCTCTGATGCACCTCTGATGCTCCTCTGATGCTCCTCTGATGCTCCTCTGATGCTCCTCTGATGCTCCTCTGTTGCTCCTCTGATGCTCCTCTGATGCTCCAATGATGCTCCTCAGATGCTCCTCTGATGCTCCTCTGATGCTCCTCTGATGCTCCTCTGATGCACCTCTGATGCTACTCTGATGCTCCTCTGATGCTCCTCTGATGCTCCTCTGATGCTCCTCTGATGCTCCTCTGATGCTCATCTGATACTCCTCTGATACTCCTCTGATGCTCCTCTGAGGCTCCTCTGATGCTCCTCTGATGCTCCTCTGATGCTCCTCTGATGCTCCTCTGATGCCTCTGTGATGCTCCTCTGAGGCTCCTCTGATTCTCCTCTGATGCTCCGCTGATGCTCCTCTGATGCTCCTCTGATGCTCCTCTGATGCTCCTCTGATGCTCCTCTGTTGCTCCTCTGATGCTCCTCTGATGCTCCTCTGATGCTCCAATGATGCTCCAATGATGCTCCACTGATGCTCCTGTGATGCTCCTCTGATGCTCCTCTGATGCTCCTCTGATGCTCCTCTGATGCTCCACTGATGCTCCTCTGATGCTCCTCTGATGCTCCTCTGATGCTCATCTGATGCTCCTCTGATACTCCTCTGATGCTCCTCTGAGGCTCCTCTGATGCTCCTCTGATGCTCCTCTGATGCTCCTCTGATGCTCCTCTGATGCTCCTCTGATGCTCCTCTGATGCTCCTCTGATGCTCCTCTGATGCTCCTCTGATTCCCGGCCTCAGATTCCCTGCTTCTGATTCTGATTCCCTGCCTCTGATTCCCCATCTCTGATTCCGCACATCTGATTCCTTGCCTCTGATTCCCCGCCTCAGATTCCCCAGCTCTGATTTCCCGCCTCTGATTCCCGGCATCGGATTCCCTGCCTCTGATTCCCCGCCTCTGATTCCCCATCTCTGATTCCCCGCCTCTGATTCCCCGTGTCTGATTCCCTGCCTCTGATTCCCCGCCTCTGATTCCCCATATCTGTTTCCCCGCCTCTGTTTTCCCGCCTCTGATTCCCTGCCTCTGATTACCCATATCTGATTCCCCGCCTCTGATTCCCCAACTCTGATTCCACACATCTGATTCCCCAGCTCTGAATCCCCGCCTCTGATTCCCCGCGTCTGATTCCCTGCCTCTGATTCCCCGCCTCTGATTCCCCATCTGTGATTCACAACCTCTGATGCCCCACCTCTGATTCCCCATATCTGATTCCCCGCCTCTGTTTCCCCGCCTCTGATTCCCCGCCTCTGATTCCCCATATCTGATTCCCCGCCTCTGATTGCCCACCTCTGATTCCCCGCGTCTGATTCCCTGCCTCTGATTCCCCGCCTCTGATTCCCCATCTCTGATTCACCACCTCTGATTCCCAGCCTCTGATTCCCCATCTCTGATTCCGCACATCCGATTCCCTGCCTATGATTCCCCACCTCTGATTCCCCGCCTCTGATTCCCCATATCTGATTCCCTGCCTCTGTTTCCCCGCCTCTGATTCCCCACCTCTGTTTCCCCATATCTGATTCCCCGCCTCTGATTCCCCAACTCTAATACCCCGCCTCTGATTCCCGAGCTCTGATTCCCCGCCTCTAATTCCCGGCCTCTGATTCCCTGCTTCTGATTCTGATTCCCTGCCTCTGATTCCCCATCTCTGATTCCGCACATCTGATTCCTTGCCTCTGATTCCCCACCTCTGATTCCCCATATCTGATTCCCCGCCTGGGTTTCCCCGCCTCTGATTCCCCGCCTCTGTTTCCCAATATCTAAGTCCCCGCCTCTGATTCCCCAAATCTGATTCCCCACCTCTGATTCCCCAGCTCTGATTCCCCGCCTCTGATTCCCCGCATCTGATTCCCTGCATCTGATTCCAAGCCTCTGATTCCCTGCCTCTGATTCCCAACCTCTGATTCCCCACCTCTGATTCCCCATATCTGATTCCCCGCCTCTGTTTCCCCGCCTCGGATTCCCCGCCTCTGTTTCCCCATATCTGATTCCCGGCCTCTGATTCCCCGCCTCTGATTCCCCGCCTCTGATTCCCTGCCTCTGATTCCCCATCTCCGATTCCGCACATCTGATTCCCTTCCTCTGATTCCCCGCCTCTGATTCCCTGCCTCTGATTCCCTGCCTCTGATTCCCAACCTCGGATTCCCCACCTCTGATTCCCCATATCTGATTCCCCGCCTCTGTTTCCCCGCCTCTGATTCCCCGCCTCTGATTCCCAACTCTGATTGGCCGCCTCTGATTCCCCAGCTCTGATTCCCCGTGTTTGATTCCCTGCCTCTGATTCCCTGCCCTGATTCCCCATCTCTGTTTCACCGCCTTTGATTCGCCACCTCTGATTCCCCATATCTGATTCCCCGCCTCTGTTTCCCCGACTCAGATTCCCTGCCTCTGATTCCCAACCTCTGATTCCTCACCTCTGATTCCCCATATCTGATTCCCCGCCTCTATTTCCTCATATCTGATTCCCCGCCTCTGATTCCCCAACTCTGATTCCCCGCCTCTGATTCCCCAGCTCTGATTCCCCGACTCTGATTCCCGGAGTCCGTTTCCCTGCCTCTGATTCCCCGCCTCTGATTCCCCATCTCTGATTCCCCGCCTCTGATTCCCCGTGTCTGATTCCCTGCCTCTGATTCCCCGCCTCTGATTCCCCGCCTCTGATTCCCTGCCACTGATTCCCTGCCCCTGATTCCCCAATTCTGATTCCCCATATCTGATTCCCCGCCTCTGTTTCCCCGCCTCTGATTCCCCACCTCTGATTTCCCATATCTGATTCCCTGCCTCTGATTCCCCAACTCTGATTCACCGCCTCTGATTCCCCAGCTCTGTATCCCCGCCTCTGATTCCCCGCGTCTGATTCCCTGCCTCTGATTCCCCGCCTTGATTCCCCATCTCTGATTCACAACCTCTGATTCCCCACCTCTGATTCCCTATATTTGATTCCCCGCCTCTGTTTCCCCGCCTCTGATTCACTGCCTCTGATTCCCCACATCTGATTCCCCATCTCTGATTCCGCACAACCGATTCCCTGCCTATGATTCCCCGACTCTGATTCCCCACCTCTGATTCCCCAGCTCTGATTCCCCGCCTCTGATTCCCCGCATCTGATTCCCTGCCTGTGATTCGCCGCCTCTGATTCCCCATCTCTGATTCCCCACCTCTGATTCCCCGTGTCTGATTCCCTTCCTTTGATTCCCCGCCTCTGATTCCCCGCCTCTGATTCCCTGCCACTGATTCCCCGCCCCTGATTCCCCACCTCTGATTCCCCATATCTTATTCCCCGCCTCTGTTTCCCCCCCTCTGATTCCCAGCTTCTGATTCCCCATATCTGATTCCCCGCCTCTGATTCCCCATATCTGATTCCCCGCCTCTATTTCCCCATATCTGCTTCGCCGCCTCTGATTCCCCAACTCTGATTCCCCGCCTCTGATTCCCCAGCTCTGATTTCCCGCCTCTGATTCCCGGCATCCGATTCCCTGCCTCTGATTCCCCGCCTCTGATTCCCCATCTCTGATTCCCCGCCTCTGATTCCCCGTGTCTGATTCCCTGCCTCTGATTCCCCGCCTCTGATTCCCCATATCTGATTCCCCACCTCTGTTTTCCCGCCTCTGATTCCCTGCCTCTGATTCACCATATCTGATTCCCCGCCTCTGATTCCCCAACTCTGATTCCACACATCTGATTCCCCAGCTCTGAATCCCCGCCTCTGATTCCCCGCGTCTGATTCCCTGCCTCTGATTCCCCGCCTCTGATTCCCCATCTGTGATTCACAACCTCTGATGCCCCACCTCTGATTCCCCATATCTGATTCCCCGCCTCTGTTTCCCCGCCTCTGATTCCCCGCCTCTGATTCCCCATATCTGATTCCCCGCCTCTGATTGCCCACCTCTGATTCCCCACGTCTGATTCCCTGCCTCTGATTCCCCGCCTCTGATTCCCCATCTCTGATTCACCACCTCTGATTCCCAGCCTCTGATTCCCCATCTCTGATTCCGCACATCCGATTCCCTGCCTATGATTCCCCACCTCTGATTCCCCGCCTCTGATTCCCCATATCTGATTCCCTGCCTCTGTTTCCCCGCCTCTGATTCCCCACCTCTGTTTCCCCATATCTGATTCCCCGCCTCTGATTCCCCAACTCTAATACCCCGCCTCTGATTCCCGAGCTCTGATTCCCCGCCTCTAATTCCCGGCCTCTGATTCCCTGCTTCTGATTCTGATTCCCTGCCTCTGATTCCCCATCTCTGATTCCGCACATCTGATTCCTTGCCTCTGATTCCCCACCTCTGATTCCCCATATCTGATTCCCCGCCTGGGTTTCCCCGCCTCTGATTCCCCGCCTCTGTTTCCCAATATCTAAGTCCCCGCCTCTGATTCCCCAAATCTGATTCCCCACCTCTGATTCCCCGCCTCGGATTCCCCGCCTCTGTTTCCCCATATCTGATTCCCGGCCTCTGATTCCAAGCCTCTGATTCCCTGCCTCTGATTCCCAACCTCTGATTCCCCACCTCTGATTCCCCATATCTGATTCCCCGCCTCTGTTTCCCCGCCTCGGATTCCCCGCCTCTGTTTCCCCATATCTGATTCCCGGCCTCTGATTCCCCGCCTCTGATTCCCCGCCTCTGATTCCCTGCCTCTGATTCCCCATCTCCGATTCCGCACATCTGATTCCCTTCCTCTGATTCCCCGCCTCTGATTCCCTGCCTCTGATTCCCAACCTCGGATTCCCCACCTCTGATTCCCCATATCTGATTCCCCGCCTCTGTTTCCCCGCCTCTGATTCCCCGCCTCTGATTCCCAACTCTGATTCGCCGCCTCTGATTCCCCAGCTCTGATTCCCCGTGTTTGATTCCCTGCCTCTGATTCCCTGCCCTGATTCCCCATCTCTGTTTCACCGCCTTTGATTCGCCACCTCTGATTCCCCATATCTGATTCCCCGCCTCTGTTTCCCCGACTCAGATTCCCTGCCTCTGATTCCCAACCTCTGATTCCACACCTCTGATTCCCCATATCTGATTCCCCGCCTCTATTTCCTCATATCTGATTCCCCGCCTCTGATTCCCCAACTCTGATTCCCCGCCTCTGATTCCCCAGCTCTGATTCCCCGACTCTGATTCCCGGAGTCCGTTTCCCTGCCTCTGATTCCCCGCCTCTGATTCCCCATCTCTGATTCCCCGCCTCTGATTCCCCGTGTCTGATTCCCTGCCTCTGATTCCCCGCCTCTGATTCCCCGCCTCTGATTCCCTGCCACTGATTCCCTGGCCCTGATTCCCCAATTCTGATTCCCCATATCTGATTGCCCGCCTCTGTTTCCCCGCCTCTGATTCCCCACCTCTGATTTCCCATATCTGATTCCCTGCCTCTGATTCCCCAACTCTGATTCACCGCCTCTGATTCCCCAGCTCTGTATCCCCGCCTCTGATTCCCCGCGTCTGATTCCCTGCCTCTGATTCCCCGCCTTGATTCCCCATCTCTGATTCACAACCTCTGATTTCCCACCTCTGATTCCCTATATTTGATTCCCCGCCTCTGTTTCCCCGCCTCTGATTCACTGCCTCTGATTCCCCACATCTGATTCCCCATCTCTGATTCCGCACAACCGATTCCCTGCCTATGATTCCCCGACTCTGATTCCCCACCTCTGATTCCCCAGCTCTGATTCCCCGCCTCTGATTCCCCGCGTCTGATTCCCTGCCTGTGATTCCCCGCCTCTGATTCCCCATCTCTGATTCCCCACCTCTGATTCCCCGTGTCTGATTCCCTTCCTTTGATTCCCCGCCTCTGATTCCCCGCCTCTGATTCCCTGCCACTGATTCCCCGCCCCTGATTCCCCACCTCTGATTCCCCATATCTTATTCCCCGCCTCTGTTTCCCCCCCTCTGATTCCCAGCTTCTGATTCCCCATATCTGATTCCCCGCCTCTGATTCCCCATATCTGATTCCCCGCCTCTATTTCCCCATATCTGCTTCGCCGCCTCTGATTCCCCAACTCTGATTCCCCGCCTCTGAATCCCCAGCTCTGATTTCCCGCCTCTGATTCCCGGCATCCGATTCCCTGCCTCTGATTCCCCGCCTCTGATTCCCCATCTCTGATTCCCCGCCTCTGATTCCCCGTGTCTGATTCCCTGCCTCTGATTCCCCGCCTCTGATTCCCCATATCTGATTCCCCGCCTCTGTTTTCCCGCCTCTGATTCCCTGCCTCTGATTCCCCATATCTGATTCCCCGCCTCTGATTCCCCAACTCTGATTCCCAGCCTCTGATTCCCCAGCTCTGAATCCCCACCTCTGATTCCCCGCGTCTGATTCCCTGCCTCTGATTCCCCGCCTCTGATTCCCCATCTGTGATTCACAACCTCTGATGCCCCACCTCTGATTCCCCATATCTGATTCCCCGCCTCTGTTTCCCCGCCTCTGATTCCCCGCCTCTGATTCCCCATATCTGATTCCCCGCCTCTGATTGCCCACCTCTGATTCCCCGCGTCTGATTCCCTGCCTCTGATTCCCCGCTTCTGATTCCCCATCTCTGATTCACCACCTCTGATTCCCAGCCTCTGATTCCCCATCTCTGATTCCGCACATCCGATTCCCTGCCTATGATTCCCCACCACTGATTCCCCGCCTCTGATTCCCCATATCTGATTCCCTGCCTCTGTTTCCCCGCCTCTGATTCCCCACCTCTGTTTCTCCATATCTGATTCCCCGCCTCTGATTCCCCAACTCTAATACCCCGCCTCTGATTCCCCAGCTCTGATTCCCCGCCTCTGATTCCCCGCATCTGATTCCCTGCCTCTGATTCCCCGCCTCTGATTCCAGGCCTCTGATTCCCAGCATCTGATTCCTGCCTCTGATTCCCGGCCTCTGATTCCCTGCTTCTGATTCTGATTCCCTGCCTCTGATTCCCCATCTCTGATTCCGCACATCTGATTCCTTGCCTCTGATTCCCCACCTCTGATTCCCCATATCTGATTCCCCGCCTGGGTTTCCCCGCCTCTGATTCCCCGCCTCTGTTTCCCAATATCTAAGTCCCCGCCTCTGATTCCCCAAATCTGATTCCCCACCTCTGATTCCCCAGCTCTGATTCCCCGCCTCTGATTCCCCGCATCTGATTCCCTGCATCAGATTCCAAGCCTCTGATTCCCTGCCACTGATTCCCAACCTCTGATTCCCCACCTCTGATTCCCCATATCTGATTCCCCGCCTCTGTTTCCCCGCCTCGGATTCCCCGCCTCTGTTTCCCCATATCTGATTCCCGGCCTCTGATTACCCGCCTCTGATTCCCCACCTCTGATTCCCTGCCTCTGATTCCCCATCTCCGATTCCGCACATCTGATTCCCTTCCTCTGATTCCCCGCCTCTGATTTTCCGCCTCTGATTCCCTGCCTCTGATTCCCAACCTCGGATTCCCCACCTCTGATTCCCCATATCTGATTCCCCGCCTCTGTTTCCCCGCCTCTGATTCCCCGCCTCTGATTCCCAACTCTGATTCCCCGCCTCTGATTCCCCAGCTCTGATTCCCCGTGTTTGATTCCCTGCCTCTGATTCCCTGCCCTGATTCCCCATCTCTGTTTCACCGCCTTTGATTCGCCACCTCTGATTCCCCATATCTGATTCCCCGCCTCTGTTTCCCCGACTCTGATTCCCTGCCTCTGATTCCCAACCTCTGATTCCACACCTCTGATTCCCCATATCCGATTCCCCGCCTCTATTTCCCCATATCTGATTCCCCGCCTCTGATTCCCCAACTCTGATTCCCCGCCTCTGATTCCCCAGCTCTGATTCCCCGACTCTGATTCCCGGCATCCGATTCCCTGCCTCTGATTCCCCGCCTCTGATTCCCCATCTCTGATTCCCCGCCTCTGATTCCCCGTGTCTGATTCCCTGCCTTTGATTCCCCGCCTCTGATTCCCCGCCTCTGATTCCCTGCCACTGATTCCCTGCCCCTGATTCCCCACCTCTGATTCCCCACATCTGATTCCCCGCCTCTGTTTCCCCGCCTCTGAATCCCCGCCTCTGATTCCCCATATCTGATTCCCTGCCTCTGATTCCCCAACTCTGATTCCCCGCCTCTGATTCCCCAGCTCTGAATCCCCGCCTCTGATTCCCCGCATCTGATTCCCTGCCTCTGATTCCCCGCCTCTGATTCCCCGCCTCTGATTCCCAACTCTGATTGGCCGCCTCTGATTCCCCAGCTCTGATTCCCCGTGTTTGATTCCCTGCCTCTGATTCCCTGCCCTGATTCCCCATCTCTGTTTCACCGCCTTTGATTCGCCACCTCTGATTCCCCATATCTGATTCCCCGCCTCTGTTTCCCCGACTCAGATTCCCTGCCTCTGATTCCCAACCTCTGATTCCTCACCTCTGATTCCCCATATCTGATTCCCCGCCTCTATTTCCTCATATCTGATTCCCCGCCTCTGATTCCCCAACTCTGATTCCCCGCCTCTGATTCCCCAGCTCTGATTCCCCGACTCTGATTCCCGGAGTCCGTTTCCCTGCCTCTGATTCCCCGCCTCTGATTCCCCATCTCTGATTCCCCGCCTCTGATTCCCCGTGTCTGATTCCCTGCCTCTGATTCCCCGCCTCTGATTCCCCGCCTCTGATTCCCTGCCACTGATTCCCTGCCCCTGATTCCCCAATTCTGATTCCCCATATCTGATTCCCCGCCTCTGTTTCCCCGCCTCTGATTCCCCACCTCTGATTTCCCATATCTGATTCCCTGCCTCTGATTCCCCAACTCTGATTCACCGCCTCTGATTCCCCAGCTCTGTATCCCCGCCTCTGATTCCCCGCGTCTGATTCCCTGCCTCTGATTCCCCGCCTTGATTCCCCATCTCTGATTCACAACCTCTGATTCCCCACCTCTGATTCCCTATATTTGATTCCCCGCCTCTGTTTCCCCGCCTCTGATTCACTGCCTCTGATTCCCCACATCTGATTCCCCATCTCTGATTCCGCACAACCGATTCCCTGCCTATGATTCCCCGACTCTGATTCCCCACCTCTGATTCCCCAGCTCTGATTCCCCGCCTCTGATTCCCCGCATCTGATTCCCTGCCTGTGATTCGCCGCCTCTGATTCCCCATCTCTGATTCCCCACCTCTGATTCCCCGTGTCTGATTCCCTTCCTTTGATTCCCCGCCTCTGATTCCCCGCCTCTGATTCCCTGCCACTGATTCCCCGCCCCTGATTCCCCACCTCTGATTCCCCATATCTTATTCCCCGCCTCTGTTTCCCCCCCTCTGATTCCCAGCTTCTGATTCCCCATATCTGATTCCCCGCCTCTGATTCCCCATATCTGATTCCCCGCCTCTATTTCCCCATATCTGCTTCGCCGCCTCTGATTCCCCAACTCTGATTCCCCGCCTCTGATTCCCCAGCTCTGATTTCCCGCCTCTGATTCCCGGCATCCGATTCCCTGCCTCTGATTCCCCGCCTCTGATTCCCCATCTCTGATTCCCCGCCTCTGATTCCCCGTGTCTGATTCCCTGCCTCTGATTCCCCGCCTCTGATTCCCCATATCTGATTCCCCACCTCTGTTTTACCGCCTCTGATTCCCTGCCTCTGATTCACCATATCTGATTCCCCGCCTCTGATTCCCCAACTCTGATTCCACACATCTGATTCCCCAGCTCTGAATCCCCGCCTCTGATTCCCCGCGTCTGATTCCCTGCCTCTGATTCCCCGCCTCTGATTCCCCATCTGTGATTCACAACCTCTGATGCCCCACCTCTGATTCCCCATATCTGATTCCCCGCCTCTGTTTCCCCGCCTCTGATTCCCCGCCTCTGATTCCCCATATCTGATTCCCCGCCTCTGATTGCCCACCTCTGATTCCCCACGTCTGATTCCCTGCCTCTGATTCCCCGCCTCTGATTCCCCATCTCTGATTCACCACCTCTGATTCCCAGCCTCTGATTCCCCATCTCTGATTCCGCACATCCGATTCCCTGCCTATGATTCCCCACCTCTGATTCCCCGCCTCTGATTCCCCATATCTGATTCCCTGCCTCTGTTTCCCCGCCTCTGATTCCCCACCTCTGTTTCCCCATATCTGATTCCCCGCCTCTGATTCCCCAACTCTAATACCCCGCCTCTGATTCCCGAGCTCTGATTCCCCGCCTCTAATTCCCGGCCTCTGATTCCCTGCTTCTGATTCTGATTCCCTGCCTCTGATTCCCCATCTCTGATTCCGCACATCTGATTCCTTGCCTCTGATTCCCCACCTCTGATTCCCCATATCTGATTCCCCGCCTGGGTTTCCCCGCCTCTGATTCCCCGCCTCTGTTTCCCAATATCTAAGTCCCCGCCTCTGATTCCCCAAATCTGATTCCCCACCTCTGATTCCCCGCCTCGGATTCCCCGCCTCTGTTTCCCCATATCTGATTCCCGGCCTCTGATTCCAAGCCTCTGATTCCCTGCCTCTGATTCCCAACCTCTGATTCCCCACCTCTGATTCCCCATATCTGATTCCCCGCCTCTGTTTCCCCGCCTCGGATTCCCCGCCTCTGTTTCCCCATATCTGATTCCCGGCCTCTGATTCCCCGCCTCTGATTCCCCGCCTCTGATTCCCTGCCTCTGATTCCCCATCTCCGATTCCGCACATCTGATTCCCTTCCTCTGATTCCCCGCCTCTGATTCCCTGCCTCTGATTCCCAACCTCGGATTCCCCACCTCTGATTCCCCATATCTGATTCCCCGCCTCTGTTTCCCCGCCTCTGATTCCCCGCCTCTGATTCCCAACTCTGATTCGCCGCCTCTGATTCCCCAGCTCTGATTCCCCGTGTTTGATTCCCTGCCTCTGATTCCCTGCCCTGATTCCCCATCTCTGTTTCACCGCCTTTGATTCGCCACCTCTGATTCCCCATATCTGATTCCCCGCCTCTGTTTCCCCGACTCAGATTCCCTGCCTCTGATTCCCAACCTCTGATTCCACACCTCTGATTCCCCATATCTGATTCCCCGCCTCTATTTCCTCATATCTGATTCCCCGCCTCTGATTCCCCAACTCTGATTCCCCGCCTCTGATTCCCCAGCTCTGATTCCCCGACTCTGATTCCCGGAGTCCGTTTCCCTGCCTCTGATTCCCCGCCTCTGATTCCCCATCTCTGATTCCCCGCCTCTGATTCCCCGTGTCTGATTCCCTGCCTCTGATTCCCCGCCTCTGATTCCCCGCCTCTGATTCCCTGCCACTGATTCCCTGGCCCTGATTCCCCAATTCTGATTCCCCATATCTGATTGCCCGCCTCTGTTTCCCCGCCTCTGATTCCCCACCTCTGATTTCCCATATCTGATTCCCTGCCTCTGATTCCCCAACTCTGATTCACCGCCTCTGATTCCCCAGCTCTGTATCCCCGCCTCTGATTCCCCGCGTCTGATTCCCTGCCTCTGATTCCCCGCCTTGATTCCCCATCTCTGATTCACAACCTCTGATTTCCCACCTCTGATTCCCTATATTTGATTCCCCGCCTCTGTTTCCCCGCCTCTGATTCACTGCCTCTGATTCCCCACATCTGATTCCCCATCTCTGATTCCGCACAACCGATTCCCTGCCTATGATTCCCCGACTCTGATTCCCCACCTCTGATTCCCCAGCTCTGATTCCCCGCCTCTGATTCCCCGCGTCTGATTCCCTGCCTGTGATTCCCCGCCTCTGATTCCCCATCTCTGATTCCCCACCTCTGATTCCCCGTGTCTGATTCCCTTCCTTTGATTCCCCGCCTCTGATTCCCCGCCTCTGATTCCCTGCCACTGATTCCCCGCCCCTGATTCCCCACCTCTGATTCCCCATATCTTATTCCCCGCCTCTGTTTCCCCCCCTCTGATTCCCAGCTTCTGATTCCCCATATCTGATTCCCCGCCTCTGATTCCCCATATCTGATTCCCCGCCTCTATTTCCCCATATCTGCTTCGCCGCCTCTGATTCCCCAACTCTGATTCCCCGCCTCTGATTCCCCAGCTCTGATTTCCCGCCTCTGATTCCCGGCATCCGATTCCCTGCCTCTGATTCCCCGCCTCTGATTCCCCATCTCTGATTCCCCGCCTCTGATTCCCCGTGTCTGATTCCCTGCCTCTGATTCCCCGCCTCTGATTCCCCATATCTGATTCCCCGCCTCTGTTTTCCCGCCTCTGATTCCCTGCCTCTGATTCCCCATATCTGATTCCCCGCCTCTGATTCCCCAACTCTGATTCCCAGCCTCTGATTCCCCAGCTCTGAATCCCCACCTCTGATTCCCCGCGTCTGATTCCCTGCCTCTGATTCCCCGCCTCTGATTCCCCATCTGTGATTCACAACCTCTGATGCCCCACCTCTGATTCCCCATATCTGATTCCCCGCCTCTGTTTCCCCGCCTCTGATTCCCCGCCTCTGATTCCCCATATCTGATTCCCCGCCTCTGATTGCCCACCTCTGATTCCCCGCGTCTGATTCCCTGCCTCTGATTCCCCGCTTCTGATTCCCCATCTCTGATTCACCACCTCTGATTCCCAGCCTCTGATTCCCCATCTCTGATTCCGCACATCCGATTCCCTGCCTATGATTCCCCACCACTGATTCCCCGCCTCTGATTCCCCATATCTGATTCCCTGCCTCTGTTTCCCCGCCTCTGATTCCCCACCTCTGTTTCTCCATATCTGATTCCCCGCCTCTGATTCCCCAACTCTAATACCCCGCCTCTGATTCCCCAGCTCTGATTCCCCGCCTCTGATTCCCCGCATCTGATTCCCTGCCTCTGATTCCCCGCCTCTGATTCCAGGCCTCTGATTCCCAGCATCTGATTCCTGCCTCTGATTCCCGGCCTCTGATTCCCTGCTTCTGATTCTGATTCCCTGCCTCTGATTCCCCATCTCTGATTCCGCACATCTGATTCCTTGCCTCTGATTCCCCACCTCTGATTCCCCATATCTGATTCCCCGCCTGGGTTTCCCCGCCTCTGATTCCCCGCCTCTGTTTCCCAATATCTAAGTCCCCGCCTCTGATTCCCCAAATCTGATTCCCCACCTCTGATTCCCCAGCTCTGATTCCCCGCCTCTGATTCCCCGCATCTGATTCCCTGCATCAGATTCCAAGCCTCTGATTCCCTGCCACTGATTCCCAACCTCTGATTCCCCACCTCTGATTCCCCATATCTGATTCCCCGCCTCTGTTTCCCCGCCTCGGATTCCCCGCCTCTGTTTCCCCATATCTGATTCCCGGCCTCTGATTACCCGCCTCTGATTCCCCACCTCTGATTCCCTGCCTCTGATTCCCCATCTCCGATTCCGCACATCTGATTCCCTTCCTCTGATTCCCCGCCTCTGATTTTCCGCCTCTGATTCCCTGCCTCTGATTCCCAACCTCGGATTCCCCACCTCTGATTCCCCATATCTGATTCCCCGCCTCTGTTTCCCCGCCTCTGATTCCCCGCCTCTGATTCCCAACTCTGATTCCCCGCCTCTGATTCCCCAGCTCTGATTCCCCGTGTTTGATTCCCTGCCTCTGATTCCCTGCCCTGATTCCCCATCTCTGTTTCACCGCCTTTGATTCGCCACCTCTGATTCCCCATATCTGATTCCCCGCCTCTGTTTCCCCGACTCTGATTCCCTGCCTCTGATTCCCAACCTCTGATTCCACACCTCTGATTCCCCATATCCGATTCCCCGCCTCTATTTCCCCATATCTGATTCCCCGCCTCTGATTCCCCAACTCTGATTCCCCGCCTCTGATTCCCCAGCTCTGATTCCCCGACTCTGATTCCCGGCATCCGATTCCCTGCCTCTGATTCCCCGCCTCTGATTCCCCATCTCTGATTCCCCGCCTCTGATTCCCCGTGTCTGATTCCCTGCCTTTGATTCCCCGCCTCTGATTCCCCGCCTCTGATTCCCTGCCACTGATTCCCTGCCCCTGATTCCCCACCTCTGATTCCCCACATCTGATTCCCCGCCTCTGTTTCCCCGCCTCTGAATCCCCGCCTCTGATTCCCCATATCTGATTCCCTGCCTCTGATTCCCCAACTCTGATTCCCCGCCTCTGATTCCCCAGCTCTGAATCCCCGCCTCTGATTCCCCGCATCTGATTCCCTGCCTCTGATTCCCCGCCTTGATTCCCCATCTCTGATTCACAACCTCTGATTCCCCACCTCTGATTCCCTATATTTGATTCCCCGCCTCTGTTTCCCCGCCTCTGATTCCCCGCCTCTGATTCCCTGCCTCTGATTCCCCGCCTCTGATTCCCCAACTCTGATTCCCCGCCTCTGATTCCCCAGCTCTGATTCCCCGCCTCTGATTCCCGGCGTCCGATTCCCTGCCTCTGATTCCCCGCCTCTGATTCCCCATCTCTGATTCACCACCTCTGATTCCCCACCTCTGATTCCCCATATCTAATTCCCCGCCTCTGTTTTCCCGCCTCTGATTCCCCGCCTCTGTTTCCCCATATCTGATTCCCCGCCTCTGATTCCCTGCCTCTGATTCCCCATATTTGATTCCCCGCCTCTGATTCCCCAACTCTGATTCCCTGCCTCATATTCCCCAGCTCTGATTCCCCGCCTTTGATTCCCCCCTTCTGATTCCCAGCCTCTGAATCCCCGTGTCTGATTTCCTGCCTCTGATTCCCCGCCTCTGATTCCCCATCTCTGATTCACCGCCTCTGATTCCCCACCTCTGATTCCCCATCTCTGATTCCGCACATCCAATTCCCTGCCTCTGATTCCCCAACTCTGATTCCCCACCTCTCATTCCCCAGCTCTGATTCCCCGCCTCAGATTCCCCGCGTCTGATTCCCTGCCTCTGATTCCCCGCCTCTGATTCCCTGCCTCTGATTCCCCATATCTGATTCCCCGCCTCTGATTCCCCAACTATGATTCCCCGCTTCTGATTCCCCAGCTCTGAATCCCCGCCTCTGATTCCCCGCGTCTGATTCCCTGCCTCTGATTCCCCGCCTCTAATTCCCCATCTGTGATTCACAACTTCTGATGCCCCACCTCTGATTCCCCATATCTGATTCCCCGCCTCTGTTTCCCCGCCTCTGATTCCCCGCCTCTGATTCCCCATATCTGATTCCCCGCCTCTGATTGCCCACCTCTGATTCCACGCGTCTGATTCCCTGCCTCTGATTCCCCGCCTCTGATTCCCCATATCTGATTCACCACCTCTCATTCCCGGCCTCTGATTCCCCATCTCTGATTCCGCACATCCGATTCCCTGCCTATGATTCCCCACCTCTGATTCCCCGCCTCTGATTCCCCATATCTGATTCCCTGCCTCTGTTTCCCCGCCTCTGATTCCCCACCTCTGTTTCCCCATATCTGATTCCCCGCCTCTGATTCCCCAACTCTAATACCCTGCCTCTGATTCCCCAGCTCTGATTCCCCGCCTCTGATTCCCCGCATCTGATTCCCTGCCTCTGATTCCCCGCCTCTGATTCCAGGCCTCTGATTCCCAGCATCTGATTCCGGCCTCTGATTCCCGGCCTCTGATTCCCTGCTTCTGATTCTAATACCCTGCCTCTGATTCCCCATCTCTGATTCCGCACATCTGATTCCCTGCCTCTGATTCCCCACCTCTGATTCCCCATATCTGATTACCCGCCTCTGTTTCCCCGCCTCTGATTCCCCGCCTCTGTTTCCCCATATCTGATTCACCGACTCTGATTCCCCAACTCTGATTCCCCTCCTCTAATTCGCCAGCTATGATTCCCCGCCTCTGATTCCCTGCATCTGATTCCCTGCCTCTGATTCCCAGCCTCTGATTCCGCTTCTCTGATTCACCACCTCTGAATCCCCACCTCTGATTCCCCATCTCTGATTCCGCACATCCGATTCCCTGCCTCTGATTCCCCGCCTCTGATTCCCCGCCTCTGATTCGCAACCTCTAATTCCCCACCTCTGATTCCCCATATCTGATTCCCCGCCTCTGTTTCCCTGCCTCTGATTCCCGGCCTCTGTTTCCCCATATCTGATTCCCCTCCTCTGATTCCCCAACTCTGATTCCCCGCCTCTGATTCCCCAGCTCTGATTCCCCGCCTTTTATTCCCGGCCTCTGATTCCCTGCCACTGATTCCCCGCCCCTGATTCCCCACCTCTGATTCCCCATATCTGATTCCCCGCCTCTGTTTCCCCGCCTCTGATTCCCCGCCTCTGATTCCCCATATCTGATTCCCCGCCTCTGATTGCCCACCTCTGATTCCCCGCGTCTGATTCCCTGCCTCTGATTCCCCGCCTCTGATTCCCCATATCTGATTCACCACCTCTCATTCCCGGCCTCTGATTCCCCATCTCTGATTCCGCACATCCGATTCCCTGCCTATGATTCCCCACCTCTGATTCCCCGCCTCTGATTCCCCATATCTGATTCCCTGCCTCTGTTTCCCCGCCTCTGATTCCCCACCTCTGTTTCCCCATATCTGATTCCCCGCCTCTGATTCCCCAACTCTAATACCCTGCCTCTGATTCCCCAGCTCTGATTCCCCTCCTCTGATTCCCCGCATCTGATTCCCTGCCTCTGATTCCCCGCCTCTGATTCCAGGACTCTGATTCCCAGCATCTGATTCCGGCCTCTGATTCCAGGCCTCTGATTCCCTGCTTCTGATTCTGATTCCCTGCCTCTGATTCCCCATCTCTGATTCCGCACATCTGATTCCCTGCCTCTGATTCCCCACCTCTGATTCCCCATATCTGATTACCCGCCTCTGTTTCCCCGCCTCTGATTCCCCGCCTCTGTTTCCCCATATCTGATTCCCCGACTCTGATTCCCCAACTCTGATTCCCCTCCTCTAATTCGCTAGCTATGATTCCGCACATCTGATTCCCTGCCTCTGATTCCCCACCTCTGATTCCCCATATCTGATTACCCGCCTCTGTTTCCCCGCCTCTGATTCCCCGCCTCTGTTTCCCCATATCTGATTCCCCTCCTCTGATTCCCCAACTCTGATTCCCCGCCTCTGATTCCCCAGCTCTGATTCCCCGCCTTTTATTCCCGGCCTCTGATTCCCTGCCACTGATTCCCCGCCCCTGATTCCCCACCTCTGATTCCCCATATCTGATTCCCCGCCTCTGTTTCCCCGCCTCTGATTCCCCGCCTCTGATTCCCCATATCTGATTCCCCTCCTCTGATTCCCCAACTCTGATTCCCCGCCTCTGATTCCCCAGCTCTGATTCCCCGCCTTTTATTCCCGGCCTCTGATTCCCTGCCACTGATTCCCCGCCCCTGATTCCCCACCTCTGATTCCCCATATCTGATTCCCCGCCTCTGATTCCAGGACTCTGATTCCCAGCATCTGATTCCGGCCTCTGATTCCCGGCCTCTGATTCCCTGCTTCTGATTCTGATTCCCTGCCTCTGATTCCCCATCTCTGATTCCGCACATCTGATTCCCTGCCTCTGATTCCCCACCTCTGATTCCCCATATCTGATTACCCGCCTCTGTTTCCCCGCCTCTGATTCCCCGCCTCTGTTTCCCCATATCTGATTCCCCGACTCTGATTCCCCAACTCTGATTCCCTGCCTCTGATTCCCCATCTCTGATTCCGCACATCTGATTCCTTGCCTCTGATTCCCCACCTCTGATTCCCCATATCTGATTCCCCGCCTGGGTTTCCCCGCCTCTGATTCCCCGCCTCTGTTTCCCAATATCTAAGTCCCCGCCTCTGATTCCCCAAATCTGATTCCCCACCTCTGATTCCCCAGCTCTGATTCCCCGCCTCTGATTCCCCGCATCTGATTCCCTGCATCTGATTCCAAGCCTCTGATTCCCTGCCTCTGATTCCCAACCTCTGATTCCCCACCTCTGATTCCCCATATCTGATTCCCCGCCTCTGTTTCCCCGCCTCGGATTCCCCGCCTCTGTTTCCCCATATCTGATTCCCGGCCTCTGATTCCCCGCCTCTGATTCCCCGCCTCTGATTCCCTGCCTCTGATTCCCCATCTCCGATTCCGCACATCTGATTCCCTTCCTCTGATTCCCCGCCTCTGATTCCCTGCCTCTGATTCCCTGCCTCTGATTCCCAACCTCGGATTCCCCACCTCTGATTCCCCATATCTGATTCCCCGCCTCTGTTTCCCCGCCTCTGATTCCCCGCCTCTGATTCCCAACTCTGATTCGCCGCCTCTGATTCCCCAGCTCTGATTCCCCGTGTTTGATTCCCTGCCTCTGATTCCCTGCCCTGATTCCCCATCTCTGTTTCACCGCCTTTGATTCGCCACCTCTGATTCCCCATATCTGATTCCCCGCCTCTGTTTCCCCGACTCAGATTCCCTGCCTCTGATTCCCAACCTCTGATTCCTCACCTCTGATTCCCCATATCTGATTCCCCGCCTCTATTTCCTCATATCTGATTCCCCGCCTCTGATTCCCCAACTCTGATTCCCCGCCTCTGATTCCCCAGCTCTGATTCCCCGACTCTGATTCCCGGAGTCCGTTTCCCTGCCTCTGATTCCCCGCCTCTGATTCCCCATCTCTGATTCCCCGCCTCTGATTCCCCGTGTCTGATTCCCTGCCTCTGATTCCCCGCCTCTGATTCCCCGCCTCTGATTCCCTGCCACTGATTCCCTGCCCCTGATTCCCCAATTCTGATTCCCCATATCTGATTCCCCGCCTCTGTTTCCCCGCCTCTGATTCCCCACCTCTGATTTCCCATATCTGATTCCCTGCCTCTGATTCCCCAACTCTGATTCACCGCCTCTGATTCCCCAGCTCTGTATCCCCGCCTCTGATTCCCCGCGTCTGATTCCCTGCCTCTGATTCCCCGCCTTGATTCCCCATCTCTGATTCACAACCTCTGATTCCCCACCTCTGATTCCCTATATTTGATTCCCCGCCTCTGTTTCCCCGCCTCTGATTCACTGCCTCTGATTCCCCACATCTGATTCCCCATCTCTGATTCCGCACAACCGATTCCCTGCCTATGATTCCCCGACTCTGATTCCCCACCTCTGATTCCCCAGCTCTGATTCCCCGCCTCTGATTCCCCGCATCTGATTCCCTGCCTGTGATTCGCCGCCTCTGATTCCCCATCTCTGATTCCCCACCTCTGATTCCCCGTGTCTGATTCCCTTCCTTTGATTCCCCGCCTCTGATTCCCCGCCTCTGATTCCCTGCCACTGATTCCCCGCCCCTGATTCCCCACCTCTGATTCCCCATATCTTATTCCCCGCCTCTGTTTCCCCCCCTCTGATTCCCAGCTTCTGATTCCCCATATCTGATTCCCCGCCTCTGATTCCCCATATCTGATTCCCCGCCTCTATTTCCCCATATCTGCTTCGCCGCCTCTGATTCCCCAACTCTGATTCCCCGCCTCTGATTCCCCAGCTCTGATTTCCCGCCTCTGATTCCCGGCATCCGATTCCCTGCCTCTGATTCCCCGCCTCTGATTCCCCATCTCTGATTCCCCGCCTCTGATTCCCCGTGTCTGATTCCCTGCCTCTGATTCCCCGCCTCTGATTCCCCATATCTGATTCCCCACCTCTGTTTTCCCGCCTCTGATTCCCTGCCTCTGATTCACCATATCTGATTCCCTGCCTCTGATTCCCCAACTCTGATTCCACACATCTGATTCCCCAGCTCTGAATCCCCGCCTCTGATTCCCCGCGTCTGATTCCCTGCCTCTGATTCCCCGCCTCTGATTCCCCATCTGTGATTCACAACCTCTGATGCCCCACCTCTGATTCCCCATATCTGATTCCCCGCCTCTGTTTCCCCGCCTCTGATTCCCCGCCTCTGATTCCCCATATCTGATTCCCCGCCTCTGATTGCCCACCTCTGATTCCCCACGTCTGATTCCCTGCCTCTGATTCCCCGCCTCTGATTCCCCATCTCTGATTCACCACCTCTGATTCCCAGCCTCTGATTCCCCATCTCTGATTCCGCACATCCGATTCCCTGCCTATGATTCCCCACCTCTGATTCCCCGCCTCTGATTCCCCATATCTGATTCCCTGCCTCTGTTTCCCCGCCTCTGATTCCCCACCTCTGTTTCCCCATATCTGATTCCCCGCCTCTGATTCCCCAACTCTAATACCCCGCCTCTGATTCCCGAGCTCTGATTCCCCGCCTCTAATTCCCGGCCTCTGATTCCCTGCTTCTGATTCTGATTCCCTGCCTCTGATTCCCCATCTCTGATTCCGCACATCTGATTCCTTGCCTCTGATTCCCCACCTCTGATTCCCCATATCTGATTCCCCGCCTGGGTTTCCCCGCCTCTGATTCCCCGCCTCTGTTTCCCAATATCTAAGTCCCCGCCTCTGATTCCCCAAATCTGATTCCCCACCTCTGATTCCCCGCCTCGGATTCCCCGCCTCTGTTTCCCCATATCTGATTCCCGGCCTCTGATTCCAAGCCTCTGATTCCCTGCCTCTGATTCCCAACCTCTGATTCCCCACCTCTGATTCCCCATATCTGATTCCCCGCCTCTGTTTCCCCGCCTCGGATTCCCCGCCTCTGTTTCCCCATATCTGATTCCCGGCCTCTGATTCCCCATCTCCGATTCCGCACATCTGATTCCCTTCCTCTGATTCCCCGCCTCTGATTCCCCGCCTCTGATTCCCCGCCTTGATTCCCCATCTCTGATTCACAACCTCTGATTCCCCACCTCTGATTCCCTATATTTGATTCCCCGCCTCTGTTTCCCCGCCTCTGATTCACTGCCTCTGATTCCCCACATCTGATTCCCCATCTCTGATTCCGCACAACCGATTCCCTGCCTATGATTCCCCGACTCTGATTCCCCACCTCTGATTCCCCAGCTCTGATTCCCCGCCTCTGATTCCCCGCATCTGATTCCCTGCCTGTGATTCGCCGCCTCTGATTCCCCATCTCTGATTCCCCACCTCTGATTCCCCGTGTCTGATTCCCTTCCTTTGATTCCCCGCCTCTGATTCCCCGCCTCTGATTCCCTGCCACTGATTCCCCGCCCCTGATTCCCCACCTCTGATTCCCCATATCTTATTCCCCGCCTCTGTTTCCCCCCCTCTGATTCCCAGCTTCTGATTCCCCATATCTGATTCCCCGCCTCTGATTCCCCATATCTGATTCCCCGCCTCTATTTCCCCATATCTGCTTCGCCGCCTCTGATTCCCCAACTCTGATTCCCCGCCTCTGATTCCCCAGCTCTGATTTCCCGCCTCTGATTCCCGGCATCCGATTCCCTGCCTCTGATTCCCCGCCTCTGATTCCCCATCTCTGATTCCCCGCCTCTGATTCCCCGTGTCTGATTCCCTGCCTCTGATTCCCCGCCTCTGATTCCCCATATCTGATTCCCCACCTCTGTTTTCCCGCCTCTGATTCCCTGCCTCTGATTCACCATATCTGATTCCCCGCCTCTGATTCCCCAACTCTGATTCCACACATCTGATTCCCCAGCTCTGAATCCCCGCCTCTGATTCCCCGCGTCTGATTCCCTGCCTCTGATTCCCTGCCTCTGATTCCCCATCTGTGATTCACAACCTCTGATGCCCCACCTCTGATTCCCCATATCTGATTCCCCGCCTCTGTTTCCCCGCCTCTGATTCCCCGCCTCTGATTCCCCATATCTGATTCCCCGCCTCTGATTGCCCACCTCTGATTCCCCACGTCTGATTCCCTGCCTCTGATTCCCCGCCTCTGATTCCCCATCTCTGATTCACCACCTCTGATTCCCAGCCTCTGATTCCCCATCTCTGATTCCGCACATCCGATTCCCTGCCTATGATTCCCCACCTCTGATTCCCCGCCTCTGATTCCCCATATCTGATTCCCTGCCTCTGTTTCCCCGCCTCTGATTCCCCACCTCTGTTTCCCCATATCTGATTCCCCGCCTCTGATTCCCCAACTCTAATACCCCGCCTCTGATTCCCGAGCTCTGATTCCCCGCCTCTAATTCCCGGCCTCTGATTCCCTGCTTCTGATTCTGATTCCCTGCCTCTGATTCCCCATCTCTGATTCCGCACATCTGATTCCTTGCCTCTGATTCCCCACCTCTGATTCCCCATATCTGATTCCCCGCCTGGGTTTCCCCGCCTCTGATTCCCCGCCTCTGTTTCCCAATATCTAAGTCCCCGCCTCTGATTCCCCAAATCTGATTCCCCACCTCTGATTCCCCGCCTCGGATTCCCCGCCTCTGTTTCCCCATATCTGATTCCCGTCCTCTGATTCCAAGCCTCTGATTCCCTGCCTCTGATTCCCAACCTCTGATTCCCCACCTCTGATTCCCCATATCTGATTCCCCGCCTCTGTTTCCCCGCCTCGGATTCCCCGCCTCTGTTTCCCCATATCTGATTCCCGGCCTCTGATTCCCCGCCTCTGATTCCCCGCCTCTGATTCCCTGCCTCTGATTCCCCATCTCCGATTCCGCACATCTGATTCCCTTCCTCTGATTCCCCGCCTCTGATTCCCCGCCTCTGATTCCCTGCCTCTGATTCCCAACCTCGGATTCCCCACCTCTGATTCCCCATATCTGATTCCCCGCCTCTGTTTCCCCGCCTCTGATTCCCCGCCTCTGATTCCCAACTCTGATTCGCCGCCTCTGATTCCCCAGCTCTGATTCCCCGTGTTTGATTCCCTGCCTCTGATTCCCTGCCCTGATTCCCCATCTCTGTTTCACCGCCTTTGATTCGCCACCTCTGATTCCCCATATCTGATTCCCCGCCTCTGTTTCCCCGACTCAGATTCCCTGCCTCTGATTCCCAACCTCTGATTCCACACCTCTGATTCCCCATATCTGATTCCCCGCCTCTATTTCCTCATATCTGATTCCCCGCCTCTGATTCCCCAACTCTGATTCCCCGCCTCTGATTCCCCAGCTCTGATTCCCCGACTCTGATTCCCGGAGTCCGTTTCCCTGCCTCTGATTCCCCGCCTCTGATTCCCCATCTCTGTTTCCCCGCCTCTGATTCCCCGTGTCTGATTCCCTGCCTCTGATTCCCCGCCTCTGATTCCCCGCCTCTGATTCCCTGCCACTGATTCCCTGGCCCTGATTCCCCAATTCTGATTCCCCATATCTGATTGCCCGCCTCTGTTTCCCCGCCTCTGATTCCCCACCTCTGATTTCCCATATCTGATTCCCTGCCTCTGATTCCCCAACTCTGATTCACCGCCTCTGATTCCCCAGCTCTGTATCCCCGCCTCTGATTCCCCGCGTCTGATTCCCTGCCTCTGATTCCCCGCCTTGATTCCCCATCTCTGATTCACAACCTCTGATTTCCCACCTCTGATTCCCTATATTTGATTCCCCGCCTCTGTTTCCCCGCCTCTGATTCACTGCCTCTGATTCCCCACATCTGATTCCCCATCTCTGATTCCGCACAACCGATTCCCTGCCTATGATTCCCCGACTCTGATTCCCCACCTCTGATTCCCCAGCTCTGATTCCCCGCCTCTGATTCCCCGCGTCTGATTCCCTGCCTGTGATTCCCCGCCTCTGATTCCCCATCTCTGATTCCCCACCTCTGATTCCCCGTGTCTGATTCCCTTCCTTTGATTCCCCGCCTCTGATTCCCCGCCTCTGATTCCCTGCCACTGATTCCCCGCCCCTGATTCCCCACCTCTGATTCCCCATATCTTATTCCCCGCCTCTGTTTCCCCCCCTCTGATTCCCAGCTTCTGATTCCCCATATCTGATTCCCCGCCTCTGATTCCCCATATCTGATTCCCCGCCTCTATTTCCCCATATCTGCTTCGCCGCCTCTGATTCCCCAACTCTGATTCCCCGCCTCTGATTCCCCAGCTCTGATTTCCCGCCTCTGATTCCCGGCATCCGATTCCCTGCCTCTGATTCCCCGCCTCTGATTCCCCATCTCTGATTCCCCGCCTCTGATTCCCCGTGTCTGATTCCCTGCCTCTGATTCCCCGCCTCTGATTCCCCATATCTGATTCCCCGCCTCTGTTTTCCCACCTCTGATTCCCTGCCTCTGATTCCCCATATCTGATTCCCCGCCTCTGATTCCCCAACTCTGATTCCCAGCCTCTGATTCCCCAGCTCTGAATCCCCACCTCTGATTCCCCGCGTCTGATTCCCTGCCTCTGATTCCCCGCCTCTGATTCCCCATCTGTGATTCACAACCTCTGATGCCCCACCTCTGATTCCCCATATCTGATTCCCCGCCTCTGTTTCCCCGCCTCTGATTCCCCGCCTCTGATTCCCCATATCTGATTCCCCGCCTCTGATTGCCCACCTCTGATTCCCCGCGTCTGATTCCCTGCCTCTGATTCCCCGCTTCTGATTCCCCATCTCTGATTCACCACCTCTGATTCCCAGCCTCTGATTCCCCATCTCTGATTCCGCACATCCGATTCCCTGCCTATGATTCCCCACCACTGATTCCCCGCCTCTGATTCCCCATATCTGATTCCCTGCCTCTGTTTCCCCGCCTCTGATTCCCCACCTCTGTTTCTCCATATCTGATTCCCCGCCTCTGATTCCCCAACTCTAATACCCCGCCTCTGATTCCCCAGCTCTGATTCCCCGCCTCTGATTCCCCGCATCTGATTCCCTGCCTCTGATTCCCCGCCTCTGATTCCAGGCCTCTGATTCCCAGCATCTGATTCCTGCCTCTGATTCCCGGCCTCTGATTCCCTGCTTCTGATTCTGATTCCCTGCCTCTGATTCCCCATCTCTGATTCCGCACATCTGATTCCTTGCCTCTGATTCCCCACCTCTGATTCCCCATATCTGATTCCCCGCCTGGGTTTCCCCGCCTCTGATTCCCCGCCTCTGTTTCCCAATATCTAAGTCCCCGCCTCTGATTCCCCAAATCTGATTCCCCACCTCTGATTCCCCAGCTCTGATTCCCCGCCTCTGATTCCCCGCATCTGATTCCCTGCATCAGATTCCAAGCCTCTGATTCCCTGCCTCTGATTCCCAACCTCTGATTCCCCACCTCTGATTCCCCATATCTGATTCCCCGCCTCTGTTTCCCCGCCTCGGATTCCCCGCCTCTGTTTCCCCATATCTGATTCCCGGCCTCTGATTCCCCGCCTCTGATTCCCCACCTCTGATTCCCTGCCTCTGATTCCCCATCTCCGATTCCGCACATCTGATTCCCTTCCTCTGATTCCCCGCCTCTGATTTTCCGCCTCTGATTCCCTGCCTCTGATTCCCAACCTCGGATTCCCCACCTCTGATTCCCCATATCTGATTCCCCGCCTCTGTTTCCCCGCCTCTGATTCCCCGCCTCTGATTCCCAACTCTGATTCCCCGCCTCTGATTCCCCAGCTCTGATTCCCCGTGTTTGATTCCCTGCCTCTGATTCCCTGCCCTGATTCCCCATCTCTGTTTCACCGCCTTTGATTCGCCACCTCTGATTCCCCATATCTGATTCCCCGCCTCTGTTTCCCCGACTCTGATTCCCTGCCTCTGATTCCCAACCTCTGATTCCACACCTCTGATTCCCCATATCCGATTCCCCGCCTCTATTTCCCCATATCTGATTCCCCGCCTCTGATTCCCCAACTCTGATTCCCCGCCTCTGATTCCCCAGCTCTGATTCCCCGACTCTGATTCCCGGCATCCGATTCCCTGCCTCTGATTCCCCGCCTCTGATTCCCCATCTCTGATTCCCCGCCTCTGATTCCCCGTGTCTGATTCCCTGCCTTTGATTCCCCGCCTCTGATTCCCCGCCTCTGATTCCCTGCCACTGATTCCCTGCCCCTGATTCCCCACCTCTGATTCCCCACATCTGATTCCCCGCCTCTGTTTCCCCGCCTCTGAATCCCCGCCTCTGATTCCCCATATCTGATTCCCTGCCTCTGATTCCCCAACTCTGATTCCCCGCCTCTGATTCCCCAGCTCTGAATCCCCGCCTCTGATTCCCCGCATCTGATTCCCTGCCTCTGATTCCCCGCCTTGATTCCCCATCTCTGATTCACAACCTCTGATTCCCCACCTCTGATTCCCTATATTTGATTCCCCGCCTCTGTTTCCCCGCCTCTGATTCCCCGCCTCTGATTCCCTGCCTCTGATTCCCCGCCTCTGATTCCCCAACTCTGATTCCCCGCCTCTGATTCCCCAGCTCTGATTCCCCGCCTCTGATTCCCCGCCTCTGATTCCCCGCCTCTGATTCCCTGCCTCTGATTCCCCATATTTGATTCCCCGCCTCTGATTCCCCAACTCCGATTCCCTGCCTCATATTCCCCAGCTCTGATTCCCCGCCTTTGATTCCCCCCTTCTGATTCCCAGCCTCTGAATCCCCGTGTCTGATTTCCTGCCTCTGATTCCCCGCCTCTGATTCCCCATCTCTGATTCACCGCCTCTGATTCCCCACCTCTGATTCCCCATCTCTGATTCCGCACATCCAATTCCCTGCCTCTGATTCCCAACTCTGATTCCCCACCTCTCATTCCCCAGCTCTGATTCCCCGCCTCAGATTCCCCGCGTCTGATTCCCTGCCTCTGATTCCCCGCCTCTGATTCCCTGCCTCTGATTCCCCATATCTGATTCCCCGCCTCTGATTCCCCAACTATGATTCCCCGCTTCTGATTCCCCAGCTCTGAATCCCCGCCTCTGATTCCCCGCGTCTGATTCCCTGCCTCTGATTCCCCGCCTCTAATTCCCCATCTGTGATTCACAACTTCTGATGCCCCACCTCTGATTCCCCATATCTGATTCCCCGCCTCTGTTTCCCCGCCTCTGATTCCCCGCCTCTGATTCCCCATATCTGATTCCCCGCCTCTGATTGCCCACCTCTGATTCCACGCGTCTGATTCCCTGCCTCTGATTCCCCGCCTCTGATTCCCCATATCTGATTCACCACCTCTCATTCCCGGCCTCTGATTCCCCATCTCTGATTCCGCACATCCGATTCCCTGCCTATGATTTCCCACCTCTGATTCCCCGCCTCTGATTCCCCATATCTGATTCCCTGCCTCTGTTTCCCCGCCTCTGATTCCCCACCTCTGTTTCCCCATATCTGATTCCCCGCCTCTGATTCCCCAACTCTAATACCCTGCCTCTGATTCCCCAGCTCTGATTCCCCGCCTCTGATTCCCCGCATCTGATTCCCTGCCTCTGATTCCCCGCCTCTGATTCCAGGCCTCTGATTCCCAGCATCTGATTCCGGCCTCTGATTCCCGGCCTCTGATTCCCTGCTTCTGATTCTGATACCCTGCCTCTGATTCCCCATCTCTGATTCCGCACATCTGATTCCCTGCCTCTGATTCCCCACCTCTGATTCCCCATATCTGATTACCCGCCTCTGTTTCCCCGCCTCTGATTCCCCGCCTCTGTTTCCCCATATCTGATTCACCGACTCTGATTCCCCAACTCTGATTCCCCTCCTCTAATTCGCCAGCTATGATTCCCCGCCTCTGATTCCCTGCATCTGATTCCCTGCCTCTGATTCCCAGCCTCTGATTCCGCTTCTCTGATTCACCACCTCTGAATCCCCACCTCTGATTCCCCATCTCTGATTCCGCACATCCGATTCCCTGCCTCTGATTCCCCGCCTCTGATTCCCCGCCTCTGATTCGCAACCTCTAATTCCCCACCTCTGATTCCCCATATCTGATTCCCCGCCTCTGTTTCCCTGCCTCTGATTCCCGGCCTCTGTTTCCCCATATCTGATTCCCCTCCTCTGATTCCCCAACTCTGATTCCCCGCCTCTGATTCCCCAGCTCTGATTCCCCGCCTTTTATTCCCGGCCTCTGATTCCCCGCCCCTGATTCCCCACGTCTGATTCCCCATATCTGATTCCCCGCCTCTGTTTCCCCGCCTCTGATTCCCCGCCTCTGATTCCCCATATCTGATTCCCCGCCTCTGATTGCCCACCTCTGATTCCCCGCGTCTGATTCCCTGCCTCTGATTCCCCGCCTCTGATTCCCCATATCTGATTCACCACCTCTCATTCCCGGCCTCTGATTCCCCATCTCTGATTCCGCACATCCGATTCCCTGCCTATGATTCCCCACCTCTGATTCCCCGCCTCTGATTCCCCATATCTGATTCCCTGCCTCTGTTTCCCCGCCTCTGATTCCCCACCTCTGTTTCCCCATATCTGATTCCCCGCCTCTGATTCCCCAACTCTAATACCCTGCCTCTGATTCCCCAGCTCTGATTCCCCTCCTCTGATTCCCCGCATCTGATTCCCTGCCTCTGATTCCCCGCCTCTGATTCCAGGACTCTGATTCCCAGCATCTGATTCCGGCCTCTGATTCCCGGCCTCTGATTCCCTGCTTCTGATTCTGATTCCCTGCCTCTGATTCCCCATCTCTGATTCCGCACATCTGATTCCCTGCCTCTGATTCCCCACCTCTGATTCCCCATATCTGATTACCCGCCTCTGTTTCCCCGCCTCTGATTCCCCGCCTCTGTTTCCCCATATCTGATTCCCCGACTCTGATTCCCCAACTCTGATTCCCCTCCTCTAATTCGCTAGCTATGATTCCCCGCCTCTGATTCCCTGCATCTGATTCCCTGCCTCTGATTCCCAGCCTCTGATTCCCCTTCTCTGATTCACCACCTCTGAATCCCCACCTCTGATTCCCCATCTCTGATTCCGCACATCCGATTCCCTGCCTCTGATTCCCCGCCTCTGATTCCCCGCCTCTGATTCGCAACCTCTAATTCCCCACCTCTGATTCCCCATATCTGATTCCCCGCCTCTGTTTCCCTGCCTCTGATTCCCGGCCTCTGTTTCCCCATATCTGATTCCCCTCCTCTGATTCCCCAACTCTGATTCCCCGCCTCTGATTCCCCAGCTCTGAATCCCCGCCTTTTATTCCCGGCCTCTGATTCCCTGCCACTGATTCCCCGCCCCTGATTCCCCACCTCTGATTCCCCATATCTGATTCCCCGCCTCTGTTTCCCCAGCTCTGATTCCCTGCCTCTGATTCCCCGCTCTGATTCCCCATCTCTGTTTCACCGCCTTTGATTCGCCACCTCTGATTCCCCATATCTGATTCCCCGCCTCTGTTTCCCCGCCTCTGATTCCCCGCCTCTGATTCCCAACCTCTGATTCCCCACCTCTGATTCCCCATATCTGATTCCCCGCCTCTGTTTCCCCAGCTCTGATTCCCTGCCTCTGATTCCCCGCCTCTGATTCCCCATCTCTGTTTCACCGCCTTTGATTCGCCACCTCTGATTCCCCAGCTCTGATTCCCCGCCTTTTATTCCCGGCCTCTGATTCCCTGCCACTGATTCCCCGCCCCTGATTCCCCACCTCTGATTCCCCATATCTGATTCCCCGCCTCTGTTTCCCCAGCTCTGATTCCCCACCTCTGATTCCCCAGCTCTGATTCCCTGCCACTGATTCCCCGCCCCTGATTCCCCACCTCTGATTCCCCATATCTGATTCCCCGCCTCTGTTTCCCCAGCTCTGATTCCCTGCCTCTGATTCCCTGCCCTGATTCCCCATCTCTGTTTCACCGCCTTTGATTCGCCACCTCTGATTCCCCATATCTGATTCCCCGCCTCTGTTTCCCCGCCTCTGATTCCCTGCCTCTGATTCCCAACCTCTGATTCCACACCTCTGATTCCCCATATCTGATTCCCCGCCTCTATTTCCCCATATCTGATTCCCCGCCTCTGATTCCCCAACTCTGATTTCCCGCCTCTGATTCCCCAGCTCTGATTCCCCGCCTCTGATTCCCGGCGTCCGATTACCTGCCTCTGATTCCCCGCCTCTGATTCCCCATCTCTGATTCAGCACCTCTGATTCCCCACCTCTGATTCCCCATATCTAATTCCCCGCCTCTGTTTTCCCGCCTCTGATTCCCCGCCTCTGTTTCCCCATATCTGATTCCCCGCCTCTGATTCCCTGCCTCTGATTCCCCATATCTGATTCCCCGCCTCTGATACCCCAACTCTGATTCCCTGCCTCATATTCCCCAGCTCTGATTCCCCGCCTTTGATTCCCCCCTTCTGATTCCCAGCCTCTGAATCCCCGTGTCTGATTTCCTGCCTCTGATTCCCCGCCTCTGATTCCCCATCTCTGATTCACCGCCTCTGATTCCCCACCTCTGATTCCCCATCTCTGATTCCGCACATCCAATTCCCTGCCTCTGATTCCCCAACTCTGATTCCCCAGCTCTGATTCCCCAGCTCTGATTCCCCGCCTCAGATTCCCCGCGTCTGATTCCCTGCCTCTGATTCCCCGCCTCTGATTCCCTGCCTCTGATTCCCCATATCTGATTCCCCGCCTCTGATTCCCCAACTCTGATTCCCCGCTTCTGATTCCCCAGCTCTGAATCCCCGCCTCTGATTCCCCGCGTCTGATTCCCTGCCTCTGATTCCCCGCCTCTAATTCCCCATCTGTGATTCACAACTTCTGATGCCCCACCTCTGATTCCCCATATCTGATTCCCCGCCTCTGTTTCCCCGCCTCTGATTCCCCGCCTCTGATTCCCTGCCCTGATTCCCCATCTCTGTTTCACCGCCTTTGATTCGCCACCTCTGATTCCCCATATCTGATTCCCCGCCTCTGTTTCCCCGCCTCTGATTCCCTGCCTCTGATTCCCAACCTCTGATTCCACACCTCTGATTCCCCATATCTGATTCCCCGCCTCTATTTCCCCATATCTGATTCCCCGCCTCTGATTCCCCAACTCTGATTCCCCGCCTCTGATTCCCCAGCTCTGATTCCCCGCCTCTGATTCCCGGCGTCCGATTACCTGCCTCTGATTCCCCGCCTCTGATTCCCCATCTCTGATTCAGCACCTCTGATTCCCCACCTCTGATTCCCCATATCTAATTCCCCGCCTCTGTTTTCCCGCCTCTGATTCCCCGCCTCTGTTTCCCCATATCTGATTCCCCGCCTCTGATTCCCTGCCTCTGATTCCCCATATCTGATTCCCCGCCTCTGATACCCCAACTCTGATTCCCTGCCTCATATTCCCCAGCTCTGATTCCCCGCCTTTGATTCCCCCCTTCTGATTCCCAGCCTCTGAATCCCCGTGTCTGATTTCCTGCCTCTGATTCCCCGCCTCTGATTCCCCATCTCTGATTCACCGCCTCTGATTCCCCACCTCTGATTCCCCATCTCTGATTCCGCACATCCAATTCCCTGCCTCTGATTCCCCAACTCTGATTCCCCAGCTCTGATTCCCCAGCTCTGATTCCCCGCCTCAGATTCCCCGCGTCTGATTCCCTGCCTCTGATTCCCCGCCTCTGATTCCCTGCCTCTGATTCCCCATATCTGATTCCCCGCCTCTGATTCCCCAACTCTGATTCCCCGCTTCTGATTCCCCAGCTCTGAATCCCCGCCTCTGATTCCCCGCGTCTGATTCCCTGCCTCTGATTCCCCGCCTCTAATTCCCCATCTGTGATTCACAACTTCTGATGCCCCACCTCTGATTCCCCATATCTGATTCCCCGCCTCTGTTTCCCCGCCTCTGATTCCCCGCCTCTGATTCCCCATATCTGATTCCCCGCCTCTGATTGCCCACCTCTGATTCCCCGCGTCTGATTCCCTGCCTCTGATTCCCCGCCTCTGATTCCCCATATCTGATTCACCACCTCTCATTCCCGGCCTCTGATTCCCCATCTCTGATTCCGCACATCCGATTCCCTGCCTATGATTCCCCACCTCTGATTCCCCGCCTCTGATTCCCCATATCTGATTCCCTGCCTCTGTTTCCCCGCCTCTGATTCCCCACCTCTGTTTCCCCATATCTGATTCCCCGCCTCTGATTCCCCAACTCTAATACCCTGCCTCTGATTCCCCAGCTCTGATTCCCCTCCTCTGATTCCCCGCATCTGATTCCCTGCCTCTGATTCCCCGCCTCTGATTCCAGGCCTCTGATTCCCAGCATCTGATTCCGGCCTCTGATTCCCGGCCTCTGATTCCCTGGTTCTGATTCTGATTCCCTGCCTCTGATTCCCCATCTCTGATTCCGCACATCTGATTCCCTGCCTCTGATTCCCCACCTCTGATTCCCCATATCTGATTACCCACCTCTGTTTCCCCGCCTCTGATTCCCCGCCTCTGTTTCCCCATATCTGATTCCCCGACTCTGATTCCCCAACTCTGATTCCCCTCCTCTAATTCGCTAGCTATGATTCCCCGCCTCTGATTCCCTGCGTCTGATTCCCTGCCTCTGATTCCCAGCCTCTGATTCCCCTTCTCTGATTCACCACCTCTGAATCCCCACCTCTGATTCCCCATCTCTGATTCCGCACATCCGATTCCCTGCCTCTGATTCCCCGCCTCTGATTCCCCGCCTCTGATTCGCAACCTCTGATTCCCCACCTCTGATTCCCCATATCTGATTCCCCGCCTCTGTTTCCCTGCCTCTGATTCCCGGCCTCTGTTTCCCCATATCTGATTCCCCTCCTCTGATTCCCCAACTCTGATTCCCCGCCTCTGATTCCCCAGCTCTGATTCCCCGCCTTTTATTCCCGGCCTCTGATTCCCTGCCACTGATTCCCCGCCCCTGATTCCCCACCTCTGATTCCCCATATCTGATTCCCCGCCTCTGTTTCCCCAGCTCTGATTCCCTGCCTCTGATTCCCCGCCTCTGATTCCCCATCTCTGTTTCACCGCCTTTGATTTGCCACCTCTGATTCCCCATATCTGATTCCCCGCCTCTGTTTCCCCGCCTGTGATTCCCTGCCTCTGATTCCCAACCTCTGATTCCACACCTCTGATTCCCCATATCTGATTCCCCGCCTCTATTTCCCCATATCTGATTCCCCGCCTCTGATTCCCCAACTCTGATTCCCCGCCTCTGATTCCCCAGCTCTGATTCCCCGCCTCTGATTACCGGCATCCGATTCCCTGCCTCTGATTCCCCGCCTCTGATTCCCCATCTCTGATTCCCCGCCTCTGATTCCCCGTGTCTGATTCCCAGCCTCTGATTCCCCTCCTCAGATTCCCCGCCTCTGATTCCCTGCCACTGAATCCCTGCCCCTGATTCCCCACCTCTGATTCCCCATATCTGATTCCCCGCCTCTGTTTCCCCGCCTCTGATTCCCCGCCTCTGATTCCCCATATCTGATTCCCTGCCTCTGATTCCCCAACTCTGATTCCCCGCCTCTGATTCCCCAGCTCTGAATCCCCGCCTCTGATTCCCCGCGTCTGATTCCCTCCCTCTGATTCCCCGCCTTGATTCCCCATCTCTGATTCACAACCTCTGATTCCCCACCTCTGATTCCCCATATCTGATTCCCCGCCTCTGTTTCCCCGCCTCTGATTCCCCGCCTCTGATTCCCCATATCTGATTCCCCGGCTCTGATTGCCCACCTCTGATTCCCCACCTCTGATTCGCCAGCTCTGATTCCCCGCCTCTGAATCCCCGCATCTGATTCCCTGCCTCTGATTCCCCGCCTCTGATTCCCCATCTCTGATTCACCGCCTTTGATTCGCCACCACTGATTCCCCATATCTGATTCCCCACCTCTGTTTCCCCGCCCCTGATTCCCCGCCTCTGATTCTCCATATCTCATTCCCCGCCTCTGAATCCCCATCTCTGATTCCCAGACTCTGATTCCCCACCTCTGATTCCCGGCCTCTTATTCCCAGCATCTGATTCCCCATATCTGATTCCCCGCCTCTGTTTCCCTGCCTCTGATTCCGGCCTCTGTTTCCCCATATCTGATTCCCCTCCTCTGATTCCCCAACTCTGATTCCCCGCCTCTGATTCCCCAGCTCTGATTCCCCGCCTTTTATTCCCGGCCTCTGATTCCCTGCCACTGATTCCCCGCCCCGGATTCCCCACCTCTGATTCCCCATATATGATTCCCCGCCTCTGTTTCCCCAGCTCTGATTCCCCACCTCTGATTCCCCAGCTCTGATTCCCTGCCACTGATTCCCCGCCCCTGATTCCCCACCTCTGATTCCCCATATCTGATTCCCCGCCTCTGTTTCCCCAGCTCTGATTCCCTGCCTCTGATTCCCTGCCCTGATTCCCCATCTCTGTTTCACCGCATTTGATTCGCCACCTCTGATTCCCCATATCTGATTCCCCGCCTCTGTTTCCCCACCTCTTATTCCCTGCCACTGATTCCCCGCCCCTGATTCCCCACCTCTGATTCCCCATATCTGATTCCCCGCCTCTGTTTCCCCAGCTCTGATTCCCTGCCTCTGATTCCCTGCCCTGATTCCCCATCTCTGTTTCACCGCATTTGATTCGCCACCTCTGATTCCCCATATCTGATTCCCCGCCTCTGTTTCCCCGCCTCTTATTCCCTGCCTCTGATTCCCAACCTCTGATTCCACACCTCTGATTCCACACCTCTGATTCCCCGCCTCTGATTCCCGGCGTCCGATTCCCTGCCTCTGATTCCCCGCCTCTGATTCCCCATCTCTGATTCACCACCTCTGATTCCCCACCTCTGATTCCCCATATCTAATTCCCCGCCTCTGTTTTCCCGCCTCTGATTCCCCGCCTCTGTTTCCCCATATCTGATTCCCCGCCTCTGAATCCCCAACTCTGATTCCCTGCCTCAGATTCCCCAGCTCTGATTCCCCGCCTTTGATTCCCCCCGTCTGATTCCCAGCCTCTGAATCCACGTGTCTGATTTCCTGCCTCTGATTCCCCGCCTCTGATTCCCCATCTCTGATTCACCGCCTCTGATTCCCCACCTCTGATTCCCCATCTCTGATTCCGCACATCCAATTCCCTGCCTCTGATTCCCCAACTCTGATTCCCCACCTCTGATTCCCCAGCTCTGATTCCCCGCCACAGATTCCCCGCGTCTGATTCCCTGCCTCTGATTCCCCGCCTCTGATTCCCTGCCTCAGATTCCCCATATCTGATTCCCTGCCTCTGATTCCCCAACTCTGATTCCCCGCTTCTGATTCCCCAGCTCTGAATCCCCGACTCTGATTCGCCGAGTCTGATTCCCTGCCTCTGATTCCCCGCCTCTAATTCCCCATCTGTGATTCACAACCTCTGATGCCCCACCTCTGATTCCCCATATCTGAATCCCCGCCTCTGTTTCCCCGCCTCTGATTCCCCGCCTCTGATTCCCCATATCTGATTCCACGCCTCTGATTGCCCACCTCTGATTCCCCGCGTCTGATTCACTGCCTCTGATTCCCCGCCTCTGATTCCCCATATCTAATTCACCACCTCTCATTCCCAGCCTCTGATTACCCATCTCTGATTCCGCACATCCGATTCCCTGCCTATGATTCCCCACCTCTGATTCCCGCCTCTGATTCCGCATATCTGATTCCCTGCCTCTGTTTCCCCGCCTCTGATTCCCCACCTCTGTTTCCCCATATCTGATTCCCCGCCTCTGATTCCCCAACTCTAATACCCTGCCTCTGATTCCCCAGCTCTGATTCCCCGCCTCTGATTCCCCGCATCAGATTCCCTGCCTCTGATTCCCCGCCTCTGATTCCAGGTCTCTGATTCCCAGCATCTGATTCCGGCCTCTGATTCCCGGCCTCTGATTCTCTGCTTCAGATTCTGATTCCCTGCCTCTGATTCCCCATCTCTGATTCCCCATATCTGATTCCCCGCCTCTGTTTCCCCGCCTCTGATACCCCGCCTCTGTTTCCCCATATCTGATTCCCCGCCTCTGATTCCCCAACTCTGATTCCCCTACACTAATTCGCCAGCTATGATTCCCCGCCTCTGATTCCCTGCGTCTGATTCCCTGCCTCTGATTCCCAGCCTCTGATTCCCCTTTTCTGATTCACCACCTCTGAATCCCCACCTCTGATTCCCCATCTCTGATTCCGCACATCCGATTCCCTGCCTCTGATTCCCCGCCTCTGATTCGCAACCTCAAATTCCCCACCTCTGATTCCCCATATCTGATTCCCCGCCTCTGTTTCCCTGCCTCTGATTCCCGGCCTCTGTTTCCCCATATCTGATTCCCCTCCTCTGATTCCCCAACTCTGATTCCCCGCCTCTGATTCCCCAGCTCTGATTCCCCGCCTTTTATTCCCGGCCTCTGATTCCCTGCCACTGATTCCCCGACCCTGATTCCCCAACTCTGATTCCCCATATCTGATTCCCCGCCTCTGTTTCCCCAGCTCTGATTCCCCACCTCTGATTCCCCAGCTCTGATTCCCTGCCACTGATTCCCCGCCCCTGATTCCCCACCTCTGATTCCCCATATCTGATACCCCGCCTCTGTTTCCCCAGCTCTGATTCCCTGCCTCTGATTCCCTGCCCTGATTCCCCATCTCTGTTTCACCGCCTTTGATTCGCCACCTCTGATTCCCCATATCTGATTCCCCACCTCTGTTTCCCCGCCTCTGATTCCCTGCCTCTGATTCCCAACCTCTGATTCCACACCTCTGATTCCCGATATCTGATTCCCCGCCTCTATTTCCCCATATCTGATTCCCCGCCTCTGATTCCCCAACTCTGATTCCCCGCCTCTGATTCCCCAGCTCTGATTCCCCGCCTCTGATTCCCGGCGTCCGATTCCCTGCCTCTGATTCCCCGCCTCTGATTCACCATCTCTGATTCCCCGCCTCTCATTCCCCGTGTCTGATTCCCTGCCTCTGATTCCCCGGCTCAGATTCCCCGCCTCTGATTCCCTGCCACTGATTCCCTGCCCCTGATTCCCCACCTCTGATTCCCCATATCTGATTCCCCGCCTCTGTTTCCCCGCCTCTGATTCCCCTCCTCTGATTCCCCATATCTGATTCCCTGCCTCTGATTCCCCAACTCTGATTCCCCACCTCTGATTCCCCAGCTCTGAATCCCCGCCTCTGATTCCCCGCGTCTGATTCCCTCCCTCTGATTCCCCGCCTTGATTCCCCATCTCTGATTCACAACCTCTGATTCCCCACCTCTGATTCCCCATATCTGATTCCCCGCCTCTGTTTCCCCGCCTCTGATTCCCCATATCTGATTCCCCGGCTCTGATTGCCCACCTCTGATTCCCCGCCTCTGATTCGCCAGCTCTGATTCCCCGCCTCTGAATCCCCGCATCTGATTCCCTGCCTCTGATTCCCCGCCTCTGATTCCCCATCTCTGATTCACCGCCTTTGATTCGCCACCTCTGATTCCCCATATCTGATTCCCCACCTCTGTTTCCCCGCCTCTGATTCCCCGCCTCTGATTCTCCATATCTCATTCCCCGCCTCTGAATCCCCATCTCTGATTCCCAGACTCTGATTCCCCACCTCTGATTCCCGGCCTCTTATTCCCAGCATCTGATTCCCGGCCTCTGATTCCCGGCCTCTGATTCCCCGCTTCTGATTCTGATTCCCTGCCTCTGATTCCCCATCTCTGATTCCGCACATCTGATTCCCTGCCTCTGATTCCCCACCTCTGATTCCCCATATCTGATTCCCCGCCTCTGTTTCCCCGCCTCTGATTCCCCGCCTCTGTTTCCCCATATCTAATTCCCCACCTCTGATGCCCCAACTCTGATTCCCCACCTCTGATTCCCCAGCTCTGATTCCCCGCCTCTGATTCCCCGCATCCGATTCCCCATGTGTGATTCCCCGCCTCTGTTTCCCCGCCTCTGATTCCCCGCCTCTGTTTCCCCATATCTGATTCCCCGCCTCTGATTCCCCAGCTCTGATTCCCTGCCTCTGATTCCCCACGTTCTATTCGCTGCCTCTGATTCCCCGCCTGTGATTCCCCATCTCTGATTCACCACCTCTGATTTCCCACCTCTGATTCCCCATATCTAATTCCCCGCCTCTGCTTGCCCGCCTCTCATTCCCCGCCTCTGTTTCCCCATATCTGATTCCCCGCCTCTGAATCCCCAACTCTGATTCCCTGCCTCTGATTCACCAGCTCTGATTCCCCGCCTTTGATTCCCCCCGTCTGATTCCCA